>NC_139513.1:166451832-166743332 GCF_947247035.1 Vipera ursinii | reverse complement strand
CAAATGTAAAAACGGACACCAGAATGAGATTCGGGGTTGAATTTGTTCCTTAAAAATGGTGTTTTTCATAGTTTATAAAAATCAAGATTTTTTTGGTGTCCGGGGAAGAAAATTCCTGATGCCAGGGTCAGGGATTTTTGTGCCGAGGAGGTGAATATTTTTTTTGACCCAAATGTAAAAACGGATGCCAGAATTAGATTTGGGGTTGAATTTCGTCCTTCAAAATGGTGTTTTTCATAGTTTTTAAAAATCAAGATTTTTTTGGTGTCCAGGGAAGATAATTCCTGATGCCGGAGTCAGGGATTTTTGGGCCCAGGAGGTGAATATTTTTTTTTCCACCCAAATGTAAAAACGGACACCAGAATGAGATTCGGGGTTGAATTTGTTCCTTAAAAATGGTGTTTATCATAATTTTTAAAAATCAAGATTTTGTTGGGAAGAAAATTCCTGATGCCGGAGTAAAGGATTTTTGTGCCCAGGATGTGAAATTTTTTTCCACCCAAAAGTAAAAACGCACACTAGAATGAGATTCGGGGTTGAATTTCATTCTTCAAAATGGTGTTTTTCATAGCTTTTAAAAATTAAGAATTTTTTGGTGTCCGGGGAAGAAAATTCCTAATGCCAAAGGCAAGGCAAGGCAAGGCAAAGCAAGGCAAGGCAAGGCAAATAATTTCAAATTTCAAATTTCAAATTTCAAATTTCAAATTTCAAATTTCAAATTTCAAATTTCAAATTTCAAATTTCAAATTTCAAATTTCAAATTTCAAATTTCAAATTTTAAATTTCAAATTTCAAATTTCAAATTTGAAATTTCAAATTTCAAATTTCAAATTTCAAATTTCAAATTATTTCAAATTATTTCAAATTATTTCAAATATCAAATTTCAAATTTCAAATTTCAAATTTCAAACTTCTTTAATTTTATTTAATTTAATTTAAAATCCCAAAGTCCAGGCCAGACAATTGAAAAAACCACGTTTTTAAGTCCCGGCGATTTTTGTGCCCAGGAGGTGAATTTTTTTCCCCACCCAAATGTATAAATAGACACCAGAATGAGATTCGGGGTTGAATTTCGTCCTTCAAAATGGTGTTTTTCATAGATTTTAAATTCAAGATTTTTTTGGTGTCCGGGGAAGAAAATTCCTAATGCCGAAGGCAAGGCAAGGCAAGGCAAGGCAAAGCAAGGCAAGGCAAATTTCAAATTTCAAATTTCAAATTTCAAATTTCAAATTTCAAATTTCAAATTTCAAATTTCAAATTTCAAATTTCAAATTTCAAATTTCAAATTTCAAATTTCAAATTTCAAATTTCAAATTTCAAATTTCAAATTTCAAATTTCAAATTTCAAATTTCAAATTTCAAATTTCAAATTTCAAATTTCAAATTATTTCAAATTTCAAATTTCAAATTCAAATTATTTCAAATTTCAAATTTCAAATTTCAAATTTCTTTAATTTAATTTAATTTAATTTAAAATCCCTCAGTCCAGGCCAGACAATTCAAACAACCAGGTTTTTAAGTCCCGGCGATATTTGTGCCCAGGAGGTGAAATTTTTTTTCAACCCAAATGTATAAATAGACACCAGAATGAGATTCGGGGTTGAATTTCGTCCTTCAAAATGGTGTTTTTAATTGATTTTAAATTCAAGATTTTTTTTGGTGTGCGGGGAAGAAAATTCCTGATGCCGGAGTCAGGGATTTTTGTGCCCAGGAGGTGAATGTTTTTTTTTACGAAAATCTAAAAACGGATACCAGAATGAGATTCGGGGTTGAATTTCATCCTTAAAAATGGTGTTTTCATAGCTTTTAAAAATTAAGAATTTTTTGGTGTCCGGGGAAGAAAATTCCTAATGCCGAAGGCAAGGCAAGGCAAGGCAAAGTAAGGCAAGGCAAATTTCAAATTTCAAATTTCAAATTTCAAATTTCAAATTTCAAATTTCAAATTTCAAATTTCAAATTTCAAATTTCAAATTTCAAATTTCAAATTTCAAATTTCAAGTTTCAAATTTCAAATTTCAAATTTCAAATTTCAAATTTCAAATTTCAAATTTCAAATTCAAATTATTTCAAATTTCAAATTTCAAATTTCAAATTTCAAATTTATTTAATTTTATTTAATTTAATTTAAAATCCCTCAGTCCAGGCCAGACAATTCAAACAACCAGGTTTTTAAGTCCCGGTGATTTTTGTGCCCAGGAGGAGAAATTTTTTTTCAACCCAAATATATAAATAGACACCAGAATGAGATTCGGGGTTGAATTTCGTCCTTCAAAATGGTGTTTTTAATAGATTTTAAATTCAAGATTTTTTTGGTGTGCGGGGAAGAAAATTCCTGATGCCGGAGTCAGGGATTTTTGTGCCCAGGAGGTGAATGTTTTTTTTTACGAAAATCTAAAAACGGACACCAGAATGAGATTCGGGGTTGAATTTCATCCTTAAAAATTGTGTTTTCATAGCTTTTAAAAATCAAGATTTTTTTGGTGTCTGGGTAAGAAAATTCCTTATGCCGATTTTTGTGCCCAGGAGGTGAATTTTTTTCCCCACCCAAATGTAAAAACGGACACCAGAATGAGATTCGGGGTTGAATTTCTTCCTTAAAAATGGTGTTTATCATAATTATTAAAAATCAAGATTTTGTTGGGAATAAAATTCCTGATGCCGGAGTCAGGGATTTTTGTGCCCAGGAGGTGAAATTTTTTTCCACCCAAATGTAAAAACGCACACTAGAATGAGATTCGGGGTTCAATTTCATTCTTAAAAATGGTGTTTTTCATAGCTTTTAAAAATTAAGAATTTTTTGGTGTATGGGGAAGAAAATTCCTAATGCCGAAGGCAAGGCAAGGCAAGGCAAAGCAAGGCAAGGCAAGGCAAATTTCAAATTTCAAATTTCAAATTTCAAATTTCAAATTTCAAATTTCAAATTTCAAATTTCAAATTTCAAATTTCAAATTTCAAATTTCAAATTTCAAATTTCAAATTTCAAATTATTTCAAATTATTTGAAATTTCAAATTTCAAATTTCAAATTTCTTTAATTTTATTTAATTTAATTTAAAATCCCTCAGTCCTGGCCAGACAATTCAAACAACCAGGTTTTTAAGTCCCGGCGATTTTTGTGCCCAGGAGGTTAAATTTTTTTTCAACCCAAATGTATAAATAGACACCAGAATAAGATTCGGGGTTGAATTTAGTCCTTCAAAATGGTGTTTTTCATAGATTTTAAATTCAAGATTTTTTTGGTGTACGGGGAAGAAAATTCCTGATGCCGGAGTCAGGGATTTTTGTGCCCAGGAGGTGAATGTTTTTTTTTACTCAAATCCAAAAACGGACACCAGAATGAGATTCGGGGTTGAATTTCGTCCTTCAAAATGGTGTTTTTCATAGATTTTAAATTCAAGATTTTTTTGGTGTCCAGGGAAGAAAATTCCTGATGCCGCAGTCAGTGACTTTTGTGCCCAGGAGGTGAAATTATTTTACAAAGAAATGTAAAAACGCACACCAGAATGAAATTCAGGCTTGAATTTCATTCTTAAAAATGATGTTTTTCATAGCTTTTAAAAATCAAGAATTTTTTGGTGTCCGGGGAAGAAAATTCCTGATGCCGGAGTCAGGGATTTTTGTGCCCAGGAGGTGAAATTTTTTTTCCACCCAAATGTAAAAACGGACACCCGAATGAGATTCGGGGTTGAATTTGTTCCTTAAAAATGGTGTTTTTCATAGTTTATAAAAATCAAGATTTTTTTTGGTGTTCGGGGAAGAAAATTCCTGATGCCAGGGTCAGGGGTTTTTGTGCCCAGGAGGTGAATATTTTTTTTGACCCAAATGTAAAAACGGATGCCAGAATTAGATTTGCGGTTGAATTTCGTCCTTCAAAATGGTGTTTTTCATAGTTTTTAAAAATCAAGATTTTTTTTGGTGTCCAGGGAAGATAATTCCTGATGCCGGAGTCAGGGATTTTTGGGCCCAGGAGGTGAATTTTTTTTTTGACTCAAATGTAAAAGCAGACACCCGAATAGATTCAGGGTTGAATTTTGTCCTTAAAAATGGTGTTTTTCATAATTTTTAAAAATCAAGATTTTTTGGGAAGAAAATGCCTGATGCCGGAGTCAGGGATTTTTGTGCCCAGGAGGTGAAATTATTTTCCACCCAAATGTAAAAACGCACACCAGAATGAAATTCGGGCTTGAATTTCATTCTTAAAAATGATGTTTTTCATAGCTTTTAAAAATCAAGAATTTTTTGGTGTCCGGGGAAGAAAATTCCTGATGCCGGAGTCAGGGATTTTTGTGCCCAGGAGGTGAATTTTTTTTCCACCCAAATGTAAAAACGCACACTAGAATGAGATTCGGGGTTGAATTTCATTCTTCAAAATGGTGTTTTTCATAGCTTTTGAAAATTAAGAATTTTTTGGTGTCCGGGGAAGAAAATTCCTAATACCGAAGGCAAGGCAAGGCAAGGCAAATTTCAAATTTCAAATTTCAAATTTCAAATTTCATATTTCAAATTATTTCAAATTATTTCAAATTATTTCAAATATCAAATTTCAAATTTCAAATTTCAAATTTCAAATTTCAAATTTCAAATTTCAAATTTCAAATTTCAAATTATTTCAAATTTCAAATTTCAAATTTCTTTAATTTAATTTAATTTAATTTAAAATCCCTCAGTCCTGGCCAGACAATTCAAACAACCAGGTTTTTAACTCCCGGCGATTTTTGTGCCAAGGAGGTTAAATTTTTTTTCAACCCAAATGTAAAAACGGATGCCAGAATTAGATTTGGGGTTGCTCTTTGTCCTTAAAAATGTCATTTTTCATAGCTTTTAAAAATCAAGATTTTTTTGGTGTCTGGGTAAGGAAATTCCTTATGCCGATTTTTGTGCCCAGGAGGTGAAAAAAAATTTCTGACTCAAATCTAAAAACGGACACCAGAATGAGATTCGGGGTTGCTTTTTGTCCTTAAAAATGTCATTTTTCATAGCATTTAAAAATCAAGATTTTTTTGGTGTGCGGGGAAGAAAATTCCTGATGCCGGGGTCAGGGATTTTTGTGCCCAGGAGGTGAAATTTTTTTCCCACCCAAATCTAAAAACGGACACCAGAATGAGATTCGGGGTTGAATTTCATTCTCAAAAATGGTGTTTTTCATTGCTTTTAAAAATCAAGATTTTTTTGGTGTCCGGGGAAGAAAATTCCTTATGCCAGGGTCAGGGATTTTTGTGCCCAGGAGGTGAATATTTTTTTTGACCCAAATGTAAAAACGGATGCCAGAATTAGATTTGCGGTTGAATTTCGTCCTTCAAAATGGTGTTTTTCATAGTTTTTAAAAATGAAGATTTTTTTGGTGTCCAGGGAAGAAAATTCCTGATGCCGGAGTCAGGGATTTTTGGGCCCAGGAGGTGAAAAAATTTTTTTGACTCAAATGTAAAAACAGACACCCGAATAGATTCAGGGTTGAATTTTGTCCTTAAAAATGGTGTTTTTCATCATTTTTAAAAATCAAGATTTGTTGGGAAGAAAATGCTTATGCCGGAGTCAGGGATTTTTGTGCCCAGGAGGTGAAATTTTTTTTTCCACCCAAATTTATAAACAGACGCCAGAATGAGATTCGGGGTTGAATTTCATTCTCAAAAATGGTGTTTTTCATAGCTTTTAAAAATCAAGATTTATTTCATGTCCGGGGAAGAAAATTCCTGATGCTGGGGTCAGGGATTTTTGTGCCCAGGAGGTGAAATTTTTTTATTGACTCAAATGTAAAAACTGACACCAGAATGAAATTCGGGGTTGAATTTCTTCCTTAAAAATGGTGTTTTTCATAGTTTATAAAAATAGATTTTTTTGGTGTCCGGGGAAGAAAATTCCTGATGCCAGGGTCAGGGATTTTTGTGCCCAGGAGGTGAAATTACTTTCCACCCAAATGTAAAAACGCACACCAGAATGAAATTCGGGCTTGAATTTCATTCTTAAAAATGATGTTTTTCATAGCTTTTAAAAATCAAGATTTTTTTGGTGTCCGGGAAAGAAAATTCCTGATGCCGGAGTCAGGGATTTTTGTGCCCAGGAGGTGAAATTTTTTTCTCCACCCAAATGTAAAAACAGACACCAGAATGAGATTCGGGGTTGAATTTCTTCCTTAAAAATGGTGTTAATCATAATTTTTAAAAATCAAGATTTTGTTGGGAATAAAATTCCTGATGCCGGAGTCAGGGATTTTTGTGCCCAGGAGGTGAAATTTTTTTCCACCCAAATGTAAAAACGCACACTAGAATGAGATTCGGGGTTGAATTTCATTCTTAAAAATAGTGTTTTTCGTAGCTTTTAAAAATTAAGAATTTTTTGGTGTATGGGGAAGAAAATTCCTAATGCCGAAGGCAAGGCAAGGCAAGGCAAATTTCAAATTTCAAATTTCAAATTTCAAATTTCAAATTTCAAATTTCAAATTTCAAATTTCAAATTTCAAATTTCAAATTTCAAATTTCAAATTTCAAATTTCAAATTTCAAATTTCAAATTTCAAATTATTTCAAATTATTTCAAATTATTTCAAATTTCAAATTTCAAATTTCAAATTTCAAATTTCAAATTTCTTTAATTTTATTTAATTTAATTTAAAATCCCAAAGTCCAGGCCAGACAATTCAAAAAACTAGGTTTTTAAGTCCCGGCGATTTTTGTGCCCAGGAGGTGAAATTTTTTTTCCACCCAAATGTATAAATAGACACCAGAATGAGATTCGGGGTTGAATTTCATCCTTCAAAATGGTGTTTTTCATAGATTTTAAATTCAAGATTTTTTTGGTGTGCGGGGAAGAAAATTCCTGATGCCGGAGTCAGGGACTTTTGTGGCCAGGAGGTGAAATTTTTTTCCACCCAAATGTAAAAACGCACACCAGAATGAAATTCGGGCTTGAATTTCATTCTTAAAAATGATGTTTTTCATAGCTTTTAAAAATCAAGAATTTTTTGGTGTCCGGGGAAGAAAATTCCTGATGCCGGAGTCAGGGATTTTTGTGCTCAGGACGTGAAATTTTTTTTCCACCCAAATATAAAAACGGACACCAGAATGAGATTCGGGGTTGAATTTCTTCCTTAAAAATGGTGTTTATCATAATTTTTAAAAATCAAGATTTTGTTGGGAAGAAACTTCCTGATGCCGGAGTAAGGGATTTTTGTGCCCAGGAGGTGAAATTTTTTTCCACCCAAATGTAAAAACGCATACTAGAATGAGATTCGGGGTTGAATTTCATTCTTCAAAATGGTGTTTTTCATAGCTTTTAAAAATTAAGAATTTTTTGGTGTATGGGGAAGAAAATTCCTGATGCCGGAGTCAGGGATTTTTGTGCCCAGGAGGTGAAATTTTTTTTCCACCCAAATGTAAAAACGGACACCAGAATGAGATTCGGGGTTGAATTTGTTCCTTAAAAATGGTGTTTTTCATAGTTTATAAAAATCAAGATTTTTTTGGTGTCCGGGGAAGAAAATTCCTGATGCCAGGGTCAGGGATTTTTGTGCCCAGGAGGTGAATATTTTTTTTTGACCCAAATGTAAAAACGGATGCCAGAATTAGATTTGGGGTTGAATTTCATTCTCAAAAATGGTGTTTTTCATTGCTTTTAAAAATCAAGATTTTTTTGGTGTCTGGGTAAGGAAATTCCTTATGCCGATTTTTGTGCCCAGGAGGTGAAAAAAAATTTCTGACTCAAATCTAAAAACGGACACCAGAATGAGATTCGGGGTTGCTTTTTGTCCTTAAAAATGTCATTTTTCATAGCATTTAAAAATCAAGATTTTTTTGGTGTGCGGGGAAGAAAATTCCTGATGCCGGGGTCAGGGATTTTTGTGCCCAGGAGGTGAAATTTTTTTCCCACCCAAATCTAAAAACGGACACCAGAATGAGATTCGGGGTTGAATTTCATTCTCAAAAATGGTGTTTTTCATTGCTTTTAAAAATCAAGATTTTTTTGGTGTCCGGGGAAGAAAATTCCTTATGCCAGGGTCAGGGATTTTTGTGCCCAGGAGGTGAATATTTTTTTTGACCCAAATGTAAAAACGGATGCCAGAATTAGATTTGCGGTTGAATTTCGTCCTTCAAAATGGTGTTTTTCATAGTTTTTAAAAATGAAGATTTTTTTGGTGTCCAGGGAAGAAAATTCCTAATGCCGGAGTCAGGGATTTTTGGGCCCAGGAGGTGAAAAAATTTTTTTGACTCAAATGTAAAAACAGACACCCGAATAGATTCAGGGTTGAATTTTGTCCTTAAAAATGGTGTTTTTCATCATTTTTAAAAATCAAGATTTGTTGGGAAGAAAATGCTTATGCCGGAGTCAGGGATTTTTGTGCCCAGGAGGTGAAATTTTTTTTTCCACCCAAATTTATAAACAGACGCCAGAATGAGATTCGGGGTTGAATTTCATTCTCAAAAATGGTGTTTTTCATAGCTTTTAAAAATCAAGATTTATTTCATGTCCGGGGAAGAAAATTCCTGATGCTGGGGTCAGGGATTTTTGTGCCCAGGAGGTGAAATTTTTTTATTGACTCTAATGTAAAAACTGACACCAGAATGAAATTCGGGGTTGAATTTCTTCCTTAAAAATGGTGTTTTTCATAGTTTATAAAAATAGATTTTTTTGGTGTCCGGGGAAGAAAATTCCTGATGCCAGGGTCAGGGATTTTTGTGCCCAGGAGGTGAAATTACTTTCCACCCAAATGTAAAAACGCACACCAGAATGAAATTCGGGCTTGAATTTCATTCTTAAAAATGATGTTTTTCATAGCTTTTAAAAATCAAGATTTTTTTGGTGTCCGGGAAAGAAAATTCCTGATGCCGGAGTCAGGGATTTTTGTGCCCAGGAGGTGAAATTTTTTTCTCCACCCAAATGTAAAAACAGACACCAGAATGAGATTCGGGGTTGAATTTCTTCCTTAAAAATGGTGTTAATCATAATTTTTAAAAATCAAGATTTTGTTGGGAATAAAATTCCTGATGCCGGAGTCAGGGATTTTTGTGCCCAGGAGGTGAAATTTTTTTCCACCCAAATGTAAAAATGCACACTAGAATGAGATTCGGGGTTGAATTTCATTCTTAAAAATAGTGTTTTTCGTAGCTTTTAAAAATTAAGAATTTTTTGGTGTATGGGGAAGAAAATTCCTAATGCCGAAGGCAAGGCAAGGCAAGGCAAATTTCAAATTTCAAATTTCAAATTTCAAATTTCAAATTTCAAATTTCAAATTTCAAATTTCAAATTTCAAATTTCAAATTTCAAATTTCAAATTATTTCAAATTATTTCAAATTATTTCAAATATCAAATTTCAAATTTCAAATTTCAAATTTCAAATTTCTTTAATTTTATTTAATTTAATTTAAAATCCCAAAGTCCAGGCCAGACAATTCAAAAAACCAGGTTTTTAAGTCCCGGCGATTTTTGTGCCCAGGAGGTGAAATTTTTTTTCCACCCAAATGTATAAATAGACACCAGAATGAGATTCGGGGTTGAATTTCATCCTTCAAAATGGTGTTTTTCATAGATTTTAAATTCAAGATTTTTTTGGTGTGCGGGGAAGAAAATTCCTGATGCCGGAGTCAGGGACTTTTGTGGCCAGGAGGTGAAATTTTTTTCCACCCAAATGTAAAAACGCACACCAGAATGAAATTTGGGCTTGAATTTCATTCTTAAAAATGATGTTTTTCATAGCTTTTAAAAATCAAGAATTTTTTGGTGTCCGGGGAAGAAAATTCCTGATGCCGGAGTCAGGGATTTTTGTGCCCAGGACGTGAAATTTTTTTTCCACCCAAATATAAAAACGGACACCAGAATGAGATTCGGGGTTGAATTTCTTCCTTAAAAATGGTGTTTATCATAATTTTTAAAAATCAAGATTTTGTTGGGAAGAAACTTCCTGATGCCGGAGTATGGGATTTTTGTGCCCAGGAGGTGAAATTTTTTTCCACCCAAATGTAAAAACGCATACTAGAATGAGATTCGGGGTTGAATTTCATTCTTCAAAATGGTGTTTTTCATAGCTTTTAAAAATTAAGAATTTTTTGGTGTCCGGGGAAGAAAATTCCTAATGCCGAAGGCAAGGCAAGGCAAGGCAAAGCAAGGCAAGGCAAATTTCAAATTTCAAATTTCAAATTTCAAATTTCAAATTTCAAATTTCAAATTTCAAATTTCAAATTATTTCAAATTTCAAATTTCAAATTTCTTTAATTTTATTTAATTTAATTTAAAATCCCTCAGTCCAGGCCAGACAATTCAAACAACCAGGTTTTTAAGTCCCGGCGATTTTTGTGCACAGGAGGTGAATTTTTTTTTCAATCCAAATGTATAAATAGACACCAGAATGAGATTCGGGGTTGAATTTCGTCCTTCAAAATGGTGTTTTTAATAGATTTTAAATTCAAGATTTTTTTGGTGTGCGGGGAAGAAAATTCCTGATGCCGGAGTCAGGGATTTTTGTGCCCAGGAGGTGAATGTTTTTTTTTACTCAAATCCAAAAACGGACACCAGAATGAGATTCGGGCTTGAATTTCGTCCTTCAAAATGGTGTTTTTCATAGATTTTAAATTCAAGATTTTTTTGGTGTCCGGGGAAGAAAATTCCTGATGCCGGAGTCAGGGACTTTTGTGCCCAGGAGGTGAAATTATTTTCCAACGAAATGTAAAAACGCACACCAGAATGAAATTCGGGCTTGAATTTCATTCTTAAAAATGATGTTTTTCATAGCTTTTAAAAATCAAGAATTTTTTGGTGTCCGGGGAAGAAAATTCCTGATGCCGGAGTCAGGGATTTTTGTGCCCAGGAGGTGAATTTTTTTTTCCACCCAAATGTAAAAACGGACACCAGAATGAGATTCGGGGTTGAATTTGTTCCTTCAAAATGGTGTTTTTCATAGATTTTAAATTCAAGATTTTTTTGGTGTCCGGGGAAGAAAATTCCTGATGCCGGAGTCAGGGACTTTTGTGCCCAGGAGGTGAAATTATTTTCCAACGAAATGTAAAAACGCACACCAGAATGAAATTCGGGCTTGAATTTCATTCTTAAAAATGATGTTTTTCATAGCTTTTAAAAATCAAGAATTTTTTGGTGTCCGGGGAAGAAAATTCCTGATGCCGGAGTCAGGGATTTTTGTGCCCAGGAGGTGAATTTTTTTTTCCACCCAAATGTAAAAACGGACACCAGAATGAGATTCGGGGTTGAATTTGTTCCTTAAAAATGGTGTTTTTCATAATTTATAAAAATCAAGATTTTTTTGGTGTCCGGGGAAGAAAATTCCTGATGCCAGGGTCAGGGATTTTTGTGCCCAGGAGGTGAATATTTTTTTTGACCCAAATGTAAAAACGGATGCCAGAATTAGATTTGGGGTTGAATTTCCTCCTTCAAAATGGTGTTTTTCATAGTTTTTAAAAATCAAGATTTTTTTGGTGTCCAGGGAAGATAATTCCTGATGCCGGAGTCAGGGATTTTTGGGCCCAGGAGGTGAATTTTTTTTTTTTGACTCAAATGTAAAAACGGACACCCGAATAGATTCAGGGTTGAATTTTTTCCTTAAAAATGGTGTTTTTCATAATTTTTAAAAATCAAGATTTTGTTGGGAAGAAAATGACTGATGCCAGAGTCAGGGATTTTTGTGCCCAGGAGGTGAAATTTTTTTTTCCACCCAAATGTAAAAACGGACACCAGAATGAGATTCGGGATTGAATTTGTTCCTTAAAAATGGTGTTTTTCATAATTTTTAAAAATCAAGATTTTGTTGGGAAGAAAATTCCTGATGCCGGAGTAAGGGATTTTTGTGCCCAGGAGGTGAAATTTTTTTCCACCCAAATGTAAAAACGCACACTAGAATGAGATTCGGGGTTGAATTTCATTCTTCAAAATGGTGTTTTTCATAACTTTTAAAAATTAAGAATATTTTGGTGTCCGGGGAAGAAAATTCCTGATGCCGGAGTCAGGGATTTTTGTGCCCAGGAGGTGAAATTTTTTTTCCACCCAAATGTAAAAACGGACACCAGAATGAGATTCGGGGTTGAATTTGTTCCTTAAAAATGGTGTTTTTCATAGTTTATAAAAATCAAGATTTTTTTGGTGTCCGGGGAAGAAAATTCCTGATGCCGGAGTCAGGGATTTTTGGGCCCAGGAGGTGAATTTTTTTTTTTACTCAAATGTAAAAACGGACACCCGAATAGATTCAGGGTTGAATTTTGTCCTTAAAAATGGTGTTTTCATAGCTTTTAAAAATCAAGATTTTTTTGGTGTCTGGGTAAGAAAATTCCTTATGCCGATTTTTGTGCCCAGGAGGTGAAAAAAAATTTCTGACTCAAATCTAAAAACGGACACCAGAATGAGATTCGGGGTTGCTTTTTGTCCTTAAAAATGTCATTTTTCATAGCATTTAAAAATCAAGATTTTTTTGGTGTGCGGGGAAGAAAATTCCTGATGCCGGAGTCAGGGATTTTTGTGCCCAGGAGGTGAATGTTTTTTTTTACTCAAATCCAAAAACGGACACCAGAATGAGATTCGGGGTTGAATTTCGTCCTTCAAAATGGTGTTTTTCATAGATTTTAAATTCAAGATTTTTTTGGTGTCCGGGGAAGAAAATTCCTGATGCCGGAGTCAGGGACTTTTGTGCCCAGGAGGTGAAATTATTTTCCAACGAAAAGTAAAAACGCACACCAGAATGAAATTCGGGCTTGAATTTCATTCTTAAAAATGATGTTTTTCATAGCTTTTAAAAATCAAGAATTTTTTGGTGTCCGGGGAAGAAAATTCCTGATGCCGGAGTCAGGGATTTTTGTGCCCAGGAGGTGAAATTTTTTTTCCACCCAAATGTAAAAACGGACACCAGAATGAGATTCGGGGTTGAATTTGTTCCTTAAAAATGGTGTTTTTCATAGTTTATCAAAATCAAGATTTTTTTGGTGTCCGGGGAAGAAAATTCCTGATGCCAGGGTCAGGGATTTTTGTGCCGAGGAGGTGAATATTTTTTTTGACCCAAATGTAAAAACGGATGCCAGAATTAGATTTGGGGTTGAATTTCGTCCTTCAAAATGGTGTTTTTCATAGTTTTTAAAAATCAAGATTTTTTTGGTGTCCAGGGAAGATAATTCCTGATGCCGGAGTCAGGGATTTTTGGGGCCAGGAGGTGATTTTTTTTTTTTGACTCAAATGTAAAAACGGACACCCTAATAGATTCAGGGTTGAATTTTTTCCTTAAAAATGGTGTTTTTCATAATTTTTAAAAATCAAGATTTTGTTGGGAAGAAAATGACTGATGCCAGAGTCAGGGATTTTTGTGCCCAGGAGGTGAAATTTTTTTTTCCACCCAAATGTAAAAACGGACACCAGAATGAGATTCGGGATTGAATTTGTTCCTTAAAAATGGTGTTTTTCATAATTTTTAAAAATCAAGATTTTGTTGGGAAGAAAATTCCTGATGCTGGAGTAAGGGATTTTTGTGCCCAGGAGGTGAAATTTTTTTCCACCCAAATGTAAAAACGCACACTAGAATGAGATTCGGGGTTGAATTTCATTCTTCAAAATGGTGTTTTTCATAACTTTTAAAAATTAAGAATATTTTCGTGTCCGGGGAAGAAAATTCCTGATGCCGGAGTCAGGGATTTTTGTGCCCAGGAGGTGAAATTTTTTTTCCACCCAAATGTAAAAACGGACACCAGAATGAGATTCGGGGTTGAATTTGTTCCTTAAAAATGGTGTTTTTCATAGTTTATAAAAATCAAGATTTTTTTGGTGTCCGGGGAAGAAAATTCCTGATGCCGGAGTCAGGGATTTTTGGGCCCAGGAGGTGAATTTTTTTTTTTACTCAAATCCAAAAACGGACACCAGAATGAGATTCGGGGTTGAATTTCGTCCTTCAAAATGGTGTTTTTCATAGATTTTAAATTCAAGATTTTTTTGGTGTCCGGGGAAGAAAATTCCTGATGCCGGAGTCAGGGACTTTTGTGCCCAGGAGGTGAAATTATTTTCCAACGAAATGTAAAAACGCACACCAGAATGAAATTCGGGCTTGAATTTCATTCTTAAAAATGATGTTTTTCATAGCTTTTAAAAATCAAGAATTTTTTGGTGTCCGGGGAAGAAAATTCCTGATGCCGGAGTCAGGGATTTTTGTGCCCAGGAGGTGAAATTTTTTTTCCACCCAAATGTAAAAACGGACACCAGAATGAGATTCGGGGTTGAATTTGTTCCTTAAAAATGGTGTTTTTCATAGTTTATCAAAATCAAGATTTTTTTGGTGTCCGGGGAAGAAAATTCCTGATGCCAGGGTCAGGGATTTTTGTGCCGAGGAGGTGAATATTTTTTTTGACCCAAATGTAAAAACGGATGCCAGAATTAGATTTGGGGTTGAATTTCGTCCTTCAAAATGGTGTTTTTCATAGTTTTTAAAAATCAAGATTTTTTTGGTGTCCAGGGAAGATAATTCCTGATGCCGGAGTCAGGGATTTTTGTGCCCAGGACGTGAAATTTTTTTTCCACCCAAATATAAAAACGGACACCAGAATGAGATTCGGGGTTGAATTTCTTCCTTAAAAATGGTGTTTATCATAATTTTTAAAAATCAAGATTTTGTTGGGAAGAAACTTCCTGATGCCGGAGTAAGGGATTTTTGTGCCCAGGAGGTGAAATTTTTTTCCACCCAAATGTAAAAACGCATACTAGAATGAGATTCGGGGTTGAATTTCATTCTTCAAAATGGTGTTTTTCATAGCTTTTAAAAATTAAGAATTTTTTGGTGTCCGGGGAAGAAAATTCCTAATGCCGAAGGCAAGGCAAGGCAAGGCAAAGCAAGGCAAGGCAAATTTCAAATTTCAAATTTCAAATTTCAAATTTCAAATTTCAAATTTCAAATTTCAAATTTCAAATTATTTCAAATTTCAAATTTCAAATTTCTTTAATTTTATTTAATTTAATTTAAAATCCCTCAGTCCAGGCCAGACAATTCAAACAACCAGGTTTTTAAGTCCCGGCGATTTTTGTGCACAGGAGGTGAATTTTTTTTTCAATCCAAATGTATAAATAGACACCAGAATGAGATTCGGGGTTGAATTTCGTCCTTCAAAATGGTGTTTTTAATAGATTTTAAATTCAAGATTTTTTTGGTGTGCGGGGAAGAAAATTCCTGATGCCGGAGTCAGGGATTTTTGTGCCCAGGAGGTGAATGTTTTTTTTTACTCAAATCCAAAAACGGACACCAGAATGAGATTCGGGCTTGAATTTCGTCCTTCAAAATGGTGTTTTTCATAGATTTTAAATTCAAGATTTTTTTGGTGTCCGGGGAAGAAAATTCCTGATGCCGGAGTCAGGGACTTTTGTGCCCAGGAGGTGAAATTATTTTCCAACGAAATGTAAAAACGCACACCAGAATGAAATTCGGGCTTGAATTTCATTCTTAAAAATGATGTTTTTCATAGCTTTTAAAAATCAAGAATTTTTTGGTGTCCGGGGAAGAAAATTCCTGATGCCGGAGTCAGGGATTTTTGTGCCCAGGAGGTGAATTTTTTTTTCCACCCAAATGTAAAAACGGACACCAGAATGAGATTCGGGGTTGAATTTGTTCCTTAAAAATGGTGTTTTTCATAATTTATAAAAATCAAGATTTTTTTGGTGTCCGGGGAAGAAAATTCCTGATGCCAGGGTCAGGGATTTTTGTGCCCAGGAGGTGAATATTTTTTTTGACCCAAATGTAAAAACGGATGCCAGAATTAGATTTGGGGTTGAATTTCCTCCTTCAAAATGGTGTTTTTCATAGTTTTTAAAAATCAAGATTTTTTTGGTGTCCAGGGAAGATAATTCCTGATGCCGGAGTCAGGGATTTTTGGGCCCAGGAGGTGAATTTTTTTTTTTTGACTCAAATGTAAAAACGGACACCCGAATAGATTCAGGGTTGAATTTTTTCCTTAAAAATGGTGTTTTTCATAATTTTTAAAAATCAAGATTTTGTTGGGAAGAAAATGACTGATGCCAGAGTCAGGGATTTTTGTGCCCAGGAGGTGAAATTTTTTTTTCCACCCAAATGTAAAAACGGACACCAGAATGAGATTCGGGATTGAATTTGTTCCTTAAAAATGGTGTTTTTCATAATTTTTAAAAATCAAGATTTTGTTGGGAAGAAAATTCCTGATGCCGGAGTAAGGGATTTTTGTGCCCAGGAGGTGAAATTTTTTTCCACCCAAATGTAAAAACGCACACTAGAATGAGATTCGGGGTTGAATTTCATTCTTCAAAATGGTGTTTTTCATAACTTTTAAAAATTAAGAATATTTTGGTGTCCGGGGAAGAAAATTCCTGATGCCGGAGTCAGGGATTTTTGTGCCCAGGAGGTGAAATTTTTTTTCCACCCAAATGTAAAAACGGACACCAGAATGAGATTCGGGGTTGAATTTGTTCCTTAAAAATGGTGTTTTTCATAGTTTATAAAAATCAAGATTTTTTTGGTGTCCGGGGAAGAAAATTCCTGATGCCGGAGTCAGGGATTTTTGGGCCCAGGAGGTGAATTTTTTTTTTTACTCAAATGTAAAAACGGACACCCGAATAGATTCAGGGTTGAATTTTGTCCTTAAAAATGGTGTTTTCATAGCTTTTAAAAATCAAGATTTTTTTGGTGTCTGGGTAAGAAAATTCCTTATGCCGATTTTTGTGCCCAGGAGGTGAAAAAAAATTTCTGACTCAAATCTAAAAACGGACACCAGAATGAGATTCGGGGTTGCTTTTTGTCCTTAAAAATGTCATTTTTCATAGCATTTAAAAATCAAGATTTTTTTGGTGTGCGGGGAAGAAAATTCCTGATGCCGGAGTCAGGGATTTTTGTGCCCAGGAGGTGAATGTTTTTTTTTACTCAAATCCAAAAACGGACACCAGAATGAGATTCGGGGTTGAATTTCGTCCTTCAAAATGGTGTTTTTCATAGATTTTAAATTCAAGATTTTTTTGGTGTCCGGGGAAGAAAATTCCTGATGCCGGAGTCAGGGACTTTTGTGCCCAGGAGGTGAAATTATTTTCCAACGAAAAGTAAAAACGCACACCAGAATGAAATTCGGGCTTGAATTTCATTCTTAAAAATGATGTTTTTCATAGCTTTTAAAAATCAAGAATTTTTTGGTGTCCGGGGAAGAAAATTCCTGATGCCGGAGTCAGGGATTTTTGTGCCCAGGAGGTGAAATTTTTTTTCCACCCAAATGTAAAAACGGACACCAGAATGAGATTCGGGGTTGAATTTGTTCCTTAAAAATGGTGTTTTTCATAGTTTATCAAAATCAAGATTTTTTTGGTGTCCGGGGAAGAAAATTCCTGATGCCAGGGTCAGGGATTTTTGTGCCGAGGAGGTGAATATTTTTTTTGACCCAAATGTAAAAACGGATGCCAGAATTAGATTTGGGGTTGAATTTCGTCCTTCAAAATGGTGTTTTTCATAGTTTTTAAAAATCAAGATTTTTTTGGTGTCCAGGGAAGATAATTCCTGATGCCGGAGTCAGGGATTTTTGGGGCCAGGAGGTGATTTTTTTTTTTTGACTCAAATGTAAAAACGGACACCCTAATAGATTCAGGGTTGAATTTTTTCCTTAAAAATGGTGTTTTTCATAATTTTTAAAAATCAAGATTTTGTTGGGAAGAAAATGACTGATGCCAGAGTCAGGGATTTTTGTGCCCAGGAGGTGAAATTTTTTTTTCCACCCAAATGTAAAAACGGACACCAGAATGAGATTCGGGATTGAATTTGTTCCTTAAAAATGGTGTTTTTCATAATTTTTAAAAATCAAGATTTTGTTGGGAAGAAAATTCCTGATGCTGGAGTAAGGGATTTTTGTGCCCAGGAGGTGAAATTTTTTTCCACCCAAATGTAAAAACGCACACTAGAATGAGATTCGGGGTTGAATTTCATTCTTCAAAATGGTGTTTTTCATAACTTTTAAAAATTAAGAATATTTTCGTGTCCGGGGAAGAAAATTCCTGATGCCGGAGTCAGGGATTTTTGTGCCCAGGAGGTGAAATTTTTTTTCCACCCAAATGTAAAAACGGACACCAGAATGAGATTCGGGGTTGAATTTGTTCCTTAAAAATGGTGTTTTTCATAGTTTATAAAAATCAAGATTTTTTTGGTGTCCGGGGAAGAAAATTCCTGATGCCGGAGTCAGGGATTTTTGGGCCCAGGAGGTGAATTTTTTTTTTTACTCAAATCCAAAAACGGACACCAGAATGAGATTCGGGGTTGAATTTCGTCCTTCAAAATGGTGTTTTTCATAGATTTTAAATTCAAGATTTTTTTGGTGTCCGGGGAAGAAAATTCCTGATGCCGGAGTCAGGGACTTTTGTGCCCAGGAGGTGAAATTATTTTCCAACGAAATGTAAAAACGCACACCAGAATGAAATTCGGGCTTGAATTTCATTCTTAAAAATGATGTTTTTCATAGCTTTTAAAAATCAAGAATTTTTTGGTGTCCGGGGAAGAAAATTCCTGATGCCGGAGTCAGGGATTTTTGTGCCCAGGAGGTGAAATTTTTTTTCCACCCAAATGTAAAAACGGACACCAGAATGAGATTCGGGGTTGAATTTGTTCCTTAAAAATGGTGTTTTTCATAGTTTATCAAAATCAAGATTTTTTTGGTGTCCGGGGAAGAAAATTCCTGATGCCAGGGTCAGGGATTTTTGTGCCGAGGAGGTGAATATTTTTTTTGACCCAAATGTAAAAACGGATGCCAGAATTAGATTTGGGGTTGAATTTCGTCCTTCAAAATGGTGTTTTTCATAGTTTTTAAAAATCAAGATTTTTTTGGTGTCCAGGGAAGATAATTCCTGATGCCGGAGTCAGGGATTTTTGGGGCCAGGAGGTGATTTTTTTTTTGACTCAAATGTAAAAACGGACACCCTAATAGATTCAGGGTTGAATTTTTTCCTTAAAAATGGTGTTTTTCATAATTTTTAAAAATCAAGATTTTGTTGGGAAGAAAATGACTGATGCCAGAGTCAGGGATTTTTGTGCCCAGGAGGTGAAATTTTTTTTTCCATCCAAATGTAAAAACGGACACCAGAATGAGATTCGGGGTTGAATTTGTTCGTTAAAAATGGTGTTTATCATAATTTTTAAAAATCAAGATTTTGTTGGGAAGAAAATTCCTGATGCCGGAGTAAGGGATTTTTGTGCCCAGGAGGTGAATTTTTTTTTTTGACTCAAATGTAAAAACAGACACCAGAATTAGATTCGAGGTTTCCTTGCATCCTTAAAAATGGTGTTTTTTATAATTTTTGTAAATGAAGATATTTTTGGTGTCCGGGGAAGAAAATTCCTGATGCCGGGGTCAGGGACTTTTGTGCCCAGGAGGTGAATTTTTTTTTGACCCAAATGTAAAAATGGACACCAGAATTACATTCGGGGTTGAATTTCACACTTAAAAATGGTGTTTTTTATACTTTTAAAAATCAAGCATTTTTTGGTGTCTGGCCAAGTAAATTTCTGATGCCGGGGTCAGGGATTTTATTTGCCTAGGAGGTAAACATTTTTTTTTTTACCCAAATGTAAAAACGGACGCCAGAATTAGATTTGGGGTTTAATTTCATGCTTAAAAATGGTGTTTTTTATAGATTTTAAATATCAAGGTTTTTTGGTGTCCAGGGAAGAAAATTCCTGTTGACGGGGTCAGGGATTTTTGTGCCCAGGAGGTGAATTTTTTTTTGACCCAAATGTAAAAACGGATGCCAGAATTACATTCGGGGTTTAATTTCACGCTTAAAAATGGTGTTTTTTATACTTTTTAAAAATCAAGATTTTTTTGTGTCCAGGGAAGAAAATTCGTGATGCCGGGGTCAAGGAATTTTGTGCCCAGGAGGTGAATATTTTTTTTGACCCAAATGTAAAAATGGATGCCAGAATTAGATTTGGGGTTGAATTTCGTCCTTCAATATGGTGTTTTTCATAGTTTTTAAAAATCAAGATTTTTTTGGTGTCCTGGGAAGATAATTCCTGATGCCAGGGTCAGGGATTTTTGTGCCCAGGAGGTGAATATTTTTTTTGACCCAAATGTAAAAACGGATGTCAGAATTAGATTTGGGGTTGAATTTTGTCCTTAAAAATAGTGTTTTTCGTAATTTTTAAAAATCAAGATTTTGTTGGGAAGAAAATTCCTGATGCCGGAGTAAGGGATTTTTGTGCCCAGGAGGTGAAATTTTTTTCCACCCAAATGTAAAAACGCACACTAGAATGAGATTCGGGGTTGAATTTCATTCTTCAAAATGGTGTTTTTCATAACTTTTAAAAATTAAGAATATTTTGGTGTCCGGGGAAGAAAATTCCTGATGCCGGAGTCAGGGATTTTTGTGCCCAGGAGGTGAAATTTTTTTTCCACCCAAATGTAAAAACGGACACCAGAATGAGATTCGGGGTTGAATTTGTTCCTTAAAAATGGTGTTTTTCATAGTTTATAAAAATCAAGATTTTTTTGGTGTCCGGGGAAGAAAATTCCTGATGCCGGAGTCAGGGATTTTTGGGCCCAGGAGGTGAATTTTTTTTTTTACTCAAATGTAAAAACGGACACCCGAATAGATTCAGGGTTGAATTTTGTCCTTAAAAATGGTGTTTTCATAGCTTTTAAAAATCAAGATTTTTTTGGTGTCTGGGTAAGAAAATTCCTTATGCCGATTTTTGTGCCCAGGAGGTGAAAAAAAATTTCTGACTCAAATCTAAAAACGGACACCAGAATGAGATTCGGGGTTGCTTTTTGTCCTTAAAAATGTCATTTTTCATAGCATTTAAAAATCAAGATTTTTTTGGTGTGCGGGGAAGAAAATTCCTGATGCCGGAGTCAGGGATTTTTGTGCCCAGGAGGTGAATGTTTTTTTTTACTCAAATCCAAAAACGGACACCAGAATGAGATTCGGGGTTGAATTTCGTCCTTCAAAATGGTGTTTTTCATAGATTTTAAATTCAAGATTTTTTTGGTGTCCGGGGAAGAAAATTCCTGATGCCGGAGTCAGGGACTTTTGTGCCCAGGAGGTGAAATTATTTTCCAACGAAAAGTAAAAACGCACACCAGAATGAAATTCGGGCTTGAATTTCATTCTTAAAAATGATGTTTTTCATAGCTTTTAAAAATCAAGAATTTTTTGGTGTCCGGGGAAGAAAATTCCTGATGCCGGAGTCAGGGATTTTTGTGCCCAGGAGGTGAAATTTTTTTTCCACCCAAATGTAAAAACGGACACCAGAATGAGATTCGGGGTTGAATTTCATTCTTCAAAATGGTGTTTTTCATAACTTTTAAAAATTAAGAATATTTTCGTGTCCGGGGAAGAAAATTCCTGATGCCGGAGTCAGGGATTTTTGTGCCCAGGAGGTGAAATTTTTTTTCCACCCAAATGTAAAAACGGACACCAGAATGAGATTCGGGGTTGAATTTGTTCCTTAAAAATGGTGTTTTTCATAGTTTATAAAAATCAAGATTTTTTTGGTGTCCGGGGAAGAAAATTCCTGATGCCGGAGTCAGGGATTTTTGGGCCCAGGAGGTGAATTTTTTTTTTTACTCAAATCCAAAAACGGACACCAGAATGAGATTCGGGGTTGAATTTCGTCCTTCAAAATGGTGTTTTTCATAGATTTTAAATTCAAGATTTTTTTGGTGTCCGGGGAAGAAAATTCCTGATGCCGGAGTCAGGGACTTTTGTGCCCAGGAGGTGAAATTATTTTCCAACGAAATGTAAAAACGCACACCAGAATGAAATTCGGGCTTGAATTTCATTCTTAAAAATGATGTTTTTCATAGCTTTTAAAAATCAAGAATTTTTTGGTGTCCGGGGAAGAAAATTCCTGATGCCGGAGTCAGGGATTTTTGTGCCCAGGAGGTGAAATTTTTTTTCCACCCAAATGTAAAAACGGACACCAGAATGAGATTCGGGGTTGAATTTGTTCCTTAAAAATGGTGTTTTTCATAGTTTATCAAAATCAAGATTTTTTTGGTGTCCGGGGAAGAAAATTCCTGATGCCAGGGTCAGGGATTTTTGTGCCGAGGAGGTGAATATTTTTTTTGACCCAAATGTAAAAACGGATGCCAGAATTAGATTTGGGGTTGAATTTCGTCCTTCAAAATGGTGTTTTTCATAGTTTTTAAAAATCAAGATTTTTTTGGTGTCCAGGGAAGATAATTCCTGATGCCGGAGTCAGGGATTTTTGGGGCCAGGAGGTGATTTTTTTTTTGACTCAAATGTAAAAACGGACACCCTAATAGATTCAGGGTTGAATTTTTTCCTTAAAAATGGTGTTTTTCATAATTTTTAAAAATCAAGATTTTGTTGGGAAGAAAATGACTGATGCCAGAGTCAGGGATTTTTGTGCCCAGGAGGTGAAATTTTTTTTTCCATCCAAATGTAAAAACGGACACCAGAATGAGATTCGGGGTTGAATTTGTTCGTTAAAAATGGTGTTTATCATAATTTTTAAAAATCAAGATTTTGTTGGGAAGAAAATTCCTGATGCCGGAGTAAGGGATTTTTGTGCCCAGGAGGTGAATTTTTTTTTTTGACTCAAATGTAAAAACAGACACCAGAATTAGATTCGAGGTTTCCTTGCATCCTTAAAAATGGTGTTTTTTATAATTTTTGTAAATGAAGATATTTTTGGTGTCCGGGGAAGAAAATTCCTGATGCCGGGGTCAGGGACTTTTGTGCCCAGGAGGTGAATTTTTTTTTGACCCAAATGTAAAAATGGACACCAGAATTACATTCGGGGTTGAATTTCACACTTAAAAATGGTGTTTTTTATACTTTTAAAAATCAAGCATTTTTTGGTGTCTGGCCAAGTAAATTTCTGATGCCGGGGTCAGGGATTTTATTTGCCTAGGAGGTAAACATTTTTTTTTTTACCCAAATGTAAAAACGGACGCCAGAATTAGATTTGGGGTTTAATTTCATGCTTAAAAATGGTGTTTTTTATAGATTTTAAATATCAAGGTTTTTTGGTGTCCAGGGAAGAAAATTCCTGTTGACGGGGTCAGGGATTTTTGTGCCCAGGAGGTGAATTTTTTTTTGACCCAAATGTAAAAACGGATGCCAGAATTACATTCGGGGTTTAATTTCACGCTTAAAAATGGTGTTTTTTATACTTTTTAAAAATCAAGATTTTTTTGTGTCCAGGGAAGAAAATTCGTGATGCCGGGGTCAAGGAATTTTGTGCCCAGGAGGTGAATATTTTTTTTGACCCAAATGTAAAAATGGATGCCAGAATTAGATTTGGGGTTGAATTTCGTCCTTCAATATGGTGTTTTTCATAGTTTTTAAAAATCAAGATTTTTTTGGTGTCCTGGGAAGATAATTCCTGATGCCAGGGTCAGGGATTTTTGTGCCCAGGAGGTGAATATTTTTTTTGACCCAAATGTAAAAACGGATGTCAGAATTAGATTTGGGGTTGAATTTTGTCCTTAAAAATAGTGTTTTTCGTAATTTTTAAAAATCAAGATTTTGTTGGGAAGAAAATGCCTGATGCCGGAGTCAGAGATTTTTGTGCCCAGGAGGTGAAATTTTTTCCCACCCCCAAATCTAAAAACCAACACCAGAATGAGATTCGGGGTTGAATTTCATTCTCAAAAATTGTGTTTTTCATAGCTTTTAAAAATCAAGATTTTTTTTGTGTCCGGGGAAGAAAATTCCTGATGCTGGGGTCAGGGATTTTTGTGCCCAGGAGGTGAATGTTTTTTATTGACTCAAATGTAAAAACTGACACCAGAATGAAATTCGGGGTTGAATTTCTTCCTTAAAAATGGTGTTTTTCATAGTTTATAAAAATCAAGATTTTTTTGGTGTCCGGGGAAGAAAATTCCTGATGCCAGGGTCAGGGATTTTTGTGCCCAGGAGGTGAAATTTTTTTTCCACCCAAATGTAAAAACGGACACCAGAATGAGATTCGGGGTTGAATTTCTTCCTTAAAAATGGTGTTTATCATAATTTTTAAAAATCAAGATTTTGTTGGGAAGAAAATTCCTGATGCCGGAGTCAGGGATTTTTGTGCCCAGGAGGTGAAATTTTTTTCCACCCAAATGTAAAAACGCACACTAGAATGAGATTCGGGGTTGAATTTCATTCTTAAAAATGGTGTTTTTCATAGCTTTTAAATATTAAGAATTTTTTGGTGTCCGGGGAAGAAAATTCCTAATGCCGAAGGCAAGGCAAGGCAAGGCAAAGCAAGGCAAGGCAAAGCATGGCAGGGCAAGGCAAATTTCAAATTTCAAATTTCAAATTTCAAATTTCAAATTTCAAGTTTCAAATTTCAAATTTCAAATTTCAAATTTCAAATTTCAAATTTCAAATTTCAAATTTCAAATTATTTCAAATTTCAAATTTCAAATTTCAAATTTCAAATTTCAAATTTCAAATTTCAAATTTCAAATTTCAAATTTCTTTAATTTTATTTAATTTAATTTAAAATCCCTCAGTCCAGGCCAGACAATTCAAACAACCAGGTTTTTAAGTCCCGGCGATTTTTGTGCCCAGGAGGTGAATTTTTTTTCAACCCAAATGTATAAATAGACACCAGAATGAGATTCGGGGTTGAATTTCATCCTTCAAAATGGTGTTTTTCATAGATTTTAAATTCAAGATTTTTTTGGTGTGCGGGGAAGAAAATTCCTGATGCCGGAGTCAGGGATTTTTGTGCCCAGGAGGTGAATGTTTTTTTTTACTCAAATCTAAAAACGGACACCAGAATGAGATTCGGGGTTGAATTTCATCCTTAAAAATGGTGTTTTCATAGCTTTTAAAAATCAAGATTTTTTTGGTGTCTGGGTAATAAAATTCCTTATGCCGATTTTTGTGCCCAGGAGGTGAAAAAAAATTTCTGACTCAAATCTAAAAATGGACACCAGAATGAGATTCGGGGTTGCTTTTTGTCCTTAAAAATCTCATTTTTCATAGCATTTAAAAATCAAGATTTTTTTGGTGTGCGGGGAAGAAAATTCCTGATGCTGGGGTCAGGGATTTTTGTGCCCAGGAGGTGAAATTTTTTCCCCACCCAAATCTAAAAACGGACACCAGAATGAGATTCGGGGTTGAATTTCATTCTCAAAAATGGTGTTTTTCATTGCTTTTAAAAATCAAGATTTTTGTGGTGTCCGGGGAAGAAAATTCCTGATGCCAGGGTTAGGGATTTTTGTGCCCAGGAGGTGAATATTTTTTTTGACCCAAATGTAAAAACGGATGCCAGAATTAGATTTGGGGTTGAATTTCGTCCTTCAAAATGGTGTTTTTCATAGTTTTTAAAAATGAAGATTTTTTTGGTGTCAGGGGAAGATAATTCCTGATGCCGGAGTCAGGGATTTTTGGGCCCAGGAGGTGAAATTTTTTTTTGACTCAAATGTAAAAACAGACACCCGAATAGATTCAGGGTTGAATTTTGTACTTAAAAATTGTGTTTTTCATAATTTTTAAAAATCAAGATTTTGTTGGGAAGAAAATTCCTGATGCCGGAGTGAGGGATTTTTGTGCCCAGGAGGTGAAATTTTTTTTTCCACCTAAATCTATAAACGGACACCGGAATGAGATTCGGGGTTGAATTTCGTGCTTAAAAATGGTGTTTTTCATAGCTTTTAAAAATCAAGATTTTTTAGGTGTCCGGGGAAGAAAATTCCTGATGCCAGGGTCAGAGAGTTTTGTGCCCAGGAGGTGAATTTTTTTTCACACACAAATCTATAAACAGACGCCGGAATGAGATTCGGGGTTGAATTTCATGCTTAAAAATGGTGTTTTTCATAGCTTTTAAAAATCAAGAATTTTTTGGTGTCCAGGGAAGAAAATTCCTGATGCCGGAGTCAGGGATTTTTGTGCCCAGGAGGTGAATGTTTATTTTTACTCAAATCTAAAAACGGACACCAGAATGAGATTCGGGGTTGCTTTTTGTCCTTAAAAATGTCATTTTTCATACCATGTAAAAATCAAGATTTTTTTGGTGTGCGGGGAAGAAAATTCCTGATGCCAGGGTCAGGGATTTTTGTGCCCAGGAGGTGAAAAAGATTTTTTGACACAAATGTAAAAACTGAGGCCAGTATGAGATTCGGGGTTGAATTTCATCCTTAAAAATGGTTTTTTTCATAGATTTTAAAAATCAAGAATTTTTTGGTGTCCAGGAAAGAAAATTCCTGATGCCGGGGTCAGGGATTTTTGTGCCCAGGAGGTGAATTTTTTTTTCCACCCAAATGTCAAAACGCACACTAGAATGAGATTCGGGGTTGAATTTCATTCTTAAAAATGGTGTTTTACATAGCTTTTAAAAATTAAGAATTTTTTGGTGTCCGGGGAAGAAAATTCCTTATGCCGGGCTCAGGGATTTTTGTGCCCAGGAGGTGATTTTTTTTTGACCCAAATGTAAAAATGGACACCAGAATTACATTCGGGGTTGAATTTCACGCTTAAAAATGGTGTTTTTTATAGTTTTTAAAAATCAAGAATTTTTTGGTGTCCGGTAAAGAAAATTACTGATGCCGGGCTCAGGGATTTTTGTGCCCAGGAGGTGATTTTTTTTTGACCCAAATGTAAAAATGGACACCAGAATTACATTCGGGGTTGAATTTCACGCTTAAAAATGGTGTTTTTTATAGTTTTTAAAAATCAAGAATTTTTTGTTCGGGAAAGAAAATTACTGATGCCGGGGTCAGGGATTTTATTTGCCTAAGAGGTGAACATTTTTTTTTTACTCAAATGTAAAAACGGACGTCAGAATTAGATTTGGGGTTTAATTTCATGCTTAAAAATGGTGTTTTCTATAGATTTTAAAAATCAAGGTTTTTTGGTGTCCGGGGAAGAAAATTCCTGATGCCGGGGTGAGGGATTTTTGTGCCCAGGAGGTGAATTTTTCGTTGTTGACCCAATGTAAAAACGGATGCCAGAATTACATTCGGGGTTTAATTTCACGCTTAAAAATTGTGTTTTTTATACTTTTTAAAAATCAAGAATTTTTTGGTGTCCGGGCTAGTAAATTTCTGATGCCGGGGTCAGGGATTTTTGTGCCCAGGAGGTGAATTTTTTTTTTTGACCCAAATGTAAAAATGGACACCAGAATTACATTCAGGGTTGAATTTCACGCTTAAAAATTGTGTTTTTTATAGTTTTTAAAAATCAAGAATTTTTTGTTGTCCGGGAAAGAAAATTACTGATGCCGGGGTCAGGGATTTTTGTGCCCAGGAGGTGAAATTTTTTTCCCACCCAAATCTAAAAATGGACACCAGAATGAGATTCAGGGTTGAATTTCATTCTCAAAAATGGTGTTTTTCATTGCTTTTAAAAATTAAGAATTTTTTGGTGTCCGGGGAAGAAAATTCCTGATGCCGGAGTCAGGGATTTTTGTGCCCAGGAGGTGAAATTTTTTTTCCACCCAAATGTAAAAACGGACACCAGAATGAGATTCAGGGTTGAATTTCATTCTCAAAAATGGTGTTTTTCATTGCTTTTAAAAATTAAGAATTTTTTGGTGTCCGGGGAAGAAAATTCCTAATGCCGAAGGCAAGGCAAGGCAAGGCAAAGCAAAGGCAAGGCAAGGCAAATTTCATATTTCAAATTTCAAATTTCAAATTTCAAATTTCTTTAATTTTATTTAATTTAATTTAAAATCCCAAAGTCCAGGCCAGACAATTCAAAAACCAGGTTTTTAAGTCCCGGCGATTTTTGTGCCCACGAGGTGAAATTTTTTTTCCACCCAAATGTATAAATAGACACCAGAATGCGATTCGGGGTTGAATTTCGTCCATCAAAATGGTGTTTTTCATAGATTTTAAATTCAAGATTTTTTTGGTGTGCGGGGAAGAAAATTCCTGATGCCGGAGTCAGGGACTTTTGTGCCCAGGAGGTGAAATTATTTTCCACCCAAATGTAAAAACGCACACCAGAATGAAATTCGGGCTTGAATTTCATTCTTAAAAATGATGTTTTTCATAGCTTTTAAAAATCAAGAATTTTTTGGTGTCCGGGGAAGAAAATTCCTGATGTCGGAGTCAGGGATTTTTGTGCCCAGGAGGTGAATTTTTTTTTCCCACCCAAATGTCAAAACGCACACTAGAATGAGATTCGGGGTTGAATTTCATTCTTAAAAATGGTGTTTTACATAGCTTTTAAAAATTAAGAATTTTTTGGTGTCCGGGGAAGAAAATTCCTAATGCCGAAGGCAAGGCAAGGCAAGGCAAGGCAAAGCAAGCCAAGGCAAGACAAATTTCAAATTTCAAATTTCAAATTTCAAATTTCAAATTTCAAATTTCAAATTTCAAATTTCAAATTTCAAATTTCAAATTTCAAATTTCAAATTTCAAATATCAAATTTCAAATTTCAAATTTCAAATTTCAAATTTCAAATTTCAAATTTCAAATTTCAAATTTCAAATTTCAAATTTCAAATTTCAAATTTCAAATTTCAAATTTCAAATTTCAAATTCAAATTATTTCAAATTTCAAATTTCAAATTTCAAATTTCTTTAATTTTATTTAATTTAATTTAAAATCCCTCAGTCCAGGCCAGACAATTCAAACAACCAGGTTTTTAAGTCCCAGCGATTTTTGTGCCCAGGAGGTGAAATTTTTTTCCCACCCAAATCTAAAAACGGACACCAGAATGAGATTCGGGGTTGAATTTCATTCTCAAAAATGGTGTTTTTCATTGCTTTTAAAAATCAAGATTTTTTTGGTGTCCGGGGAAGAAAATTCCTTATCCCAGGGTCAGGGACTTTTGTGCCCAGGAGGTGAATATTTTTTTTTGACCCAAATGTAAAAACGGACTCCAGAATTAGATTTGGGGTTTAATTTCATCCTTGAAAATGGTGTTTTTCATAGATTTTAAAAATCAAGATTTTTTTGTGTCGGGGGAAGAAAATTCGTGATGCCAGGAATTTTTATGCCCAGCAGGTAAATTGTTTTTTGACCCAAATGTAAAAACGGACACCAGAATAAGATTCTTGGTTGAATATCATTCTTAAAAATGGTGTTTTTCATAGTTTTTAAAAATCAAGAATTTTTTGGTGTCCAGGGAAGAAAATTCCTGATGCCGGAGTCAGGGATTTTTGGGCACAGGAGGTGAATGTTTTTTTTTACTCAAATCCAAAAACGGACACCAGAATGAGATTCGGGGTTGAATTTCATCCTTAAAAATGGTTTTTTCATAGCTTTTAAAAATCAAGATTTTTTTGGTGTCTGGGTAACAAATTCCTTATGCCGATTTTTAGCCCAGGAGGTGAAAAAAAATTTCTGACTCAAATCTAAAAACGCACACCAGAATGAAATTCGGGCTTGAATTTCATTCTTAAAAATGATGTTTTTCATAGCTTTTAAAAAACAAGAATTTTTTGGTGTCCGGGGAAGAAAATTCCTGATGCCGGAGTCAGGGATTTTTGTGCCCAGGAGGTGAAATTTTTTTTCCACCCAAATGTAAAAACGGACACCAGAATGAGATTCGGGGTTGAATTTGTTCCTTAAAAATGGTGTTTTTCATAGTTTATAAAAATCAAGATTTTTTTGGTGTCCGGGGAAGAAAATTCCTGATGCCGGAGTCAGGGATTTTTGGGCCCAGGAGGTGAATTTTTTTTTTTACTCAAATGTAAAAACGGACACCCGAATAGATTCAGGGTTGAATTTTGTCCTTAAAAATGGTGTTTTCATAGCTTTTAAAAATCAAGATTTTTTTGGTGTCTGGGTAAGAAAATTCCTTATGCCGATTTTTGTGCCCAGGAGGTGAAAAAAAATTTCTGACTCAAATCTAAAAACGGACACCAGAATGAGATTCGGGGTTGCTTTTTGTCCTTAAAAATGTCATTTTTCATAGCATTTAAAAATCAAGATTTTTTTGGTGTGCGGGGAAGAAAATTCCTGATGCCGGGGTCAGGGATTTTTGTGCCCAGGAGGTGAATGTTTTTTTTTACTCAAATCCAAAAACGGACACCAGAATTAGATTCGGGGTTGAATTTCGTCCTTCAAAATGGTGTTTTTCATAGATTTTAAATTCAAGATTTTTTTGGTGTCCGGGGAAGAAAATTCCTGATGCCGGAGTCAGGGACTTTTGTGCCCAGGAGGTGAAATTATTTTCCAACGAAATGTAAAAACGCACACCAGAATGAAATTCGGGCTTGAATTTCATTCTTAAAAATGATGTTTTTCATAGCTTTTAAAAATCAAGAATTTTTTGGTGTCCGGGGAAGAAAATTCCTGATGCCGGAGTCAGGGATTTTTGTGCCCAGGAGGTGAAATTTTTTTTCCACCCAAATGTAAAAACGGACACCAGAATGAGATTCGGGGTTGAATTTGTTCCTTAAAAATGGTGTTTTTCATAGTTTATCAAAATCAAGATTTTTTTGGTGTCCGGGGAAGAAAATTCCTGATGCCAGGGTCAGGGATTTTTGTGCCGAGGAGGTGAATATTTTTTTTGACCCAAATGTAAAAACGGATGCCAGAATTAGATTTGGGGTTGAATTTCGTCCTTCAAAATGGTGTTTTTCATAGTTTTTAAAAATCAAGATTTTTTTGGTGTCCAGGGAAGATAATTCCTGATGCCGGAGTCAGGGATTTTTGGGGCCAGGAGGTGATTTTTTTTTTTGACTCAAATGTAAAAACGGACACCCTAATAGATTCAGGGTTGAATTTTTTCCTTAAAAATGGTGTTTTTCATAATTTTTAAAAATCAAGATTTTGTTGGGAAGAAAATGACTGATGCCAGAGTCAGGGATTTTTGTGCCCAGGAGGTGAAATTTTTTTTTCCACCCAAATGTAAAAACGGACACCAGAATGAGATTCGGGATTGAATTTGTTCCTTAAAAATGGTGTTTTTCATAATTTTTAAAAATCAAGATTTTGTTGGGAAGAAAATTCCTGATGCCGGAGTAAGGGATTTTTGTGCCCAGGAGGTGAAATTTTTTTCCACCCAAATGTAAAAACGCACACTAGAATGAGATTCGGGGTTGAATTTCATTCTTCAAAATGGTGTTTTTCATAACTTTTAAAAATTAAGAATATTTTGGTGTCCGGGGAAGAAAATTCCTGATGCCGGAGTCAGGGATTTTTGTGCCCAGGAGGTGAAATTTTTTTTCCACCCAAATGTAAAAACGGACACCAGAATGAGATTCGAGGTTGAATTTCATTCTCAAAAATGGTGTTTTTCATTGCTTTTAAAAATCAAGATTTTTTTGGTGTCTGGGTAAGAAAATTCCTTATGCCGATTTTTGTGCCCAGGAGGTGAAAAAAAATTTCTGACTCAAATCTAAAAACGGACACCAGAATGAGATTCGGGGTTGCTTTTTGTCCTTAAAAATGTCATTTTTCATAGCATTTAAAAATCAAGATTTTTTTGGTGTGCGGGGAAGAAAATTCCTGATGCCGGAGTCAGGGATTTTTGTGCCCAGGAGGTGAAATTTTTTCCCCTCCCAAATCTAAAAACGGACACCAGAATGAGATTCGGGGTTGAATTTCATTCTCAAAAATGGTGTTTTTCATTGCTTTTAAAAATCAAGATTTTTTTGGTGTCCGGGGAAGAAAATTCCTTATGCCAGGGTCAGGGATTTTTGTGCCCAGGAGGTGAATATTTTTTTTGACCGAAATGTAAAAACGGACACCCGAATAGATTAAGGGTTGAATTTCGTCCTTAAAAATGGTGGTTTTCATAATTGTTAAAAATCAAGATTTTGTTGGGAAGAAAATGCCTGATGCCGGAGTCAGGGATTTTTGTGCCCAGGAGGTGAAAAAAATTTTTCCACCCAAATCTATAAATGGACAACGGAATGAGATTCGGGGTTGAATTTCCTGTTTAAAAATGGTGTTTTTCATAGATTTTTAATTCAAGATTTTTTTGGTGTGTGGGGAAGAAAATTCCTGATGCCGGAGTCAGGGACTTTTGTGCCCAGGAGGTGAAATTATTTTCCACCCAAATGTAAAAACGCACACCAGAATGAAATTCGGGCTTGAATTTCATTCTTAAAAATGATGTTTTTCATAGCTTTTAAAAATCAAGAATTTTTTGGTGTCCGGGGAAGAAAATTCCTGATGCCGGAGTCAGGGATTTTTGTGCCCAGGAGGTGAAATTTTTTCCCCACCCAAATGTAAAAACGGACACCAGAATGAGATTTGGGGTTGAATTTCTTCCTTAAAAATGGTGTTTATCATAATTATTAAAAATCAAGATTTTGTTGGGAAGAAAATTCCTGATGCCGGAGTCAGGGATTTTTGTGCCCAGGAGGTGAAATTTTTTTCCACCCAAATGTAAAAACGCACACTAGAATGAGTTTCGGGATTGAATTTCATTCTTAAAAATGGTGTTTTTCATAGCTTTTAAAAATTAAGAATTTTTTGGTGTATGGGGAAGAAAATTCCTAATGCCGAAGGCAAGGCAAGGCAAGGCAAAGCAAGGCAAGGGAAATTTCAAATTTCAAATTTCAAATTTCAAATTTCAAATTTCAAATTTCAAATTTCAAATTTCAAATTTCAAATTTCAAATTTCAAATTTCAAATTTCAAATTTCAAATTTCAAATTTCAAATTTCAAATTTCAAATTTCAAATTTCAAATTTCAAATTTCAAATTCAAATTATTTCAAATTTCAAATTTCAAATTTCAAATTTCTTTAATTTTATTTAATTTAATTTAAAATCCCTCAGTCCAGGCCAGACAATTCAAACAACCAGGTTTTTAAGTCCCGGCGATTTTTGTGCACAGGAGGTGAAATTTTTTTTCAACCCAAATGTATAAATAGACACCAGAATGAGATTCGGGGTTGAATTTCGTCCTTCAAAATGGTGTTTTTAATAGATTTTAAATTCAAGATTTTTTTGATGTGCGGGGAAGAAAATTCCTGATGCCGGAGTCAGGGATTTTTGTGCCCAGGAGGTGAATGTTTTTTTTTTTACGAAAATCTAAAAACGGACACCAGAATGAGATTCGGGGTTGAATTTCATCCTTAAAAATGGTGTTTTCATAGCTTTTAAAAATCAAGATTTTTTTGGTGTCTGGGTAAGAAAATTCCTTATGCCGATTTTTGTGCCCAGGAGGTGAAAAAAAATTTCTTACTCAAATCTAAAAACGGACACCAGAATGAGATTCGGGGTTGCTTTTTGTCCTTAAAATGTCATTTTTCATAGCATTTAAAAATCAAGATTTTTTTTGTGTGCGGGGAAGTAAATTCCTGATGCTGGGGTCAGGGATTTTTGTGCCCAGGAGGTGAAATTTTTTCCCCACCCAAATCTAAAAACGGACACCAGAATGAGATTTGGGGTTGAATTTCATTCTCAAAAATGGTGTTTTTCATTGCTTTTAAAAATCAAGATTTTTTTGGTGTCCGGGGAAGAAAATTCCTTATGCCAGGGTCAGGGATTTTTGTGCCCAGGAGGTGAATATTTTTTTTGACCCAAATGTAAAAACGGATGCCAGAATTAGATTTGGGGTTGAATTTCTTCCTTAAAAATGGTGTTTTTCATAGTTTATAAAAATAGATTTTTTTGGTGTCCGGGGAAGAAAATTCCTGATGCCAGGGTCAGGGATTTTTGTGCCCAGGAGGTGAAATTACTTTCCACCCAAATGTAAAAACCACACCAGAATGAAATTCGGGCTTGAATTTCATTCTTAAAAATGATGTTTTTCATAGCTTTTAAAAATCAAGATTTTTTTGGTGTCCGGGGAAGAAAATTCCTGATGCCGGAGTCAGGGATTTTTGTGCCCAGGAGGTGAAATTTTTTTTCCCACCCAAATGTGAAAACGGACACCAGAATGAGATTCGGGGTTGAATTTCATTCTTAAAAATGGTGTTTTTCATAGCTTTTAAAAATTAAGAACTTTTTGGTGTATGGGGAAGAAAATTCCTAATGCCGAAGGCAAGGCAAGGCAAGGCAAAGCAAGGCAAGGCAAGGCAAATTTCAAATTTCAAATTTCAAATTTCAAATTTCAAATTTCAAATTTCAAATTTCAAATTTCAAATTTCAAATTTCAAATTTCAAATTTCAAATTTCAAATTTCAAATTTCAAATTTCAAATTTCAAATTTCAAATTTCAAATTTCAAATTTCAAATTTCAAATTTCAAATTTCAAATTTCAAATTTCAAATTTCAAATTCAAATTATTTCAAATTTCAAATTTCAAATTTCAAATTTCTTTAATTTTATTTAATTTAATTTAAAATCCCTCAGTCCTGGCCAGACAATTCAAACAACCAGGTTTTTAAGTCCCGGCGATTTTTGTGCCCAGGAGGTTAAATTTTTTTTCAACCCAAATGTATAAATAGACACCAGAATGAGATTCGGGGTTGAATTTCGTCCTTCAAAATGGTGCTTTTCAAAGATTTTAAATTCAAGATTTTTTTGGTGTGCGGGGAAGAAAATTCCTGATGCCGGAGTCAGAGATTTTTGTGCCCAGGAGGTGAATGTTTTTTTTTACTCAAATCCAAAAACGGACACCAGAATGAGATTCGGGGTTGAATTTCGTCCTTCAAAATGGTGTTTTTCATAGATTTTAAATTCACGATTTTTTTGGTGTCCGGGGAAGAAAATTCCTGATGCCGGAGTCAGGGACTTTTGTGCCCAGGAGGTGAAATTATTTTCCAACGAAATGTAAAAACGCACACCAGAATGAAATTCGGGCTTGAATTTCATTCTTAAAAATGATGTTTTTCATAGCTTTTAAAAATCAAGAATTTTTTGTGGTCCGGTGAAGAAAATTCCTGATGCCGGAGTCAGGGATTTTTGTGCCCAGGAGGTGAATTTTTTTTTCCACCCAAATGTAAAAACGGACACCAGAATGAGATTCGGGGTTGAATTTGTTCCTTAAAAATGGTGTTTTTCATAGTTTATAAAAATCAAGATTTTTTTGGTGTCCGGGGAAGAAAATTCCTGATGCCAGGGTCAGGGATTTTTGGGCCCAGGAGGTGAATTTTTTTTTGACTCAAATGTAAAAACAGACACCCGAATAGATTCAGGGTTGAATTTTGTCCTTAAAAATGGTGTTTTTCATAATTTTTAAAAATCAAGATTTTGTTGGGAAGAAAATGCCTGATGCCGGAGTCAGGGATTTTTGTGCCCAGGAGGTGAAATTTTTTTCCCACCCAAATCTAAAAACGGACACCAGAATGAGATTCGGGGTTGAATTTCATTCTCAAAAATGGTGTTTTTCATTGCTTTTAAAAATCAAGATTTTTTTGGTGTCCGGGGAAGAAAATTCCTTATGCCAGGGTCAGGGATTTTTGTGCCCAGGAGGTGAATATTTTTTTTGACCCAAATGTAAAAACGGATGCCAGAATTAGATTTGCGGTTGAATTTCGTCCTTCAAAATGGTGTTTTTCATAGTTTTTAAAAATGAAGATTTTTTTGGTGTCCAGGGAAGAAAATTCCTGATGCCGGAGTCAGGGATTTTTGGACCCAGGAGGTGAAATTTTTTTTTTGACTCAAATGTAAAAACAGACACCCGAATAGATTCAGGGTTGAATTTTGTCCTTAAAAATGGTTTTTTTCATCATTTTTAAAAATCAAGATTTGTTGGGAAGAAAATGCCTGATGCCGGAGTCAGGGATTTTTGTGCCCAGGAGGTGAAAATTTTTTTTCCACCCAAATGTAAAAACAGACACCAGAATGAGATTCGGGGTTGAATTTCTTCCTTAAAAATGGTGTTAATCATAATTTTTAAAAATCAAGATTTTGTTGGGAATAAAATTCCTGATGCCGGAGTCAGGGATTTTTGTGCCCAGGAGGTGAAATTTTTTTCCACCCAAATGTAAAAATGCACACTAGAATGAGATTCGGGGTTGAATTTCATTCTTAAAAATATTGTTTTTTGTAGCTTTTAAAAATTAAGAATTTTTTGGTGTATGGGGAAGAAAATTCCTAATGCCGAAGGCAAGGCAAGGCAAGGCAAAGCAAGGCAAGGCAAGGCAAATTTCAAATTTCAAATTTCAAATTTCAAATTTCAAATTTCAAATTTCAAATTTCAAATTTCAAATTTCAAATTTCAAATTTCAAATAATTATTTCAAGTTATTTCAAATTATTTCAAATATCAAATTTCAAATTTCAAATTATTTCAAATTATTTCAAATTATTTCAAATATCAAATTTCAAATTTCAAATTTCTTTAATTTTATTTAATTTAATTTAAAATCCCAAAGTCCAGGCCAGACAATTCAAAAAACCAGGTTTTTAAGTCCCGGCGATTTTTGTGCCCAGGAGGTGAAATTTTTTTTCCACCCAAATGTAAAAACGCACACCAGAATGAAATTCGGGCTTGAATTTCATTCTTAAAAATGATGTTTTTCATAGCTTTTAAAAAACAAGAATTTTTTGGTGTCCAAGGAAGAAAATTCCTGATGCCGGAGTCAGGGATTTTTGTGCCCAGGAGGTGAAATTTTTTTTCCACCCAAATATAAAAACGGACACCAGAATGAGATTCGGGGTTGAATTTCTTCCTTAAAAATGGTGTTTATCATAATTTTTAAAAATCAAGATTTTGTTGGGAAGAAAATGCCTGATACCGGAGTCAGGGATTTTTGTGCCCAGGAGGTGAAATTACTTTCCACCCAAATGTAAAAACGCACACCAGAATGAAATTCGGGCTTGAATTTCATTCTTAAAAATGATGTTTTTCATAGCTTTTAAAAATCAAGATTTTTTTGGTGTCCGGGAAAGAAAATTCCTGATGCCGGAGTCAGGGATTTTTGTGCCCAGGAGGTGAAATTTTTTTTCCCACCCAAATGTAAAAACAGACACCAGAATGAGATTCGGGGTTGAATTTCTTCCTTAAAAATGGTGTTAATCATAATTTTTAAAAATCAAGATTTTGTTGGGAATAAAATTCCTGATGCCGGAGTCAGGGATTTTTGTGCCCAGGAGGTGAAATTTTTTTCCACCCAAATGTAAAAACGCACACTAGAATGAGATTCGGGGTTGAATTTCATTCTTAAAAATAGTGTTTTTTGTAGCTTTTAAAAATTAAGAATTTTTTGGTGTATGGGGAAGAAAATTCCTAATGCCGAAGGCAAGGCAAGGCAAGGCAAAGCAAGGCAAGGCAAGGCAAATTTCAAATTTCAAATTTCAAATTTCAAATTTCAAATTTCAAATTTCAAATAATTATTTCAAATTATTTCAAATTATTTCAAATATCAAATTTCAAATTTCAAATTATTTCAAATTATTTCAAATTATTTCAAATTATTTCAAATATCAAATTTCAAATTTCAAATTTCTTTAATTTTATTTAATTTAATTTAAAATCCCAAAGTCCAGGCCAGACAATTCAAAAAACCAGGTTTTTAAGTCCCGGCGATTTTTGTGCCCAGGAGGTGAAATTTTTTTTCCACCCAAATGTATAAATAGACACCAGAATGAGATTCGGGTTTGAATTTCTTCCTTAAAAATGGTGTTTATCATAATTTTTAAAAATCAAGATTTTGTTGGGAAGAAAATGCCTGATACCGGAGTCAGGGATTTTTGTGCCCAGGAGGTGAAATTTTTTTTTCCACCCAAATTTAAAAACGGACACCAGAATGAGATTCGGGGTTGAATTTGTTCCTTAAAAATGGTGTTTATCATAATTTTTAAAAATCAAGATTTTGTTGGGAAGAAACTTCCTGATGCCGGAGTCAGGGATTTTTGTGCCCATAAGGTGAAATTTTTTTCCACCCAAATGTAAAAACGCACACTAGAATGAGATTCGGGGTTGAATTTCATTCTTCAAAATCGTGTTTTTCATAGCTTTTAAAAATTAAGAATTTTTTGGTGTCCGGGGAAGAAAATTCCTAATGCCAAAGGCAAGGCAAGGCAAGGCAAAGCAAGGCAAGGCAAATTTCAAATTTCAAATTTCAAATTTCAAATTTCAAATTTCAAATTTCAAATTTCAAATTTCAAATTTCAAATTTCAAATTTCAAATTTCAAATTTCAAATTTCAAATTTCAAATTTCAAATTTCAAATTATTTCAAATTATTTCAAATTATTTCAAATATCAAATTTAAAATTTAAAATTTAAAATTTAAAATTTCTTTAATTTTATTTAATTTAATTTAAAATACCAAAGTCCAGGCCAGAAAATTCAAAAAACCAGGTTTTTAAGTCCCGGCGATTTTTGTGCCCAGGAGGTGAAATTTTTTTTCCACCCAAATGTATAAATAGACACCAGAATGAGATTCGGGGTTGAATTTCATCCTTCAAAATGGTGTTTTTCATAGATTTTAAATTCAAGATTTTTTTGGTGTGCGGGGAAGAAAATTCCTGATGCCGGAGTCAGGGACTTTTGTGCCCAGGAGGTGAAATTTTTTTTCCACCCAAATGTAAAAACGCACACCAGAATGAAATTCGGGCTTGAATTTCATTCTTAAAAATGATGTTTTTCATAGCTTTTGAAAATCAAGAATTTTTTGGTGTCCAAGGAAGAAAATTCCTGATGCCGGAGTCAGGGATTTTTGTGCCCAGGAGGTGAAATTTTTTTTCCACCCAAATATAAAAACGGACACCAGAATGAGATTCGGGGTTGAATTTCTTCCTTAAAAATGGTGTTTATCATAATTTTTAAAAATCAAGATTTTGTTGGGAAGAAACTTCCTGATGCCGGAGTAAGGGATTTTTGTGCCCAGGAGGTGAAATTTTTTTCCACCCAAATGTAAAAACGCATACTAGAATGAGATTCGGGGTTGAATATCATTCTTCAAAATGGTGTTTTTCATAGCTTTTAAAAATTAAGAATTTTTTGGTGTCCGGGGAAGAAAATTCCTAATGCCGAAGGCAAGGCAAGGCAAGGCAAAGCAAGGCAAGGCAAATTTCAAATTTCAAATTTCAAATTTCAAATTTCAAATTATTTCAAATTTCAAATTTCAAATTTCAAATTTCAAATTTCAAATTTCAAATTTCAAATTTCTTTAATTTTATTTAATTTAATTTAAAATCCCTCAGTCCAGGCCAGACAATTAAAACAACCAGGTTTTTCAGTCCCGGCGATTTTTGTGCACAGGAGGTGAATTTTTTTTTCAACCCAAATGTATAAATAGACACCAGAATGAGATTCGGGGTTGAATTTCGTCCTTCAAAATGGTGTTTTTAATAGATTTTAAATTCAAGATTTTTTTGGTGTGCAGGGAAGAAAATTCCTGATGCCGGAGTCAGGGATTTTTGGGCGCAGGAGGTGAATTTTTTTTTTTACGAAAATCTAAAAACGGACACCAGAATGAGATTCGGGGTTGAATTTCATCCTTAAAAATGGTGTTTTCATAGCTTTTAAAAATCAAGATTTTTTTGGTGTCTGGGTAAGAAAATTCCTTATGCCGATTTTTGTGCCCAGGAGGTGAAAAAAAATTTCTGACTCAAATCTAAAACGGACACCAGAATGAGATTCGGGGTTGCTTTTTGTCCTTAAAAATGTCATTTTTCATAGCATTTAAAAATCAAGATTTTTTTGGTGTGCGGGGAAGAAAATTCCTGATGCCGGAGTCAGGGATTTTTGGGCCCAGGAGGTGAATTTTTTTTTTTGACTCAAATGTAAAAACGGACACCCGAATAGATTCAGGGTTGAATTTTGTCCTTAAAAATGGTGTTTTCATAGCTTTTAAAAATCAAGATTTTTTTGGTGTCTGGGTAAGAAAATTCCTTATGCCGATTTTTGTGCCCAGGAGGTGAAAAAAAATTTCTGACTCAAATCTAAAAACGGACACCAGAATGAGATTCGGGGTTGCTTTTTGTCCTTAAAAATGTCATTTTTCATAGCCTTTAAAAATCAAGATTTTTTTGGTGTGCGGGGAAGAAAATTCCTGATGCCGGGGTCAGGGATTTTTGTGCCCAGGAGGTGAAATTTTTTTCCCACCCAAATCTAAAAACGGACACCAGAATGAGATTCGGGGTTGAATTTCATTCTCAAAAATGGTGTTTTTCATTGCTTTTAAAAATCAAGATTTTTTTGGTGTCTGGGTAAGAAAATTCCTTATGCCGATTTTTGTGCCCAGGAGGTGAAAAAAAATTTCTGACTCAAATCTAAAAACGGACACCAGAATGAGATTCGGGGTTGCTTTTTGTCCTTAAAAATGTCATTTTTCATAGCACTTAAAAATCAAGATTTTTTTTGTGTGCGGGGAAGAAAATTCCTGATGCCGGGGTCAGGGATTTTTGTGCCCAGGAGGTGAAATTTTTTTCCCACGCAAATCTAAAAACGGACACCAGAAAGAGATTAGGGGTTGAATTTCATTCTCAAAAATGGTGTTTTTCATAGCTTTTAAAAATCAAGATTTATTTCATGTCCGGGGAAGAAAATTCCTGATGCTGGGGTCAGGGATTTTTGTGCCCAGGAGGTGAAATTTTTTTTATTGACTCAAATGTAAAAACTGACACCAGAATGAAATTCGGGGTTGAATTTCTTCCTTAAAAATGGTGTTTTTCATAGTTTATAAAAATCAAGATTTTTTTGGTGTCCGGGGAAGAAAATTCCTGATTCCAGGGTCAGGGATTTTTGTGCCCAGGAGGTGAAATTACTTTCCACCCAAATGTAAAAACGCACACTAGAATGAGATTCGGGATTGAATTTCATTCTTAAAAATGGTGTTTTTCATAGCTTTTAAAAATTAAGAATTTTTTGGTGTATGGGGAAGAAAATTCCTAATGCCGAAGGCAAGGCAAGGCAAGGCAAAGCAAGGCAAGGCAAATTTCAAATTTCAAATTTCAAATTTCAAATTTCAAATTTCAAATTTCAAATTTCAAATTTCAAATTTCAAATTTCAAATTTCAAATTTCAAATTTCAAATTTCAAATTTCAAATTTCAAATTTCAAATTTCAAATTTCAAATTTCAAATATTTCAAATTTCAAATTTCAAATTTCAAATTTCAAATTTCAAATTTCAAATTTCAAATTTCAAATTTCAAATTTCAAATTTCAAATTTCAAATTTCAAATTTCAAATTTCAAATTTCAAATTTCAAATTTCAAATTTCAAATTTCAAATTTCAAATTTCAAATTTCAAATTTCAAATTTCAAATTTCAAATTTCAAATTTCAAATTTCAAATTTCAAATTTCAAATTTCAAATTTCAAATTTCAAATTCAAATTATTTCAAATTTCAAATTTCAAATTTCAAATTTCTTTAATTTTATTTAATTTAATTTAAAATCCCTCAGTCCAGGCCAGACAATTCAAACAACCAGGTTTTTAAGTCCCGGCGATTTTTGTGCACAGGAGGTGAATTTTTTTTTCAACCCAAATGTATAAATAGACACCAGAATGAGATTCGGGGTTGAATTTCGTCCTTCAAAATGGTGTTTTTAATAGATTTTAAATTCAAGATTTTTTTGGTGTGCGGGGAAGAAAATTCCTGATGCCGGAGTCAGGGATTTTTGTGCCCAGGAGGTGAATGTTTTTTTTTTACGAAAATCTAAAAACGGACACCAGAATGAGATTCGGGGTTGAATTTCATCCTTAAAAATGGTGTTTTCATAGCTTTTAAAAATCAAGATTTTTTTGGTGTCTGGGTAAGAAAATTCCTTATGCCGATTTTTGTGCCCAGGAGGTGAAAAAAAATTTCTTACTCAAATCTAAAAACGGACACCAGAATGAGATTCGGGGTTGCTTTTTGTCCTTAAAAATGTCATTTTTCATAGCATTTAAAAATCAAGATTTTTTTTGTGTGCGGGGAAGTAAATTCCTGATGCCGGGGTCAGGGATTTTTGTGCCCAGGAGGTGAAATTTTTTTCCCACCCAAATCTAAAAACGGACACCAGAATGATATTTGGGGTTGAATTTCATTCTCAAAAATGGTGTTTTTCATTGCTTTTAAAAATCAAGATTTTTTTGGTGTCCGGGGAAGAAAATTCCTTATGCCAGGGTCAGGGATTTTTGTGCCCAGGAGGTGAATATTTTTTTTGACCCAAATGTAAAAACGGATGCCAGAATTAGATTTGGGGTTGAATTTCTTCCTTAAAAATGGTGTTTTTCATAGTTTATAAAAATAGATTTTTTTGGTGTCCGGGGAAGAAAATTCCTGATGCCAGGGTCAGGGATTTTTGTGCCCAGGAGGTGAAATTACTTTCCACCCAAATATAAAAACCCACACCAGAATGAAATTCGGGGTTGAATTTCATTCTTAAAAATGGTGTTTTTCATAGCTTTTAAAAATTAAGAACTTTTTGGTGTATGGGGAAGAAAATTCCTAATGCCGAAGGCAAGGCAAGGCAAAGCAAGGCAAGGCAAGGCAAATTTCAAATTTCAAATTTCAAATTTCAAATTTCAAATTTCAAATTTCAAATTTCAAATTTCAAATTTCAAATTTCAAATTTCAAATTTCAAATTTCAAATTTCAAATTTCAAATTTCAAATTTCAAATTTCAAATTTCAAATTTCAAATTTCAAATTTCAAATTTCAAATTTCAAATTTCAAATTTCAAATTATTTCAAATTTCAAATTTCAAATTTCAAATTTCTTTAATTTTATTTAATTTAATTTAAAATCCCTCAGTCCTGGCCAGACAATTCAAACAACCAGGTTTTTAAGTCCCGGCGATTTTTGTGCCCAGGAGGTTAAATTTTTTTTCAACCCAAATGTATAAATAGACACCAGAATGAGATTCGGGGTTGAATTTCGTCCTTCAAAATGGTGTTTTTCATAGATTTTAAATTCAAGATTTTTTTGGTGTGCGGGGAAGAAAATTCCTGATGCCGGAGTCAGGGATTTTTGTGCCCAGGAGGTGAATGTTTTTTTTTACTCAAATCCAAAAACGGACACCAGAATGAGATTCGGGGTTGAATTTCGTCCTTCAAAATGGTGTTTTTCATAGATTTTAAATTCACGATTTTTTTGGTGTCCGGGGAAGAAAATTCCTGATGCCGGAGTCAGGGACTTTTGTGCCCAGGAGGTGAAATTATTTTCCAACGAAATGTAAAAACGCACACCAGAATGAAATTCGGGCTTGAATTTCATTCTTAAAAATGATGTTTTTCATAGCTTTTAAAAATCAAGAATTTTTTCGTGTCCGGGGAAGAAAATTCCTCATGCCGGAGTCAGGGATTTTTGTGCCCAGGAGGTGAAATTTTTTTTCCACCCAAATGTAAAAACGGACACCAGAATGAGATTCGGGGTTGAATTTGTTCCTTAAAAATGGTGTTTTTCATAGTTTATAAAAATCAAGATTTTTTTGGTGTGCGGGGAAGAAAATTCCTGATGCCAGGGTCAGGGATTTTTGGGCCCAGGAGGTGAATTTTTTTTTTTTGACTCAAATGTAAAAACAGACACCCGAATAGATTCAGGGTTGAATTTTGTCCTTAAAAATGGTGTTTTTCATAATTTTTAAAAATCAAGATTTTGTTGGGAAGAAAATGCCTGATGCCGGAGTCAGGGATTTTTGTGCCCAGGAGGTGAAATTTTTTTTTCCACCCAAATTTAAAAACGGACACCAGAATGAGATTCGGGGTTGAATTTGTTCCTTAAAAATGGTGTTTATCATAATTTTTAAAAATCAAGATTTTGTTGGGAAGAAAATTCCTGATGCCGGAGTAAGGGATTTTTGTGCCCAGGAGGTGAAATTTTTTTCCACCCAAATGTAAAAACGCACACTAGAATGAGATTCGGGGTTGAATTTCATTCTTCAAAATCGTGTTTTTCATAGCTTTTAAAAATTAAGAATTTTTTGGTGTCCGGGGAAGAAAATTCCTAATGCGAAAGGCAAGGCAAGGCAAGGCAAAGCAAGGCAAGGCAAGGCAAATTTCAAATTTCAAATTTCAAATTTCAAATTTCAAATTTCAAATTTCAAATTTCAAATTTCAAATTATTTCAAATTATTTCAAATTATTTCAAATATCAAATTTCAAATTTCAAATTTCAAATTTCAAATTTCTTTAATTTTATTTAATTTAATTTAAAATCCCAAAGTCCAGGCCAGACAATTCAAAAAACCAGGTTTTTAAGTCCCGGCGATTTTTGTGCCCAGGAGGTGAAATTTTTTTCCCACCCAAATGTATAAATAGACACCAGAATGAGATTCGGGGTTGAATTTCATCCTTCAAAATGGTGTTTTTCATAGATTTTAAATTCAAGATTTTTTTGGTGTGCGGGGAAGAAAATTCCTGATGCCGGAGTCAGGGACTTTTGTGCCCAGGAGGTGAATTTTTTTTCCACCCAAATGTAAAAACGCACACCAGAATGAAATTCGGGCTTGAATTTCATTCTTAAAAATGATGTTTTTCATAGCTTTTAAAAATCAAGAATTTTTTGGTGTCCGGGGAAGAAAATTCCTGATGCCGGAGTCAGGGATTTTTGTGCCCAGGAGGTGAAATTTTTTTTCCACCCAAATATAAAAACGGACACCAGAATGAGATTCGGGGTTGAATTTCTTCCTTAAAAATGGTGTTTATCATAATTTTTAAAAATCAAGATTTTGTTGGGAAGAAACTTCCTGATGCCGGAGTAAGGGATTTTTGTGCCCAGGAGGTGAAATTTTTTTCCACCCAAATGTAAAAACGCATACTAGAATGAGATTCGGGGTTGAATTTCATTCTTCAAAATGGTGTTTTTCATAGCTTTTAAAAATTAAGAATTTTTTGGTGTCCGGGGAAGAAAATTCCTAATGCAGAAGGCAAGGCAAGGCAAGGCAAAGCAAGGCAAGGCAAATTTCAAATTTCAAATTTCAAATTTCAAATTTCAAATTTCAAATTTCAAATTTCAAATTTCAAATTTCAAATTTCAAATTATTTCAAATTTCAAATTTCAAATTTCAAATTTCAAATTTCAAATTTCAAATTTCAAATTTCAAATTTCAAATTTCAAATTTCTTTACTTTTATTTAATTTAATTTAAAATCCCTCAGTCCAGGCCAGACAATTCAAACAACCAGGTTTTTAAGTCCCGGCGATTTTTGTGCACAGGAGGTGAATTTTTTTTTCAACCCAAATGTATAAATAGACACCAGAATGAGATTCGGGGTTGAATTTCGTCCTTCAAAATGGTGTTTTTAATAGATTTTAAATTCAAGATTTTTTTGGTGTGCGGGGAAGAAAATTCCTGATGCCGGAGTCAGGGATTTTTGGGCCCAGGAGGTGAATGATCTATGTTTCCCGTGACACCAGTTGTGACTCTGGTTGGTGCCATTGGATTTGTGGACCTAAAAGAACTAGATAATTTGGAAGACCCCAATGATTGCAGAATTGGCCATTATCAACTTTTTCGAAGGACAGAGCAGCGGAGGATTTGGCCACCTAGTAGTGCAGACTTTGATGATGTAATACACTATCTCATCCCTGCCTTCGGACTGTTCTCTATTGCCATTCACATATCGGCCCCAAAGGATTCAGAGTTCCCTGGGTACTGGCCACAGTGAGAGGGTGGCCTGAACTTACATCTGCTGCCCCTAGAGGTGAGAGCTCTAGGGGACATGCTGTACCCAGGATGGATGTTTCGGACTATTCCCCCCTGGTATAGGCTTTCCAACTGTCGTGAGAGGGCGGTGGTTGGCCTGTCCTGGGGTGACACCCAGCTGAGTGGCAGTGGCTGGGTGGAGGCTCGGGACATCTATTTGCTCTCTGTTTGGTTCCTCCTTAAATCAACTGATTATGGACTGCCTATATCTGGACTGCTTTATGCCTTGTTTTAGGTACTCCTCTACGGACTTGCTCGCCCTCAGGGGTGCTCCCCCTTCCTGGAGGCGGCCCGCCTTTCCAGCCGAGTATAATCTCGAGGAAGGTCCCATCTATTGGGATCCTGAGAGATGGCCGGGCACGGTTATGGGCCTCCAACGTAAACCTAACAGGAGGTCCTTGATTTGTTTTTTGTCAAAAATTTTTTGGGGGTTAGGGAGGAGGGAGGGTTCTTTTTTTGGTTGTTTGGACGAGGGGGGCAGTCCAACTACCTTTGTTCAGGCTAGTGCTGAGGCTGATCGCGGTGGGGAGGAGCGGGGGTCGGCTGCTTCTGGGGCTCCAGGGCCAGTCGTGGGATTGTCCATTCCCACGACTATAGGGAATGGCAGCAGGTGTAGGAACAGAGGGCCGTATCGGTCTCAGGGAAGGCCTCTCCGCTGCTTACAAGCGGTGAGGCACTCCAACCCTCTGGTTCCGCCCCGAGGTCCCGGGAGTGAGGATGTGCAGCCTCCTGAGCTCCGGCTGGTGTATTTGAATGCCAGGTCGGTCGTTAATAAGGCTCCTCTCGTTCGAGACTTGGTCGAGGGTGAGCAGGCTGACCTGGCTTGCATCACGGAGACCTGGTTGGGCCCAGAGGGCTGTGTTCCTCTGGTTGATCTTTGCCCACCAGGTTTCCGGGTGCTGCACCGGCCTCGGGCTCAGGGTAGGGGTGGGGGAGTGGCTGTTGTTGTGAGGGAGACCTTGTGTCCGCGGGAGGCCACCGTTCCCCAGACAGTCGGGTGTGAGTCTCTCTTTTTGAGATGCGGCCCTGGTGTGCAGTTGGGCTTGCTGCTGGTGTACCTTTCGCCTAGTCACGCAGCAGCAGCCCTGCCTGAGCTGCTCGATGTCCTCTCTGGGCTGGTGGTTGAGTTCCCGAAACTTATAGTTTTGGGGGACTTCAACCTACCATCGCTGGGAGGATCATCTGAGTTGGCTCGGGAGTTCATGGCTTCCATGACGGCCATGGACCTGACGCAAGTAATTACGGGACCGACTCATGAAGGAGGCCACACCCTTGACCTTGTTTTCTTGTCTGGACGGTGGTTAGATGATCTTGGTGGGGGCTCTCCAATTATTATGCCCCTGTCATGGACCGATCATCATCTCCTGCGGCTGGTCTTCCGTTTTGCCACCCCCCGCCGTGGGTGTTTGGAACCACTCAAATGGTACCGCCCCAGACGCTTAATGGATCCCCAGAGGTTCCAGGTGGCGCTGGGGTCCCCACCTGCCTCCCTCGCTCACAGCTCGGCCGAGGCCTTAGTGGAAGCCTGGGAAAGGACGGCCACTGAGGCCCTTGACCGAGTTGTACCCTTGCGGCCCCTGACCCGGTGCAGATCCCGCCGGGCTCCATGGTTTTCTGCGGAGCTCCGGGAGATGAAGCGTCGGAGACGGGGCCTAGAGAGCGGTTGGAGGTCCAGCCGATCCGAACCCGACCGATTGCGACTAAGAGCCTATATTAGGTCTTATCTCGCTGCAATTAGGGAGGCGAGGTCTAACCACTTCGCCACCCTTATTGCGTCCGCAGATAATCGCCCGGCTGCCCTGTTTAGGGTGACTCGCTCCCTCCTAAATCAGGAGGTGAGGGAGGATCCCTTGCAGGGACGTGCCGAGGAGTTTAACCAACATCTGTCGGACAAAATCGCTCGGATTCGGACCGGTTTGGACTCTGACTGGGCAGAGTCTGACGATCAGGACACGGGTGGTCTTGTCGATATCATCTGGGAGGAGTTTGATTCTGTGACTCCGGAGGAAGTGGACAGGATCATGGGGAGGCTGAGCACCACCACATGTTTACTGGACCCGTGCCCTTCCTGGCTGGTTTATGCAGCCCGGGAGAGGACACGCAGCTGGTTCCAGGCAGTTATATCGGCTTCTTTGAGTGAGGGTATCTTCCCCGCCGTCTTGAAGGAGGCGGTGGTGAGGCCTCTCCTCAAGAAGCCTGCCCTGGACCCGGCTGTATTGAACAACTTTCGTCCTGTCTCCAACCTTCGCTTTCTTGCGAAGGTTGTTGAGAGTGTGGTGGCGCATCAGCTCCCTCTGGTCCTGGATGAAGCGGATTATCTAGACCCGTACCAATCGGGTTTCAGGCCCGGGCACAGCACGGAGACGGCATTGGTCGCGCTGGTGAATGATCTCTGGAGGGCTCGGGACAGGGGGCATTCCTCTGTCCTAGTCCTATTAGACCTCTCGGCGGCTTTCGATACCATCGACCATGGTATCTTGCTGCGGCGTCTCAGGGGATTGGGAGTGGGAGGCACAGTTTTACAGTGGTTCTCCTCCTATCTCTTGGGACGTTCGCAGTCGGTGTTGGCAGGGGGGCAGAGGTCGACCGCGAGGTCTCTCATTTGTGGAGTTCCTCAGGGGTCGGTCCTCTCGCCTCTCCTGTTCAACATCTACATGAAGCCGCTGGGTGAGATCATTCGTGGCTTTGGAGTTGGGTATCATCAGTACGCTGATGATACCCAACTTTTCTTTTCGACCCCAAACCACCCCAGTGATGCCCTCAACGTGATGTCCCGTTGCCTGGAGGCGGTTCGGGTCTGGATGGGGAGGAACAGACTTCAACTCAACCCCGACAAGACTGAGTGGCTTTGCATACCTTCATCCCGGGTTTATTCGGACATTCCACCTCTAGCTATGGGGGGTGAATTATTACCCCCCGTAGATAGGGCTCGCAACTTGGGGGTCCTCCTAGATTCACGGCTCACCTTGGAAGATCATATAGGAGCCGTGACTAGGGGGGCCTTCGCACAGGTTCGCCTGGTGCGTCAGTTGCGGCCCTATCTTAGCCGGGATGATCTATGCACGGTCACTCATGCGCTCGTGTCCTCTCGTCTGGACTACTGCAACGCTCTCTACATGGGGCTGCCCTTGAGGACCACTCGGAAGCTCCAACTGGTACAGAATGCAGCCGCGAGAGTGGTGTTGGGAGTCTCCCGATACTCCCACGTTACACCTCTGCTCCGTGAGCTGCATTGGTTGCCAGTTGTCTTCCGGGTGAGATTCAAGGTACTGTTAACGGTATTCAAAGCACTCCATGGCATGGGGCCGGAGTACCTCAGGGAACATCTGCTGCCGGCATCAAGCTCCCTGCGCCCTGTGCGTTCCCACAGAGAGGGCCTCCTCAGGGTGCCACCGATCAGAGAATGTCGATTGGTGGCCCCCAGGGGGAGATCCTTCTCTGTGGGCGCTCCGGAGCTGTGGAATCAGCTACCGGTAGAGCTCCGGACGGCGCCCGATCTTCGCTCCTTTCGTCGCGATCTCAAGACATTTCTGTTTGTACAAGCCGGCCTAGCCTGAGGGGGAGTGTTGGGGTTGTTTTATCTTTCGTTTTTTAATTTTGCTGGGGGTTTTTAGCGTTGTATTTATATTGTTTTTAACTAGGGCAATTGTTTAATCTTTTTTTAATGTTTGTATTTGCTATTTTATTCTGCCCTGTGAACCGCCCTGAGTCCTCAGGGAGAAGGGCGGTATATAAATGTTATTAAATTAAATTAAATTAAATGTTTTTTTTTACGAAAATCTAAAAACGGACACCAGAATGAGATTCGGGCTTGAATTTCATCCTTAAAAATGGTGTTTTCATTGCTTTTAAAAATCAAGATTTTTTTGGTGTCTGGGTAAGAAAATTCCTTATGCCGATTTTTGTGCCCAGGAGGTGAAAAAAAATTTCTGACTCAAATCTAAAAACGGACACAAGAATGAGATTCGGGGTTGCTTTTTGTCCTTAAAAATGTCATTTTTCATAGCACTTAAAAATCAAGATTTTTTTTGTGTGCGGGGAAGAAAATTCCTGATGCCGGGGTCAGGGATTTTTGTGCCCAGGAGGTGAAATTTTTTTCCCACCCAAATCTAAAAACGGACACCAGAATGAGATTAGGGGTTGAATTTCATTCTCAAAAATGGTGTTTTTCATAGCTTTTAAAAATCAAGATTTATTTCATGTCCGGGGAAGAAAATTCCTGATGCTGGGGTCAGGGATTTTTGTGCCCAGGAGGTGAAATTTTTTTTATTGACTCAAATGTAAAAACTGACACCAGAATGAAATTCGGGGTTGAATTTCTTCCTTAAAAATGGTGTTTTTCATAGTTTATAAAAATCAAGATTTTTTTGGTGTCCGGGGAAGAAAATTCCTGATTCCAGGGTCAGGGATTTTTGTGCCCAGGAGGTGAAATTACTTTCCACCCAAATGTAAAAACGCACACTAGAATGAGATTCGGGATTGAATTTCATTCTTAAAAATGGTGTTTTTCATAGCTTTTAAAAATTAAGAATTTTTTGGTGTATGGGGAAGAAAATTCCTAATGCCGAAGGCAAGGCAAGGCAAGGCAAAGCAAGGCAAGGCAAATTTCAAATTTCAAATTTCAAATTTCAAATTTCAAATTTCAAATTTCAAATTTCAAATTTCAAATTTCAAATTTCAAATTTCAAATTTCAAATTTCAAATTTCAAATTTCAAATTTCAAATTTCAAATTTCAAATTTCAAATTTCAAATAATTTCAAATTTCAAATTTCAAATTTCAAATTTCAAATTTCAAATTTCAAATTTCAAATTTCAAATTTCAAATTTCAAATTTCAAATTTCAAATTTCAAATTTCAAATTTCAAATTTCAAATTTCAAATTTCAAATTTCAAATTTCAAATTTCAAATTTCAAATTTCAAATTTCAAATTTCAAATTTCAAATTTCAAATTTCAAATTTCAAATTTCAAATTTCAAATTCAAATTATTTCAAATTTCAAATTTCAAATTTCAAATTTCTTTAATTTTATTTAATTTAATTTAAAATCCCTGAGTCCAGGCCAGACAATTCAAACAACCAGGTTTTTAAGTCCCGGCGATTTTTGTGCACAGGAGGTGAATTTTTTTTCAACCCAAATGTATAAATAGACACCAGAATGAGATTCGGGGTTGAATTTCGTCGTTCAAAATGGTGTTTTTAATAGATTTTAAATTCAAGATTTTTTTGGTGTGCGGGGAAGAAAATTCCTGATGCCGGAGTCAGGGATTTTTGTGCCCAGGAGGTGAATGTTTTTTTTTTACGAAAATCTAAAAACGGACACCAGAATGAGATTCGGGGTTGAATTTCATCCTTAAAAATGGTGTTTTCATAGCTTTTAAAAATCAAGATTTTTTTGGTGTCTGGGTAAGAAAATTCCTTATGCCGATTTTTGTGCCCAGGAGGTGAAAAAAAATTTCTTACTCAAATCTAAAAACGGACACAAGAATGAGATTCGGGGTTGCTTTTTGTCCTTAAAAATGTCATTTATCATAGCATTTAAAAATCAAGATTTTTTTTGTGTGCGGGGAAGTAAATTCCTGATGCCGGGGTCAGGGATTTTTGTACCCAGGAGGTGAAATTTTTTCCCCACCCAAATCTAAAAACGGACACCAGAATGAGATTCGGGGTTGAATTTCATTCTCAAAAATGGTGTTTTTCATAGCTTTTAAAAATCAAGATTTATTTCATGTCCGGGGAAGAAAATTCCTGATGCTGGGGTCAGGGATTTTTGTGCCCAGGAGGTGAAATTTTTCTATTGACTCAAATGTAAAAACTGACACCAGAATGAAATTCGGGGTTGAATTTCTTCCTTAAAAATGGTGTTTTTCATAGTTTATAAAAATCAAGATTTTTTTGGTGTCCGGGGAAGAAAATTCCTGATTCCAGGGTCAGGGATTTTTGTGCCCAGGAGGTGAAATTACTTTCCACCCAAATGTAAAAACGCACACTAGAATGAGATTCGGGATTGAATTTCATTCTTAAAAATGGTGTTTTTCATAGCTTTTAAAAATCAAGATTTTTTTGGTGTCTGGGTAAGAAAATTCCTTATGCCGATTTTTGTGCCCAGGAGGTGAAAAAAAAATTCTGACTCAAATCTAAAAACGGACACCAGAATGAGATTCGGGGTTGCTTTTTGTCCTTAAAAATGTCATTTTTCATAGCATTTAAAAATCAAGATTTTTTTGGTGTGCGGGGAAGAAAATTCCTGATGCCGGGGTCAGGGATTTTTGTACCCAGGAGGTGAAATTTTTTCCCCACCCAAATCTAAAAACGGACACCAGAATGAGATTCGGGGTTGAATTTCATTCTCAAAAATGGTGTTTTTCATTGCTTTTAAAAATCAAGATTTTTTTGGTGTCCGGGGAAGAAAATTCCTTATGCCAGGGTCAGGGATTTTTGTGCCCAGGAGGTGAATATTTTTTTTGACCCAAATGTAAAAACGGATGCCAGAATTAGATTTGGGGTTGAATTTCGTCCTTCAAAATGGTGTTTTTCATAGTTTTTAAAAATCAAGATTTTTTTGGTGTCCGGGGAATAAAATTCCTGATTCCAGGGTCAGGGATTTTTGTGCCCAGGAGGTGAAATTACTTTCCACCCAAATGTAAAAACGCACACCAGAATGAGATTCGGGGTTGAATTTCATTCTCAAAAATGGTATTTTTCATTGCTTTTAAAAATCAAGATTTTTTTGGTGTCTGGGTAAGAAAATTCCTTATGCCGATTTTTGTGCCCAGGAGGTGAAAAAAAATTTCTGACTCAAATCTAAAAACGGACACCAGAATGAGATTCGGGGTTGCTTTTTGTCCTTAAAAATGTCATTTTTCATAGCACTTAAAAATCAAGATTTTTTTTGTGTGCGGGGAAGAAAATTCCTGATGCCGGGGTCAGGGATTTTTGTGCCCAGGAGGTGAAATTTTTTTCCCACCCAAATCTAAAAACGGACACCAGAATGAGATTAGGGGTTGAATTTCATTCTCAAAAATGGTGTTTTTCATAGCTTTTAAAAATCAAGATTTATTTCATGTCCGGGGAAGAAAATTCCTGATGCTGGGGTCAGGGATTTTTGTGCCCAGGAGGTGAAATTTTTTTATTGACTCAAATGTAAAAACTGACACCAGAATGAAATTCGGGGTTGAATTTCTTCCTTAAAAATGGTGTTTTTCATAGTTTATAAAAATCAAGATTTTTTTGGTGTCCGGGGAATAAAATTCCTGATTCCAGGGTCAGGGATTTTTGTGCCCAGGAGGTGAAATTACTTTCCACCCAAATGTAAAAACGCACACCAGAATGAAATTCGGGCTTGAATTTCATTCTTAAAAATGGTGTTTATCATAATTATTAAAAATCAAGATTTTGTTGGGAATAAAATTCCTGATGCCGGAGTCAGGGATTTTTGTGCCCAGGAGGTGAAATTTTTTTCCACCCAAATGTAAAAACGCACACTAGAATGAGATTCGGGATTGAATTTCATTCTTAAAAATGGTGTTTTTCATAGCTTTTAAAAATTAAGAATTTTTTGGTGTATGGGGAAGAAAATTCCTAATGCCGAAGGCAAGGCAAGGCAAAGCAAGGCAAGTCAAATTTCAAATTTCAAATTTCAAATTTCAAATTTCAAATTTCAAATTTCAAATTTCAAATTTCAAATTTCAAATTTCAAATTTCAAATTTCAAATTTCAAATTTCAAATTTCAAATTTCAAATTTCAAATTTCAAATTTCAAATTTCAAATTTCAAATTTCAAATTTCAAATTTCAAATTTCAAATTTCAAATTTCAAATTTCAAATTTCAAATTTCAAATTTCAAATTTCAAATTTCAAATTTCAAATTTCAAATTTCAAATTTCAAATTTCAAATTTCAAATTTCAAATTTCAAATTTCAAATTATTTCAAATTTCAAATTTCAAATTTCTTTAATTTTATTTAATTTAATTTAAAATCCCTCAGTCCAGGCCAGACAATTCAAACAACCAGGTTTTTAAGTCCCGGCGATTTTTGTGCACAGGAGGTGAATTTTTTTTTCAACCCAAATGTATAAATAGACACCAGAATGAGATTCGGGGTTGAATTTCGTCCTTCAAAATGGTGTTTTTAATAGATTTTAAATTCAAGATTTTTTTGGTGTGCGGGGAAGAAAATTCCTGATGCCGGAGTCAGGGATTTTTGTGCCCAGGAGGTGAATGTTTTTTTTTACTCAAATCCAAAAACGGACACCAGAATGAGATTCGGGCTTGAATTTCGTCCTTCAAAATGGTGTTTTTCATAGATTTTAAATTCAAGATTTTTTTGGTGTCCGGGGAAGAAAATTCCTGATGCCGGAGTCAGGGACTTTTGTGCCCAGGAGGTGAATGTTTTTTTTTTATGAAAATCTAAAAACGGACACCAGAATGAGATTCGGGGTTGAATTTCATCCTTAAAAATGGTGTTTTCATAGCTTTTAAAAATCAAGATTTTTTTGGTGTCTGGGTAAGAAAATTCCTTATGTCGATTTTTGTGCCCAGGAGGTGAAAAAAAATTTCTTACTCAAATCTAAAAACGGACACCAGAATGAGATTCGGGGTTGCTTTTTGTCCTTAAAAATGTCATTTTTCATAGCATTTAAAAATCAAGATTTTTTTTGCGTGCGGGGAAGTAAATTCCTGATGCCGGGGTCAGGGATTTTTGTGCCCAGGAGGTGCAATTTTTTCCCCACCCAAATCTAAAAACGGATACCAGAATGAGATTTGGGGTTGAATTTCATTCTCAAAAATGGTGTTTTTCATTGCTTTTAAAAATCAAGATTTTTTTGGTGTCCGGGGAAGAAAATTCCTTATGCCAGGGTCAGGGATTTTTGTGCCCAGGAGGTGAATATTTTTTTTGACCCAAATGTAAAAACGGATGCCAGAATTAGATTTGGGGTTGAATTTCTTCCTTAAAAATGGTGTTTTTCATAGTTTATAAAAATAGATTTTTTTGGTGTCCGGGGAAGAAAATTCCTGATGCCAGGGTCAGGGATTTTTGTGCCCAGGAGGTGAAATTACTTTCCACCCAAATGTAAAAACGCACACCAGAATGAAATTCGGGCTTGAATTTCATTCTTAAAAATGATGTTTTTCATAGCTTTTAAAAATCAAGATTTTTTTGGTGTCCGGGGAAGAAAATTCCTGATGCCGGAGTCAGGGATTTTTGTGCCCAGGAGGTGAAATTTTTTTTCCACCCAAATGTAAAAACGGACACCAGAATGAGATTCGGGGTTGAATTTCATTCTTAAAAATGGTGTTTTTCATAGCTTTTAAAAATTAAGAACTTTTTGGTGTATGGGGAAGAAAATTCCTAATGCCGAAGGCAAGGCAAGGCAAGGCAAAGCAAGGCAAGGCAAGGCAAATTTCAAATTTCAAATTTCAAATTTCAAATTTCAAATTTCAAATTTCAAATTTCAAATTTCAAATTTCAAATTTCAAATTTCAAATTTCAAATTTCAAATTTCAAATTATTTCAAATTTCAAATTTCAAATTTCAAATTTCAAATTTCAAATTTCTTTAATTTTATTTAATTTAATTTAAAATCCCTCAGTCCTGGCCAGACAATTCAAACAACCAGGTTTTTAAGTCCCGGCGATTTTTGTGCCCAGGAGGTTAAATTTTTTTTCAACCCAAATGTATAAATAGACACCAGAATGAGATTTGGGGTTGAATTTCGTCCTTCAAAATGGTGTTTTTCATAGATTTTAAATTCAAGATTTTTTTGGTGTGCGGGGAAGAAAATTCCTGATGCCGGAGTCAGGGATTTTTGTGCCGAGGAGGTGATTTTTTTTTTTGACTCAAATGTAAAAACGGACTCCAGAATTAGATTTGGGGTTTAATTTCATGCTTAAAAATGGTGTTTTCTATAGATTTAAAAAATCAAGGTTTTTTGGTGTCCGGGGAAGAAAATTCATGATGCCGGGGTGAGGGATTTTTGTGCCCAGGAGGTGAATTTTTCATTGTTGACCCAAATGTAAAAACGGATGCCAGAATTACATTCGGGGTTTAATTTCACGCTTAAAAATTGTGTTTTTTATACTTTTTAAAAATCAAGAATTTTTTGGTGTCCGGGCTAGTAAATTTCTGATGCCGGGGTCAGGGATTTTTGTGCCCAGGAGGTGAATTTTTTTTTGACCCAAATGTAAAAATGGACACCAGAATTACATTCGGGGTTGAATTTCACGCTTAAAAATGGTGTTTTTTATAGTTTTTAAAAATCAAGAATTTTTTGTTGTCCTGGAAAGAAAATTACTGATGCCGGGGTCAGGGATTTTATTTGCCTAGGAGGTGAACATTTTTTTTTTGACTCAAATGTAAAAACGGACGCCAGAATTAGATTTGGGGTTTAATTTCATGCTTAAAAATGGTGTTTTCTATAGATTTTAAAAATCAAGGTTTTTTGGTGTCCGGGGAACAAAATTCCTGATGCCGGGGTGAGGGATTTTTGTGCACAGGAGGTGAATATTTCGTTGTTGACACAAATGTAAAAACGGATGCCAGAATTACATTCGGGGTTTAATTTCACGCTTAAAAATGGTGTTTTTTATACTTTTTAAAAATCAAGCATTTTTTGGTGTCCGGGCTAGTAAATTTCTGATGCCGGGGTCAGGGATTTTTGTGCCCAGGAGGTGAAAAAGATTTTTTGACACAAATGTAAAAACCGAGTCCAGTATGAGATTCGGGGTTGAATTTCATCCTTAGAAATGGTGTTTTTTATACTTTTTAAAAATCAAGCATTTTTTGGTGTCCGGGCAAGTAAATTTCTGATTTCGGAGTCAGGGATTTTTGTTCCCAGGAGGTGACATTTTTTTTGACCCAAATGTAAAAACGGACGCCAGAATTACATTCGGGGTTGAATTTCACGCTTAAAAATGGTGTTTTTTATAGTTTTTAAAAATCAAGCATTTTTTGGTGTCCGGGGAAGAAAATTCCTGTTGCCGGGTTCAGGGATTTTTGTGCCCAGGAGTTGAATTCTTTTTTGTTGACCCAAATGAAAAAACGGATGCCAGAATTACATTCGGGGTTTAATTTCACGCTTAAAAATGGTGTTTTTTATACTTTTTAAAAATCAAGCATTTTTTGGTGTCCGGGCAAGTAAATTTGTGATGCCGGGGTCAGGGATTTTTGTGCCCAGGAGGTGAAAAAGATTTTTTGACACAAATGTAAAAACCGAGTCCAGTATGAGATTCGGGGTTGAATTTCTTCCTTAAAAATGGTGTTTTTTTATAGATTTTAAAAATCAATGATTTTTGGTTTCCGGGGAAGAAAATTCCTGATGCCGGCGTCAGGGATTTTTGTGCCCAGGAGGTGAATTTTTTTTTGACCCAAATGTAAAAACGGAAGCCAGAATTACATTCGGGGTTGAATTTCATGCTTAAAAATGGTTTTTTTCATAGATTTTAAAAATCAAGATTTTTTGATGTCCGGGGAAGAAAATTCGTGATGCCGGGGTCAGGGATTTTTGTGCCCAGGAGGTAATTTTTTTTTTTTGACACAAATGTAAAAACCGAGGCCAGTATGAGATTCGTGGTTGAATTTCGTCCTTAGAAATGGTGTTTTTTATAGTTTTTAAAAATCAAGCATTTTTTGGTGTCCGGGGAAGCAAATTCGTGATGCTGTGGTCAGGGATTTTTGTGCCCAGGAGGTGAATATTTTTTTTGACCCAAATGTAAAAACGGATGCCAGAATTAGATTTGGGGTTGAATTTCGTCCTTCAAAATGGTGTTTTTCATAGTTTTTAAAAATGAAGATTTTTTTTGGTGTCCGTGGAAGAAAATTCCTGATGCCGGAGTCAGGGATTTTTGGGCCCAGGAGGTGAATGTTTTTTTTTACTCAAATCCAAAAACGGACACCAGAATGAGATTCGGGGTTGAATTTCATCCTTAAAAATGGTGTTTTCATAGCTTTTAAAAATCAAGATTTTTTTGGTGTACGGGGAAGAAAATTCCTGATGCCGGGGTCAGAGAGTTTTGTGCCCAGGAGGTGAATTTTTTTTCCCCACCCAAATCTATAAACAGACGCCGGAATGAGATTCGGGGTTGAATTTCGTGCTTAAAAATGGTGTTTTTCATAGCTTTTAAAAATCAAGAATTTTTTGGTGTCCGGGGAAGAAAATTCCTGATGCCGGAGTCAGGGACTTTTGTGCCCAGGAGGTGAATTTTTCGTTGTTGACCCAAATGTAAAAACGGATGCCAGAATTACATTCGGGGTTTAATTTCACGCTTAAAAATTGTGTTTTTTATACTTTTTAAAAATCAACAATTTTTTGGTGTCCGGGCTAGTAAATTTCTGATGCCGGGGTCAGGGATTTTTGTGCCCAGGAGGTGAATTTTTCGTTGTTGACCCAAATGTAAAAACGGATGCCAGAATTACATTCGGGGTTGAATTTCACGCTTAAAAATGGTGTTTTTTATAGTTTTTAAAAATCAAGAATTTTTTGTTGTCCGGGAAAGAAAATTACTGATGCCGGGGTCAGGGATTTTATTTGCCTAGGAGGTGAACATTATTTTTTTGACTCAAATGTAAAAACGGACGCCAGAATTAGATTTGGGGTTTAATTTCATGCTTAAAAATGGTGTTTTCTATATTTTTTAAAAATCAAGGTTTTTTGGTGTCCGGGGAAGAAAATTCCTGATGCCGGGGTGAGGGATTTTTGTGCCCAGGAGGTGAATATTTCGTTGTTGACCCAAATGTCAGGGATTTTTGTGCCCAGGAGGTGAAAAAGATTTTTTGACACAAATGTAAAAACCGAGGCCAGTATGAGATTCGGGGTTGAATTTCATCCTTAGAAATGGTGTTTTTTATAGATTTCAAAAAATCAAGATTTTTTTGTGTCCAGGGAAGAAAATTCGTGATGCCGGGGTCAGGGATTTTTGTGCCCAGGAGGTAAATTTTTTTTGACCCAAATGTAAAAACAGACACCAGAATTAGATTCGAGTTTTAATTTCATCCTTAAAAATGGTTTTTTTCATAGATTTTAAAAATCAAGAATTTTTTGGTGTCCAGGAAAGAAAATTCCTGATGCCGGGGTCAGGGATTTTTGTGCCCAGGAGGTGAATTTTTTTTTTGACCCAAATGTAAAAATGGACACCAGAATTAGATTCGGGGTTGAATTTCACGCTTAAAAATCGTGTTTTTTATAGTTTTTAAAAATCAAGAATTTTTTGGTGTCCGGGAAAGAAAATTACTGATGCCGGGGTCAGGGATTTTTGTGCCCAGGAGGTGATTTTTTTTGTGACCCAAATGTAAAAATGGACACCAGAATTACATTCGGGGTTGAATTTCACGCTTAAAAATGGTGTTTTTTTATAGTTTTTAAAAATCAAGAATTTTTTGTTGTCCGGGAAAGAAAATTACTGATGCCGGGGTCAGGGATTTTATTTGCCTAAGAGGTGAACATTTTTTTTTTACTCAAATGTAAAAACGGACGCCAGAATTAGATTTGGGGTTTAATTTCATGCTTAAAAATGGTGTTTTCTATAGATTTTAAAAATCAAGGTTTTTTGGTGTCCGGGGAAGAAAATTCCTGATGCCGGGGTGAGGGATTTTTGTGCCCAGGAGGTGAATTTTTCGTTGTTGACCCAAATGTAAAAACGGATGCCAGAATTACATTCGGGGTTTAATTTCATGCTTAAAAATTGTGTTTTTTATACTTTTTAAAAATCAAGAATTTTTTGGTGTCCGGGCTAGTAAATTTCTGATGCCGGGGTCAGGGATTTTTGTGCCCAGGAGGTGAATTTTTTTTTTTGACCCAAATGTAAAAATGGACACCAGAATTACATTCAGGGTTGAATTTCAACCTTAAAAATGGTGTTTTTTATAGTTTTTAAAAATCAAGAATTTTTTGTTGTCTGGGAAAGAAAATTACTGATGCCGGGGTCAGGGATTTTATTTGCCTAGGAGGTGAACATTTTTTTTTTGACTCAAATGTAAAAACGGACGCCAGAATTAGATTTGGGGTTTAATTTCATGCTTAAAAATGGTGTTTTCTATAGATTTTAAAAATCAAGGTTTTTTGGTGTCCGGGGAAGAAAATTCCTGATGCCGGGGTGAGGGATTTTTGTGCCCAGGAGGTGAATATTTCGTTGTTGACACAAATGTAAAAACGGATGACAGAATTACATTCGGGGTTTAATTTCACGCTTAAAAATGGTGTATTTTATACTTTTTAAAAATCAAGCATTTTTTGGTGTCCGGGCTAGTAAATTTCTGATGCCGGGGTGAAGGATTTTTGTGCCCAGGAGGTGAAAAAGATTTTTTGACACAAATGTAAAAACCGAGTCCAGTATGAGATTCGGGGTTGAATTTCATCCTTAGAAATGGTGTTTTTTATACTTTTTAAAAATCAAGCATTTTTTGGTGTCCGGGCAAGTAAATTTCTGATTTCGGAGTCAGGGATTTTTGTGCCCAGGAGGTGACATTTTTTTTGACCCAAATGTAAAAACGGACACCAGAATTACATTCGGGGTTGAATTTCACGCTTAAAAATGGTGTTTTTTATAGTTTTTAAAAATCAAGCTTTTTTTGGTGTGCGGGGAAGAAAATTCCTGATGCCGGGGTCAGGGATTTTTGTGCCCAGGAGGTGAAATTTTTTCCCCACCCAAATCAAAAAACGGACACCAGAATGAGATTCGGGGTTGAATTTCATTCTCAAAAATGGTGTTTTTCATTGCTTTTAAAAATAAAGAATTTTTTGGTGTCCGGGGAAGAAAATTCCTGATGCCGGAGTCAGGGATTTTTGTGCCCAGGAGTTGAAATTTTTTTTTCCACCCAAATGTAAAAACGGACACCAGAATGAGATTCGGTGTTGAATTTCTTCCTTAAAAATGGTGTTTTTCATAGCTTTTAAAAATTAAGAATTTTTTGGTGTCCGGGGAAGAAAATTCCTAATGCCGAAGGCAAGGCAAGGCAAGGCAAAGCAAGGCAAGGCAAGGCAAATTTCATATTTCAAATTTCAAATTTCAAATTTCAAATTTCAAATTTCAAATTTCAAATTTCAAATTTCTTTAATTTTATTTAATTTAATTTAAAATCCCAAAGTCCAGGCCAGACAATTCAAAAAACCAGGTTTTTAAGTCCCGGCGATTTTTGTGCCCAGGAGGTGAAATTATTTTCCACCCAAATGTAAAAACGCACACCAGAATGAAATTCGGGCTTGAATTTCATTCTTAAAAATGATGTTTTTCATAGATTTTAAAAATCAAGAATTTTTTGGTGTCCAGGGAAGAAAATTCCTGATGTCGGAGTCAGGGATTTTTGTGCCCAGGAGGTGAAATTTTTTTTCCCACCCAAATGTAAAAACGGACACCAGAATGAGATTCGGGGTTGAATTTCTTCCTTAAAAATGGTGTTTATCATAATTTTTAAAAATCAAGATTTTGTTGGGAAGAAAATTCCTGATGCCGGAGTCAGGGATTTTTGTGCCCAGGAGGTGAAATTTTTTTCCACCCAAATGTCAATACGCACACTAGAATGAGATTCGGGGTTGAATTTCATTCTTAAAAATGGTGTTTTACATAGCTTTTAAAAATTAAGAATTTTTTGGTGTCCGGGGAAGAAAATTCCTAATGCCGAAGGCAAGGCAAGGCAAGGCAAGGCAAAGCAAGGCAAGGCAAATTTCAAATTTCAAATTTCAAATTTCAAATTTCAAATTTCAAATTTCAAATTTCAAATTTCAAATTTCAAATTTCAAATTTCAAATTTCAAATTTCAAATTTCAAATTTCAAATTTCAAATTTCAAATTTCAAATTTCAAATTTCAAATTTCAAATTTCAAATTTCAAATTTCAAATTTCAAATTTCAAATTTCAAATTTCAAATTTCAAATTTCAAATTATTTCAAATTTCAAATTTCAAATTTCAAATTTCAAATTTCTTTAATTTTATTTAATTTAATTTAAAATCCCTCAGTCCAGGCCAGACAATTCAAACAACCAGGTTTTTAAGTCCCGGCGATTTTTGTGCCAAGGAGGTGAAGTTTTTTTTCAACCCAAATGTATAAATAGACACCAGAATGAGATTCGGGGTTGAATTTCGTCCTTCAAAATGGTGTTTTTAATAGATTTTAAATTCAAGATTTTTTTGCTGTGCGGGGAAGAAAATTAATGATGCCGGAGTCAGGGATTTTTGTGCCCAGGAGGTGAATGTTTTTTTTTACGAAAATGTAAAAACGGACACCAGAATGAGATTCGGGGTTGAATTTCATCCTTAAAAATGGTGTTTTCATAGCTTTTAAAAATCAAGATTTTTTTGGTGTCTGGGTAAGAAAATTCCTTATGCCGATTTTTGTGCCCAGGAGGTGAAAAAAAATTTCTGACTCAAATCTAAAAACGGACACCAGAATGAGATTCGGGGTTGCTTTTTGTCCTTAAAAATGTCATTTTTCATAGCATTTAAAAATCAAGATTTTTTTGGTGTGCGGGGAAGAAAATTCCTGATGCCGGGGTCAGGGATTTTTGTGCCCAGGAGGTGAAATTTTTTTCCCACCCAAATCTAAAAACAGACACCAGAATGAGATTCGGGGTTGAATTTCATTCTCAAAAATGGTGTTTTTCATTGCTTTTAAAAATCAAGATTTTTTTGGTGTCCGGGGAAGAAAATTCCTTATGCCAGGGTCAGGGATTTTTGTGCCCAGGAGGTGAATATTTTTTTTGACCCAAATGTAAAAACGGATGCCAGAATTAGATTTGCGGTTGAATTTCGTCCTTCATAATGGTGTTTTTCATAGTTTTTAAAAATAAAGATTTTTTTGGTGTCAGGGGAAGATAATTCCTGATGCCGGGGTCAGGGATTTTTGTGCCCAGGAGGTGAAAAAATTTTTTCCACCCAAATCTATAAACGGACACCAGAATGAGATTCGGGGTTGCTTTTTGTCCTTAAAAATGTCATTTTTCATAGCATTTAAAAATCAAGATTTTTTTGTTGTGCGGGGAAGAAAATTCCTGATGCCGGAGTCAGGGATTTTTGGGCCCAGGAGGTGAAATTTTTTTTTTTGACTCAAATGTAAAAACAGACACCCGAATAGATTCAGGGTTGAATTTTGTACTTAAAAATTGTGTTTTTCATAATTTTTAAAAATCAAGATTTTGTTGGGAAGAAAATTCCTGATGCCGGAGTGAGGGATTTTTGTGCCCAGGAGGTGAAATTTTTTTTCCACCTAAATCTATAAACGGACACCGGAATGAGATTCGGGGTTGAATTTCATGCTTAAAAATGGTGTTTTTCATAGCTTTTAAAAATCAAGATTTTTTAGGTGTCCGGGGAAGAAAATTCCTGATGCCGGAGTCAGGGATTTTTGTGCCCAGGAGGTGAATGTTTTTTTTTACTCAAATCTAAAAACGGACACCAGAATGAGATTCGGGGTTGAATTTCATCCTTAAAAATGGTGTTTTCATATCTTTTAAAAATCAAGATGTTTTTGGTGTCTGGGTAAGAAAATTCCTTATGCCGATTTTTGTGCCCAGGAGGTGAAAAAAAATTTCTGACTCAAATCTAAAAACGGACACCAGAATGAGATTCGGGGTTGCTTTTTGTCCTTAAAAATGTCATTTTTCATAGCATTTAAAAATCAAGATTTTTTTGGTGTGCGGGGAAGAAAATTCCTGATGCCGGGGTCAGGGATTTTTGTGCCCAGGAGGTGAAATTTTTTTCCCACCCAAATCTAAAAACGGACACCAGAATGAGATTCGGGGTTGAATTTCATTCTCAAAAATGGTGTTTTTCATTGCTTTTAAAAATCAAGATTTTTTTGGTGTCCGGGGAAGAAAATTCCTTATGCCAGGGTCAGGGATTTTTGTGCCCAGGAGGTGAATATTTTTTTTGACCCAAATGTAAAAACGGATGCCAGAATTAGATTTGCGGTTGAATTTCGTCCTTCATAATGGTGTTTTTCATAGTTTTTAAAAATAAAGATTTTTTTGGTGTCAGGGGAAGATAATTCCTGATGCCAGGGTCAGGGATTTTTGTGCCCAGGAGGTGAATATTTTTTTTGACCCAAATGTAAAAACGGATGCCAGAATTAGATTTGCGGTTGAATTTCGTCCTTCAAAATGGTGTTTTTCATAGATTTTAAAAATCAAGATTTTTTTGGTGTCAGGGGAAGAAAATTCCTGATGCCGGGGTCAGAGAGTTTTGTGCCCAGGAGGTGAATTTTTTTCCCCACCCAAATCTATAAACAGACGCCGGAATGAGATTCGGGGTTGAATTTCGTGCTTAAAAATGGTGTTTTTTATAGCTTTTAAAAATCAAGAATTTTTTGGTGTCCCGGGGAGAAAATTCCTGATGCCGGAGTCAGGGATTTTTGTGCCCAGGAGGTGAATATTTCGTTGTTGACCCAAATGTAAAAACGGACGCCAGAATTAGATTTGGGGTTTAATTTCACGCTTAAAAATGGTGTTTTTTATACTTTTTAAAAATCAAGCATTTTTTGGTGTCCGGGCAAGTAAATTTTTGATGCCGGGGTCAGGGATTTTTGTGCCCAGGGGGTGAAATTTTTTTTTTTGACCCAAATGTAAAAATGGACACTAGAATTAGTTTCGGGGTTGAATTTCGTCCTTAGAAATGGTGTTTTTAATAGTTTTTAAAAATCAAGAATTTTTTTGTGTCCGGGGAAGAAAATTCGTGATGCTGGGGTCAGGGATTTTTGTGCCCAGGAGGTGAATTTTTTTTTGACCCAAATGTAAAAATGGACACCAGAATTACATTCGGGGTTGAATTTCACGCTTAAAAATGGTGTTTTTTATAGTTTTTAAAAATCAAGAATTTTTTGTTGTCCGGGAAAGAAAATTACTGATGCCGGGGTCAGGGATTTTATTTGCCTAGGAGGTGAACATTTTTTTTTGACTCAAATGTAAAAACGGACGCCAGAATTAGATTTGGGGTTTAATTTCATGCTTAAAAATGGTGTTTTCTATAGATTTTAAAAATCAAGGTTTTTTGGTGTCCGGGGAACAAAATTCCTGATGCCGGGGTGAGGGATTTTTGTGCCCAGGAGGTGAATATTTCGTTGTTGACCCAAATGTAAAAACGGATGCCAGAATTACATTCGGGGTTTAATTTCACGCTTAAAAATGGTGTTTTTTATACTTTTTAAAAATCAAGCATTTTTTGGTGTCCGGGCAAGTAAATTTTTGATGCCGGGGTCAGGGATTTTTGTGCCCAGGGGGTGAAATTTTTTTTTTGACCCAAATGTAAAAATGGACACTAGAATTAGTTTCGGGGTTGAATTTCACGCTTAAAAATGGTGTTTTTTATAGTTTTTAAAAATCAAGAATTTTTTGTTGTCCGGGAAAGAAAATTACTGATGCCGGGGTCAGGGATTTTTGTGCCGAGGAGGTGATTTTTTTTTTTGACTCAAATGTAAAAACGGACGCCAGAATTAGATTTGGGGTTTAATTTCATGCTTAAAAATGGTGTTTTCTATAGATTTAAAAAATCAAGGTTTTTTGGTGTCCGGGGAAGAAAATTCCTGATGCCGGGGTGAGGGATTTTTGTGCCCAGGAGGTGAATTTTTCATTGTTGACCCAAATGTAAAAACGGATGCCAGAATTACATTCGGGGTTTAATTTCACGCTTAAAAATTGTGTTTTTTATACTTTTTAAAAATCAAGAATTTTTTGGTGTCCGGGCTAGTAAATTTCTGATGCCGGGGTCAGGGATTTTTGTGCCCAGGAGGTGAATTTTTTTTTGACCCAAATGTAAAAATGGACACCAGAATTACATTCGGGGTTGAATTTCACGCTTAAAAATGGTGTTTTTTATAGTTTTTAAAAATCAAGAATTTTTTGTTGTCCGGGAAAGAAAATTACTGATGCCGGGGTCAGGGATTTTATTTGCCTAGGAGGTGAACATTTTTTATTGACTCAAATGTAAAAACGGACGCCAGAATTAGATTTGGGGTTTAATTTCATGCTTAAAAATGGTGTTTTCTATAGATTTTAAAAATCAAGGTTTTTTGGTGTCCGGGGAAGAAAATTCCTGATGCCGGGGTGAGGGATTTTTGTGCCCAGGAGGTGAATATTTTGTTGTTGACCCAAATGTAAAAACGGATGCCAGAATTACATTCGGGGTTTAATTTCACGCTTAAAAATGGTGTTTTTTATACTTTTTAAAAATCAAGCATTTTTTGGTGTCCGGGCTAGTAAATTTCTGATGCCGGGGTCAGGGATTTTTGTGCCCAGGAGGTGAAAAAGATTTTTTGACACAAATGTAAAAACCGAGTCCAGTATGAGATTCGGGGTTGAATTTCATCCTTAGAAATGGTGTTTTTTATACTTTTTAAAAATCAAGCATTTTTTGGTGTCTGGGCAAGTAAATTTCTGATTTCGGAGTCAGGGATTTTTGTGCCCAGGAGGTGACATTTTTTTTGACCCAAATGTAAAAACGGACGCCAGAATTACATTCGGGGTTGAATTTCACGCTTAAAAATGGTGTTTTTTATAGTTTTTAAAAATCAAGCATTTTTTGGTGTCCGGGGAAGAAAATTCCTGTTGCCGGGTTCAGGGATTTTTGTGCCCAGCGGGTGAAAATTTTTTTTTGACCCAAATGTAAAAACGGACGCCAGAATTAGATTCAGGGTTGAATTTCATCCTTGAAAATGGTGTTTTTCATAGATTTTAAAAATCAAGATTTTTTGGTGTCCGGGGAAGGGAATTCCTGATGCCGGAGTCAGGGATTTTTGTGCCCGGGAGGTGAGATTTTTTTTTGACCCAAATGTAAAAATGGACGCCAGAATTCGATTCGGGGTTGAATTTCACCCTTGAAAATGGTGTTTTTCATAGATTTTAAAAATCAAGAATTTTTTGGTGTCAGGGGAAGAAAATTCCTGATGCCGGGGTCAGAGAGTTTTGTGCCCATGAGGTGAATTTTTTTCCCCACCCAAATCTATAAACAGACGCCGGAATGAGATTCGGGGTTGAATTTCGTGCTTAAAAATGGTGTTTTTTATAGCTTTTAAAAATCAAGAATTTTTTGGTGTCCGGGGAAGAAAATTCCTGATGCCGGGGTGAGGGATTTTTGTGCCCAGGAGGTGAATTTTTCGTTGTTGACCCAAATGTAAAAACGGATGCCAGAATTACATTCGGGGTTGAATTTCACGCTTAAAAATGGTGTTTTTTATAGTTTTTATAAATCAAGAATTTTTTGTTGTCCGGGAAAGAAAATTACTGATGCCGGGGTCAGGGATTTTATTTGCCTAGGAGGTGAACATTATTTTTTTGACTCAAATGAAAAAACGGACGCCAGAATTAGATTTGGGGTTTAATTTCATGCTTAAAAATGGTGTTTTCTATAGATTTAAAAAATCAAGGTTTTTTGGTGTCCGGGGAAGAAAATTCCTGATGCCGGGGTGAGGGATTTTTCTGCCCAGGAGGTGAATATTTCGTTGTTGACCCAAATGTAAAAACGGATGCCAGAATTACATTCGGGGTTTAATTTCACGCTTAAAAATGGTGTTTTTTATACTTTTTAAAAATCAAGCATTTTTTGGTGTCCGGGCAAGTAAATTTTTGATGCCGGGGTCAGGGATTTTTGTGCCCAGGGGGTGAAATTTTTTTTTTGACCCAAATGTAAAAATGGACACTAGAATTAGTTTCGGGGTTGAATTTCACGCTTAAAAATGGTGTTTTTTATAGTTTTTAAAAATCAAGAATTTTTTGTTGTCCGGGAAAGAAAATTACTGATGCCGGGGTCAGGGATTTTTGTGCCGAGGAGGTGATTTTTTTTTTTGACTCAAATGTAAAAACGGACTCCAGAATTAGATTTGGGGTTTAATTTCATGCTTAAAAATGGTGTTTTCTATAGATTTAAAAAATCAAGGTTTTTTGGTGTCCGGGGAAGAAAATTCCTGATGCCGGGGTGAGGGATTTTTGTGCCCAGGAGGTGAATTTTTCATTGTTGACCCAAATGTAAAAACGGATGCCAGAATTACATTCGGGGTTTAATTTCACGCTTAAAAATTGTGTTTTTTATACTTTTTAAAAATCAAGAATTTTTTGGTGTCCGGGGAAGAAAATTCGTGATGCTGGGGTCAGGGATTTTTGTGCCCAGGAGGTGAATTTTTTTTTGACCCAAATGTAAAAATGGACACCAGAATTACATTCGGGGTTGAATTTCACGCTTAAAAATGGTGTTTTTTATAGTTTTTAAAAATCAAGAATTTTTTCTTGTCCGGGAAAGAAAATTACTGATGCCGGGGTCAGGGATTTTATTTGCCTAGGAGGTGAACATTTTTTTTTTGACTCAAATGTAAAAACGGACGCCAGAATTAGATTTGGGGTTTAATTTCATGCTTAAAAATGGTGTTTTCTATAGATTTTAAAAATCAAGGTTTTTTGGTGTCCGGGGAACAAAATTCCTGATGCCGGGGTGAGGGATTTTTGTGCCCAGGAGGTGAATATTTCGTTGTTGACCCAAATGTAAAAACGGATGCCAGAATTACATTCGGGGTTTAATTTCACGCTTAAAAATGGTGTTTTTTATACTTTTTAAAAATCAAGCATTTTTTGGTGTCCGGGCAAGTAAATTTTTGATGCCGGGGTCAGGGATTTTTGTGCCCAGGGGGTGAAATTTTTTTTTGACCCAAATGTAAAAATGGACACTAGAATTAGTTTCGGGGTTGAATTTCACGCTTAAAAATGGTGTTTTTTATAGTTTTTAAAAATCAAGAATTTTTTGTTGTCCGGGAAAGAAAATTACTGATGCCGGGGTCAGGGATTTTTGTGCCGAGGAGGTGATTTTTTTTTTGACTCAAATGTAAAAACGGACGCCAGAATTAGATTTGGGGTTTAATTTCATGCTTAAAAATGGTGTTTTCTATAGATTTAAAAAATCAAGGTTTTTTGGTGTCCGGGGAAGAAAATTCCTGATGCCGGGGTGAGGGATTTTTGTGCCCAGGAGGTGAATTTTTCATTGTTGACCCAAATGTAAAAACGGATGCCAGAATTACATTCGGGGTTTAATTTCACGCTTAAAAATTGTGTTTTTTATACTTTTTAAAAATCAAGAATTTTTTGGTGTCCGGGCTAGTAAATTTCTGATGCCGGGGTCAGGGATTTTTGTGCCCAGGAGGTGAATTTTTTTTGACCCAAATGTAAAAATGGACACCAGAATTACATTCGGGGTTGAATTTCACGCTTAAAAATGGTGTTTTTTATAGTTTTTAAAAATCAAGAATTTTTTGTTGTCCGGGAAAGAAAATTACTGATGCCGGGGTCAGGGATTTTATTTGCCTAGGAGGTGAACATTTTTTATTGACTCAAATGTAAAAACGGACGCCAGAATTAGATTTGGGGTTTAATTTCATGCTTAAAAATGGTGTTTTCTATAGATTTTAAAAATCAAGGTTTTTTGGTGTCCGGGGAAGAAAATTCCTGATGCCGGGGTGAGGGATTTTTGTGCCCAGGAGGTGAATATTTTGTTGTTGACCCAAATGTAAAAACGGATGCCAGAATTACATTCGGGGTTTAATTTCACGCTTAAAAATGGTGTTTTTTATACTTTTTAAAAATCAAGCATTTTTTGGTGTCCGGGCTAGTAAATTTCTGATGCCGGGGTCAGGGATTTTTGTGCCCAGGAAATGAAAAATATTTTTTGACACAAATGTAAAAACCGAGTCCAGTATGAGATTCGGGGTTGAATTTCATCCTTAGAAATGGTGTTTTTTATACTTTTTAAAAATCAAGCATTTTTTGGTGTCTGGGCAAGTAAATTTCTGATTTCGGAGTCAGGGATTTTTGTGCCCAGGAGGTGACATTTTTTTTGACCCAAATGTAAAAACGGACGCCAGAATTACATTCGGGGTTGAATTTCACGCTTAAAAATGGTGTTTTTTATAGTTTTTAAAAATCAAGCATTTTTTGGTGTCCGGGGAAGAAAATTCCTGTTGCCGGGTTCAGGGATTTTTGTGCCCAGCGGGTGAAAATTTTTTTTTGACCCAAATGTAAAAACGGACGCCAGAATTAGATTCAGGGTTGAATTTCATCCTTGAAAATGGTGTTTTTCATAGATTTTAAAAATCAAGATTTTTTGGTGTCCGGGGAAGAGAATTCCTGATGCCGGAGTCAGGGATTTTTGTGCCCGGGAGGTGAGATTTTTTTTTGACCCAAATGTAAAAATGGACGCCAGAATTAGATTCGGGGTTGAATTTCACCCTTGAAAATGGTGTTTTTCATAGATTTTAAAAATCAAGAATTTTTTGGTGTCAGGGGAAGAAAATTCCTGATGCCGGGGTCAGAGAGTTTTGTGCCCAGGAGGTGAATTTTTTTCCCCACCCAAATCTATAAACAGACGCCGGAATGAGATTCGGGGTTGAATTTCGTGCTTAAAAATGGTGTTTTTTATAGCTTTTAAAAATCAAGAATTTTTTGGTGTCCGGGGAAGAAAATTCCTGATGCCGGGGTGAGGGATTTTTGTGCCCAGGAGGTGAATTTTTCGTTGTTGACCCAAATGTAAAAACGGATGCCAGAATTACATTCGGGGTTGAATTTCACGCTTAAAAATGGTGTTTTTTATAGTTTTTATAAATCAAGAATTTTTTGTTGTCCGGGAAAGAAAATTACTGATGCCGGGGTCAAGGATTTTATTTGCCTAGGAGGTGAACATTATTTTTTTGACTCAAATGAAAAAACGGACGCCAGAATTAGATTTGGGGTTTAATTTCATGCTTAAAAATGGTGTTTTCTATAGATTTAAAAAATCAAGGTTTTTTGGTGTCCGGGGAAGAAAATTCCTGATGCCGGGGTGAGGGATTTTTCTGCCCAGGAGGTGAATATTTCGTTGTTGACCCAAATGTAAAAACGGATGCCAGAATTACATTCGGGGTTTAATTTCACGCTTAAAAATGGTGTTTTTTATACTTTTTAAAAATCAAGCATTTTTTGGTGTCCGGGCAAGTAAATTTTTGATGCCGGGGTCAGGGATTTTTGTGCCCAGGGGGTGAAATTTTTTTTTTGACCCAAATGTAAAAATGGACACTAGAATTAGTTTCGGGGTTGAATTTCACGCTTAAAAATGGTGTTTTTTATAGTTTTTAAAAATCAAGAATTTTTTGTTGTCCGGGAAAGAAAATTACTGATGCCGGGGTCAGGGATTTTTGTGCCGAGGAGGTGATTTTTTTTTTTGACTCAAATGTAAAAACGGACTCCAGAATTAGATTTGGGGTTTAATTTCATGCTTAAAAATGGTGTTTTCTATAGATTTAAAAAATCAAGGTTTTTTGGTGTCCGGGGAAGAAAATTCCTGATGCCGGGGTGAGGGATTTTTGTGCCCAGGAGGTGAATTTTTCATTGTTGACCCAAATGTAAAAACGGATGCCAGAATTACATTCGGGGTTTAATTTCACGCTTAAAAATTGTGTTTTTTATACTTTTTAAAAATCAAGAATTTTTTGGTGTCCGGGGAAGAAAATTCGTGATGCTGGGGTCAGGGATTTTTGTGCCCAGGAGGTGAATTTTTTTTTGACCCAAATGTAAAAATGGACACCAGAATTACATTCGGGGTTGAATTTCACGCTTAAAAATGGTGTTTTTTATAGTTTTTAAAAATCAAGAATTTTTTCTTGTCCGGGACAGAAAATTACTGATGCCGGGGTCAGGGATTTTATTTGCCTAGGAGGTGAACATTTTTTTTTTGACTCAAATGTAAAAACGGACGCCAGAATTAGATTTGGGGTTTAATTTCATGCTTAAAAATGGTGTTTTCTATAGATTTTAAAAATCAAGGTTTTTTGGTGTCCGGGGAACAAAATTCCTGATGCCGGGGTGAGGGATTTTTGTGCCCAGGAGGTGAATATTTCGTTGTTGACCCAAATGTAAAAACGGATGCCAGAATTACATTCGGGGTTTAATTTCACGCTTAAAAATGGTGTTTTTTATACTTTTTAAAAATCAAGCATTTTTTGGTGTCCGGGCAAGTAAATTTTTGATGCCGGGGTCAGGGATTTTTGTGCCCAGGGGGTGAAATTTTTTTTTGACCCAAATGTAAAAATGGACACTAGAATTAGTTTCGGGGTTGAATTTCACGCTTAAAAATGGTGTTTTTTATAGTTTTTAAAAATCAAGAATTTTTTGTTGTCCGGGAAAGAAAATTACTGATGCCGGGGTCAGGGATTTTTGTGCCGAGGAGGTGATTTTTTTTTTTGACTCAAATGTAAAAACGGACGCCAGAATTAGATTTGGGGTTTAATTTCATGCTTAAAAATGGTGTTTTCTATAGATTTAAAAAATCAAGGTTTTTTGGTGTCCGGGGAAGAAAATTCCTGATGCCGGGGTGAGGGATTTTTGTGCCCAGGAGGTGAATTTTTCATTGTTGACCCAAATGTAAAAACGGATGCCAGAATTACATTCGGGGTTTAATTTCACGCTTAAAAATTGTGTTTTTTATACTTTTTAAAAATCAAGAATTTTTTGGTGTCCGGGCTAGTAAATTTCTGATGCCGGGGTCAGGGATTTTTGTGCCCAGGAGGTGAATTTTTTTTTGACCCAAATGTAAAAATGGACACCAGAATTACATTCGGGGTTGAATTTCACGCTTAAAAATGGTGTTTTTGATAGTTTTTAAAAATCAAGAATTTTTCGTTGTCCGGGAAAGAAAATTACTGATGCCGGGGTCAGGGATTTTATTTGCCTAGGAGGTGAACATTTTTTATTGACTCAAATGTAAAAACGGACGCCAGAATTAGATTTGGGGTTTAATTTCATGCTTAAAAATGGTGTTTTCTATAGATTTTAAAAATCAAGGTTTTTTGGTGTCCGGGGAAGAAAATTCCTGATGCCGGGGTGAGGGATTTTTGTGCCCAGGAGGTGAATATTTTGTTGTTGACCCAAATGTAAAAACGGATGCCAGAATTACATTCGGGGTTTAATTTCACGCTTAAAAATTGTGTTTTTTATACTTTTTAAAAATCAAGCATTTTTTGGTGTCCGGGCTAGTAAATTTCTGATGCCGGGGTCAGGGATTTTTGTGCCCAGGAGGTGAAAAAGATTTTTTGACACAAATGTAAAAACCGAGTCCAGTATGAGATTCGGGGTTGAATTTCATCCTTAGAAATGGTGTTTTTTATACTTTTTAAAAATCAAGCATTTTTTGGTGTCTGGGCAAGTAAATTTCTGATTTCGGAGTCAGGGATTTTTGTGCCCAGGAGGTGACATTTTTTTTGACCCAAATGTAAAAACGGACGCCAGAATTACATTCGGGGTTGAATTTCACGCTTAAAAATGGTGTTTTTTATAGTTTTTAAAAATCAAGCATTTTTTGGTGTCCGGGGAAGAAAATTCCTGTTGCCGGGTTCAGGGATTTTTGTGCCCAGCGGGTGAAAAATTTTTTTTGACCCAAATGTAAAAACGGACGCCAGAATTAGATTCAGGGTTGAATTTCATCCTTGAAAATGGTGTTTTTCATAGATTTTAAAAATCAAGATTTTTTGGTGTCCGGGGAAGAGAATTCCTGATGCCGGAGTAAGGGATTTTTGTGCCCGGGAGGTGAGATTTTTTTTTGACCCAAATGTAAAAATGGACGCCAGAATTAGATTCGGGGTTGAATTTCACCCTTGAAAATGGTGTTTTTCATAGATTTTAAAAATCAAGAATTTTTTGGTGTCAGGGGAAGAAAATTCCTGATGCCGGGGTCAGAGAGTTTTGTGCCCAGGAGGTGAATTTTTTTCCCCACCCAAATCTATAAACAGACGCCGGAATGAGATTCGGGGTTGAATTTCGTGCTTAAAAATGGTGTTTTTTATAGCTTTTAAAAATCAAGAATTTTTTGGTGTCCGGGGAAGAAAATTCCTGATGCCGGGGTGAGGGATTTTTGTGCCCAGGAGGTGAATTTTTCGTTGTTGACCCAAATGTAAAAACGGATGCCAGAATTACATTCGGGGTTGAATTTCACGCTTAAAAATGGTGTTTTTTATAGTTTTTATAAATCAAGAATTTTTTGTTGTCCGGGAAAGAAAATTACTGATGCCGGGGTCAGGGATTTTATTTGCCTAGGAGGTGAACATTATTTTTTTGACTCAAATGAAAAAACGGACGCCAGAATTAGATTTGGGGTTTAATTTCATGCTTAAAAATGGTGTTTTCTATAGATTTAAAAAATCAAGGTTTTTTGGTGTCCGGGGAAGAAAATTCCTGATGCCGGGGTGAGGGATTTTTCTGCCCAGGAGGTGAATATTTCGTTGTTGACCCAAATATAAAAACGGATGCCAGAATTACATTCGGGGTTTAATTTCACGCTTAAAAATGGTGTTTTTTATACTTTTTAAAAATCAAGCATTTTTTGGTGTCCGGGCAAGTAAATTTTTGATGCCGGGGTCAGGGATTTTTGTGCCCAGGGGGTGAAATTTTTTTTTTGACCCAAATGTAAAAATGGACACTAGAATTAGTTTCGGGGTTGAATTTCACGCTTAAAAATGGTGTTTTTTATAGTTTTTAAAAATCAAGAATTTTTTGTTGTCCGGGAAAGAAAATTACTGATGCCGGGGTCAGGGATTTTTGTGCCGAGGAGGTGATTTTTTTTTTTGACTCAAATGTAAAAACGGACGCCAGAATTAGATTTGGGGTTTAATTTCATGCTTAAAAATGGTGTTTTCTATAGATTTAAAAAATCAAGGTTTTTTGGTGTCCGGGGAAGAAAATTCCTGATGCCGGGGTGAGGGATTTTTGTGCCCAGGAGGTGAATTTTTCATTGTTGACCCAAATGTAAAAACGGATGCCAGAATTACATTCGGGGTTTAATTTCACGCTTAAAAATTGTGTTTTTTATACTTTTTAAAAATCAAGAATTTTTTGGTGTCCGGGCTAGTAAATTTCTGATGCCGGGGTCAGGGATTTTTGTGCCCAGGAGGTGAATTTTTTTTTGACCCAAATGTAAAAATGGACACCAGAATTACATTCGGGGTTGAATTTCACGCTTAAAAATGGTGTTTTTTATAGTTTTTAAAAATCAAGAATTTTTTGTTGTCCGGGAAAGAAAATTACTGATGCCGGGGTCAGGGATTTTATTTGCCTAGGAGGTGAACATTTTTTTTTGACTCAAATGTAAAAACGGACGCCAGAATTAGATTTGGGGTTTAATTTCATGCTTAAAAATGGTGTTTTCTATAGATTTTAAAAATCAAGGTTTTTTGGTGTCCGGCGAACAAAATTCCTGATGCCGGGGTGAGGGATTTTTGTGCCCAGGAGGTGAATATTTTGTTGTTGACCCAAATGTAAAAACGGATGCCAGAATTACATTCGGGGTTTAATTTCACGCTTAAAAATGGTGTTTTTTATACTTTTTAAAAATCAAGCATTTTTTGGTGTCCGGGCTAGTAAATTTCTGATGCCGGGGTCAGGGATTTTTGTGCCCAGGAGGTGAAAAAGATTTTTTGACACAAATGTAACAACCGAGTCCAGTATGAGATTCGGGGTTGAATTTCATCCTTAGAAATGGTGTTTTTTATACTTTTTAAAAATCAAGCATTTTTTGGTGTCCGGGCAAGTAAATTTCTGATTTCGGAGTCAGGGATTTTTGTGCCCAGGAGGTGACATTTTTTTTGACCCAAATGTAAAAACGGACGCCAGAATTACATTCGGGGTTGAATTTCACGCTTAAAAATGGTGTTTTTTATACTTTTTAAAAATCAAGCATTTTTTGGTGTCCGGGCAAGTAAATTTCTGATACCGGGGTCAGGGATTTTTGTGCCCAGGAGTTGAATTTTTTTTGTTGACCCAAATGTAAAAACGGATGCCAGAATTACATTCGGGGTTTAATTTCACGCTTAAAAATGGTGTTTTTTATACTTTTTAAAAATCAAGCATTTTTTGGTGTCCGGGCAAGTAAATTTCTGATGCCGGGGTCAGGGATTTTTGTGCCCAGGAGGTAAACATTTTTTTTTTTACCCAAATGTAAAAACGGACGCCAGAATTAGATTTGGGGTTTAATTTCATGCTTAAAAATGGTGTTTTTTATAGATTTTAAAAATCAAGGTTTTTTGGTGTCCGGGGAAGAAAATTCCTGGTGCCGGGGTGAGGGATTTTTGTACCCAGGAGGTGAATTTTTTTTTGACACAAATGTAAAAACCTAGGACAGTATGAGATTCGGGGTTGAATTTCATCCTTAGAAATGGTGTTTTTTATAGATTTTAAAAATCAAGATTTTTTTGTGTCCAGGGAAGAAAATTCGTGATGCCGGGGTCATGATTTTTGTGCCCAGGAGGTAAATTTTTTTTGACCCAAATGTAAAAACAGACACCAGAATTAGATTCGAGTTTTAATTTCATCCTTAAAAATGGTTTTTTTCATAGATTTTAAAAATCAAGAATTTTTTGGTGTCCCGGCAAGAAAATTCCTGATGCCAGGGTCAGGGATTTTTGTGCCCAGGAGGTGATTTTTTTTTTTGACCCAAATGTAAAAATGGACACCAGAATTACATTCGGGGTTGAATTTCACGCTTAAAACTGGTGTTTTTTTAGTTTTTAAAAATCAAGAATTTTTTGTTGTCCGGGAAAGAAAATTACTTTTGCCGGGGTCAGGGATTTTATTTGCCTAGGAGGTGAACATTTTTTTTTTGACTCAAATGTAAAAACGGACGCCAGAATTAGATTTGGGGTTTAATTTCATGCTTAAAAATTGTGTTTTCTATAGATTTTAAAAATCAAGGTTTTTTGGTGTCCGGGGAAGAAAATTCCTGGTGCCGGGGTGAGGGATTTTTGTGCCCAGGAGGTGAATATATAGTTGTTGACCCAAATGTAAAAACGGATGCCAGAATTACATTCGGGGTTTAATTTCACGCTTAAAAATGGTGTTTTTTATACTTTTTAAAAATCAAGCATTTTTTGGTGTCCGGGCAAGTAAATTTTTGATGCCGGGGTCAGGGATTTTTGTGCCCAGGGGGTGAAATTTTTTTTTTGACCCAAATGTAAAAATGGACACTAGAATTAGTTTCGGGGTTGAATTTCGTCCTTAGAAATGGTGTTTTTAATAGTTTTTAAAAATCAAGAATTTTTTGGTGTCCGGGGAAGAAAATTCGTGATGCTGGGGTCAGGGATTTTTGTGCCCAGGAGGTGAAATATTTTTTTTTTGACCCAAATGTAAAAACGGACACTAGAATTAGTTTCGGGGTTGAATTTCACGCTTAAAAATGGTGTTTTTTATAGTTTTTAAAAATCAAGAATTTTTTGTTGTCCGGGAAAGAAAATTACTGATGCCGGGGTCAGGGATTTTTGTGCCGAGGAGGTGATTTTTTTTTTTGACTCAAATGTAAAAACGGACTCCAGAATTAGATTTGGGGTTTAATTTCATGCTTAAAAATGGTGTTTTCTATAGATTTAAAAAATCAAGGTTTTTTGGTGTCCGGGGAAGAAAATTCCTGATGCCGGGGTGAGGGATTTTTGTGCCCAGGAGGTGAATTTTTCATTGTTGACCCAAATGTAAAAACGGATGCCAGAATTACTTTCGGGGTTTAATTTCACGCTTAAAAATGGTGTTTTTTATAGATTTTAAAAATCAAGGTTTTTTGGTGTCCAGGGAAGAAAATTCCTGTTGACGGGGTCAGGGATTTTTGTGCCCAGGAGGTAAACATTTTTTTTTTTACCCAAATGTAAAAACGGACGCCAGAATTAGATTTGGGGTTTAATTTCATGCTTAAAAATGGTGTTTTTTATAGATTTTAAAAATCAAGGTTTTTTGGTGTCCGGGGAAGAAAATTCCTGTTGACGGGGTCAGGGATTTTTGTGCCCAGGAGGTGAATTTTTTTTTGACACAAATGTAAAAACCTAGGACAGTATGAGATTCGGGGTTGAATTTCATCCTTAGAAATGGTGTTTTTTATAGATTTTAAAAATCAAGATTTTTTTGTGTCCAGGGAAGAAAATTCGTGATGCCGGGGTCAGGATTTTTGTGCCCAGGAGGTAAATTTTTTTTGACCCAAATGTAAAAACAGACACCAGAATTAGATTCGAGTTTTAATTTCATCCTTAAAAATGGTTTTTTTCATAGATTTTAAAAATCAAGAATTTTTTGGTGTCCGGGCAAGAAAATTCCTGATGCCAGGGTCAGGGATTTTTGTGCCCAGGAGGTGATTTTTTTTTTTTGACCCAAATGTAAAAATGGACACCAGAATTACATTCGGGGTTGAATTTCACGCTTAAAACTGGTGTTTTTTTAGTTTTTAAAAATCAAGAATTTTTTGTTGTCTGGGAAAGAAAATTACTTTTGCCGGGGTCAGGGATTTTATTTGCCTAGGAGGTGAACATTTTTTTTTGACTCAAATGTAAAAACGGACGCCAGAATTAGATTTGGGGTTTAATTTCATGCTTAAAAATTGTGTTTTCTATAGATTTTAAAAATCAAGGTTTTTTGGTGTCCGGGGAAGAAAATTCCTGGTGCCGGGGTGAGGGATTTTTGTGCCCAGGAGGTGAATATATCGTTGTTGACCCAAATGTAAAAACGGATGCCAGAATTACATTCGGGGTTTAATTTCACGCTTAAAAATGGTGTTTTTTATACTTTTTAAAAATCAAGCATTTTTTGGTGTCCGGGCAAGTAAATTTTTGATGCCGGGGTCAGGGATTTTTGTGCCCAGGGGGTGAAATTTTTTTTTGACCCAAATGTAAAAATGGACACTAGAATTAGTTTCGGGGTTGAATTTCGTCCTTAGAAATGGTGTTTTTAATAGTTTTTAAAAATCAAGAATTTTTTGTGTCCGGGGAAGAAAATTCGTGATGCTGGGGTCAGGGATTTTTGTGCCCAGGAGGTGAAATATTTTTTTTTGACCCAAATGTAAAAACGGACACTAGAATTAGTTTCGGGGTTGAATTTCACGCTTAAAAATGGTGTTTTTTATAGTTTTTAAAAATCAAGAATTTTTTGTTGTCCGGGAAAGAAAATTACTGATGCCGGGGTCAGGGATTTTTGTGCCGAGGAGGTGATTTTTTTTTTTGACTCAAATGTAAAAACGGACTCCAGAATTAGATTTGGGGTTTAATTTCATGCTTAAAAATGGTGTTTTCTATAGATTTAAAAAATCAAGGTTTTTTGGTGTCCGGGGAAGAAAATTCCTGATGCCGGGGTGAGGGATTTTTGTGCCCAGGAGGTGAATTTTTCATTGTTGACCCAAATGTAAAAACGGATGCCAGAATTACATTCGGGGTTTAATTTCACGCTTAAAAATTGTGTTTTTTATACTTTTTAAAAATCAAGAATTTTTTGGTGTCCGGGCTAGTAAATTTCTGATGCCGGGGTCAGGGATTTTTGTGCCCAGGAGGTGAATTTTTTTTTGACCCAAATGTAAAAATGGACACCAGAATTACATTCGGGGTTGAATTTCACGCTTAAAAATGGTGTTTTTTATAGTTTTTAAAAATCAAGAATTTTTTGTTGTCCGGGAAAGAAAATTACTGATGCCGGGGTCAGGGATTTTATTTGCCTAGGAGGTGAACATTTTTTTTTTGACTCAAATGTAAAAACGGACGCCAGAATTAGATTTGGGGTTTAATTTCATGCTTAAAAATGGTGTTTTCTATAGATTTTAAAAATCAAGGTTTTTTGGTGTCCGGGGAACAAAATTCCTGATGCCGGGGTGAGGGATTTTTGTGCCCAGGAGGTGAATATTTTGTTGTTGACCCAAATGTAAAAACGGATGCCAGAATTACATTCGGGGTTTAATTTCACGCTTAAAAATGGTGTTTTTTATACTTTTTAAAAATCAAGCATTTTTTGGTGTCCGGGCTAGTAAATTTCTGATGCCGGGGTCAGGGATTTTTGTGCCCAGGAGGTGAAAAAGATTTTTTGACACAAATGTAAAAACCGAGTCCAGTATGAGATTCGGGGTTGAATTTCATCCTTAGAAATGGTGTTTTTTATACTTTTTAAAAATCAAGCATTTTTTGGTGTCCGGGCAAGTAAATTTCTGATTTCGGAGTCAGGGATTTTTGTGCCCAGGAGGTGACATTTTTTTTGACCCAAATGTAAAAACGGACGCCAGAATTACATTCGGGGTTGAATTTCACGCTTAAAAATGGTGTTTTTTATACTTTTTAAAAATCAAGCATTTTTTGGTGTCCGGGCAAGTAAATTTCTGATACCGGGGTCAGGGATTTTTGTGCCCAGGAGTTGAATTTTTTTTGTTGACCCAAATGTAAAAACGGATGCCAGAATTACATTCGGGGTTGAATTTCACGCTTAAAAATGGTGTTTTTTATACTTTTTAAAAATCAAGCATTTTTTGGTGTCCGGGCAAGTAAATTTCTGATGCCGGGGTCAGGGATTTTTGTGCCCAGGAGGTGAATTTTTTTTTGACACAAATGTAAAAACCTAGGACAGTATGAGATTCGGGGTTGAATTTCATCCTTAGAAATGGTGTTTTTTATAGATTTTAAAAATCAAGATTTTTTTGTGTCCAGGGAAGAAAATTCGTGATGCCGGGGTCAGGATTTTTGTGCCCAGGAGGTAAATTTTTTTTGACCCAAATGTAAAAACAGACACCAGAATTAGATTCGAGTTTTAATTTCATCCTTAAAAATGGTTTTTTTCATAGATTTTAAAAATCAAGAATTTTTTGGTGTCCGGGCAAGAAAATTCCTGATGCCAGGGTCAGGGATTTTTGTGCCCAGGAGGTGATTTTTTTTTTGACCCAAATGTAAAAATGGACACCAGAATTACATTCGGGGTTGAATTTCACGCTTAAAACTGGTGTTTTTTTAGTTTTTAAAAATCAAGAATTTTTTGTTGTCCGGGAAAGAAAATTACTTTTGCCGGGGTCAGGGATTTTATTTGCCTAGGAGGTGAACATTTTTTTTTTGACTCAAATGTAAAAACGGACGCCAGAATTAGATTTGGGGTTTAATTTCATGCTTAAAAATTGTGTTTTCTATAGATTTTAAAAATCAAGGTTTTTTGGTGTCCGGGGAAGAAAATTCCTGGTGCCGGGGTGAGGGATTTTTGTGCCCAGGAGGTGAATATATCGTTGTTGACCCAAATGTAAAAACGGATGCCAGAATTACATTCGGGGTTTAATTTCACGCTTAAAAATGGTGTTTTTTATACTTTTTAAAAATCAAGCATTTTTTGGTGTCCGGGCAAGTAAATTTTTGATGCCGGGGTCAGGGATTTTTGTGCCCAGGGGGTGAAATTTTTTTTTTGACCCAAATGTAAAAATGGACACTAGAATTAGTTTCGGGGTTGAATTTTGTCCTTAGAAATGGTGTTTTTAATAGTTTTTAAAAATCAAGAATTTTTTGGTGTCCGGGGAAGAAAATTCGTGATGCTGGGGTCAGGGATTTTTGTGCCCAGGAGGTGAAATATTTTTTTTTGACCCAAATGTAAAAACGGACTCCAGAATTAGATTTGGGGTTTAATTTCATCCTTGAAAATGGTGTTTTTCATAGATTTTAAAAATCAAGATTTTTTTGTGTCCGGGGAAGAAAATTCGTGATGCCAGGAATTTTTATGCCCAGCAGGTAAATTGTTTTTTGACCCAAATGTAAAAGCAGACACCAGAATTAGATTCGAGGTTTAATTGCATCCTTAAAAATGGTGTTTTCTATACTTTTTATAAATGAAGATATTTTTGGTGTCCGGGGAAGGAAATTCCTGATGCCGGCGTCAGGGATTTTTGTGCCCAGGAGGTGAAAATTTTTTTTGACCCAAATGTAAAATTCGATTCCAGAATGAGGTTTGGGGTTGCATTTCATCCTTAAAAATGGTGTTTTTTATAGTTTTTGTAATTGAACATTTTTGGGGTGTTCCGGGGACAAAATTCCTGATGCCGGTGTCAGGGATTTTTGTGCCCAGGAGGTGAAATTTTTTTTTGACCCAAATGTAAAAACGGACACCAGAATTACATTCAGGGTTGAATTTCATCCTTGAAAATGGTGTTTTTCATAGATTTTAAAAATCAAGATTTTTTGATGTCCAGGGAAGAAAATTCCTGATGCCGGTGTCAGGGATTTTTGTGCCCAGGAGGTGAAATTTTTTTTTTGACCCAAATGTAAAAACGGACACCAGAATTAGATTCGGGGTTGAATTTCTTCCTTAAAAATGGTGTTTTTTTATAGATTTTAAAAATCAATGATTTTTGGTTTCCGGGGAAGAAAATTCCTGATGCCGGGGTCAGGGATTTTTGTGCCCAGGAGGTGAATTTTTTTTTGACCCAAATGTAAAAACGGAAGCCAGAATTACATTCGGGGTTGAATTTCACGCTTAAAAATGATGTTATTTATACTTTTTAAAAATCAAGGTTTTTTGGTTTCCGGGGAAGAAAATTCGTGATGCCGTGGTCAGGGATTTTTGTGTCCAGGAGGTGAATTTTTTTTTGTTGACCCAAATGTAAAAACGGATGCCAGAATTACATTCGGGATTTAATTTCACACTTAAAAATGGTGTTTTTTATACTTTTTAAAAATCAAGCATTTTTTGGTGTCCAGGGAAGAAAATTCGTGATGCAGGAGTCAGGGATTTTTGTGCCCAGGAGGTGAATATTTTTTTTGACCCAAATGTAAAAACGGATGCCAGAATTAGATTTGGGGTTGAATTTCGTCCTTCAAAATGGTGTTTTTCATAGTTTTTAAAAATGAAGATTTTTTTGGTGTCCGTGGAAGAAAATTCCTGATGCCGGAGTCAGGGATTTTTGGGCCCAGGAGGTGAATGTTTTTTTTTACTCAAATCCAAAAACGGCCACCAGAATGAGATTCGGGGTTGAATTTCATCCTTAAAAATGGTGTTTTCATAGCTTTTAAAAATCAAGATTTTTTTGGTGTACGGGGAAGAAAATTCCTGATGCCGGGGTCAGAGAGTTTTGTGCCCAGGAGGTGAATTTTTTTCCCCACCCAAATCTATAAACAGACGCCGGAATGAGATTCGGGGTTGAATTTCGTGCTTAAAAATGGTGTTTTTCATAGCTTTTAAAAATCAAGAATTTTTTGGTGTCCGGGGAAGAAAATTCCTGATGCCGGAGTCAGGGACTTTTGTGCCCAGGAGGTGAAATTATTTTCCACTCAAATGTAAAAACGGACGCCAGAATTAGATTTGGGGTTTAATTTCATGCTTAAAAATGGTGTTTTCTATAGATTTTAAAAATCAAGGTTTTTTGGTGTCCGGGGAAGAAAATTCCTGATGCCGGGGTGAGGGATTTTTGTGCCCAGGAGGTGAATTTTTCGTTGTTGACCCAAATGTAAAAACGGATGCCAGAATTACATTCGGGGTTTAATTTCACGCTTAAAAATTGTGTTTTTTATACTTTTTAAAAATCAAGCATTTTTTGGTGTCCGGGCTAGTAAATTTCTGATGCCGGGGTCAGGGATTTTTGTGCCCAGGAGGTGAATTTTTCGTTGTTGACCCAAATGTAAAAACGGATGCCAGAATTACATTCGGGGTTGAATTTCACGCTTAAAAATGGTGTTTTTTATAGTTTTTAAAAATCAAGAATTTTTTGTTGTCCGGGAAAGAAAATTACTGATGCCGGGGTCAGGGATTTTATTTGCCTAGGAGGTGAACATTATTTTTTTGACTCAAATGTAAAAACGGACGCCAGAATTAGATTTGGGGTTTAATTTCACGCTTAAAAATGGTGTTTTTTATACTTTTTAAAAATCAAGCATTTTTTGGTGTCCGGGCAAGTAAATTTTTGATGCCGGGGTCAGGGATTTTTGTGCCCAGGGGGTGAAATTTTTTTTTGACCCAAATGTAAAAATGGACACTAGAATTAGTTTCGGGGTTGAATTTCATCCTTAAAAATGGTGCTTTTTATAGTTTTTAAAAATCAAGAATTTTTTTGGTGTCCGGGCAAGAAAATTCCTGATGCCAGAGTCAGGGATTTTTGTGCCCAGGAGGTGAAAAAGATTTTTTGACACAAATGTAAAAACCGAGGCCAGTATGAGATTCGGGGTTGAATTTCATCCTTAGAAATGGTGTTTTTTATAGATTTTAAAAATCAAGATTTTTTTGTGTCCAGGGAAGAAAATTCGTGATGCCGGGGTCAGGGATTTTTGTGCCCAGGAGGTAAATTTTTTTTGACCCAAATGTAAAAACAGACACCAGAATTAGATTCGAGTTTTAATTTCATCCTTAAAAATGGTTTTTTTCATAGATTTTAAAAATCAAGAATTTTTTGGTGTCCAGGAAAGAAAATTCCTGATGCCGGGGTCAGGGATTTTTGTGCTCAGGAGGTGAATTTTTTTTTTGACCCAAATGTAAAAATGGACACCAGAATTAGATTCGGGGTTGAATTTCACGCTTAAAAATGGTGTTTTTTATAGTTTTTAAAAATCAAGAATTTTTTGGTGTCCGGGAAAGAAAATTACTGATGCCGGGGTCAGGGATTTTTGTGCCCAGGAGGTGATTTTTTTTTTGACCCAAATGTAAAAATGGACACCAGAATTACATTCGGGGTTGAATTTCACGCTTAAAAATGGTGTTTTTTATAGTTTTTAAAAATCAAGAATTTTTTGTTGTCTGGGAAAGAAAATTACTGATGCCGGGGTCAGGGATTTTATTTGCCTAGGAGGTGAACATTTTTTTTTTGACTCAAATGTAAAAACGGACGCCAGAATTAGATTTGGGGTTTAATTTCATGCTTAAAAATGGTGTTTTCTATAGATTTTAAAAATCAAGGTTTTTTGGTGTCCGGGGAAGAAAATTCCTGATGCCGGGGTGAGGGATTTTTGTGCCCAGGAGGTGAATATTTCGTTGTTGACACAAATGTAAAAACGGATGCCAGAATTACATTCGGGGTTTAATTTCACCCTTAAAAATGGTGTTTTTTATACTTTTTAAAAATCAAGCATTTTTTGGTGTCCGGGCTAGTAAATTTCTGATGCCGGGGTGAAGGATTTTTGTGCCCAGGAGGTGAAAAAGATTTTTTGACACAAATGTAAAAACCGAGTCCAGTATGAGATTCGGGGTTGAATTTCATCCTTAGAAATGGTGTTTTTTATACTTTTTAAAAATCAAGCATTTTTTGGTGTCCGGGCAAGTAAATTTCTGATTTCGGAGTCAGGGATTTTTGTGCCCAGGAGGTGACATTTTTTTTTACCCAAATGTAAAAACGGACACCAGAATTACATTCGGGGTTGAATTTCACGCTTAAAAATGGTGTTTTTTATAGTTTTTAAAAATCAAGCTTTTTTTGGTGTGCGGGGAAGAAAATTCCTGATGCCGGGGTCAGGGATTTTTGTGCCCAGGAGGTGAAATTTTTTTCCCACCCAAATCTAAAAACGGACACCAGAATGAGATTCGGGGTTGAATTTCATTCTCAAAAATGGTGTTTTTCATTGCTTTTAAAAATAAAGAATTTTTTGGTGTCCGGGGAAGAAAATTCCTGATGCCGGAGTCAGGGATTTTTGTGCCGAGGAGTTGAAATTTTTTTTCCCACCCAAATGTAAAAACGGACACCAGAATGAGATTCGGTGTTGAATTTCTTCCTTAAAAATGGTGTTTTTCATAGCTTTTAAAAATTAAGAATTTTTTGGTGTCCGGGGAAGTAAATTCCTAATGCCGAAGGCAAGGCAAGGCAAGGCAAAGCAAGGCAAGGCAAGGCAAATTTCATATTTCAAATTTCAAATTTCAAATTTCAAATTTCAAATTTCAAATTTCAAATTTCAAATTTCTTTAATTTTATTTAATTTAATTTAAAATCCCAAAGTCCAGGCCAGACAATTCAAAAAACCAGGTTTTTAAGTCCCGGCGATTTTTGTGCCCAGGAGGTGAAATTATTTTCCACCCAAATGTAAAAACGCACACCAGAATGAAATTCGGGCTTGAATTTCATTCTTAAAAATGATGTTTTTCATAGATTTTAAAAATCAAGAATTTTTTGGTGTCCGGGGAAGAAAATTCCTGATGTCGGAGTCAGGGATTTTTGTGCCCAGGAGGTGAAATTTTTTTTCCCACCCAAATGTAAAAACGGACACCAGAATGAGATTCGGGGTTGAATTTCTTCCTTAAAAATGGTGTTTATCATAATTTTTAAAAATCAAGATTTTGTTGGGAAGAAAATTCCTGATGCCGGAGTCAGGGATTTTTGTGCCCAGGAGGTGAAATTTTTTTCCACCCAAATGTCAAAACGCACACTAGAATGAGATTCGGGGTTGAATTTCATTCTTAAAAATGGTGTTTTACATAGCTTTTAAAAATTAAGAATTTTTTGGTGTCCGGGGAAGAAAATTCCTAATGCCGAAGGCAAGGCAAGGCAAGGCAAGGCAAAGCAAGGCAAGGCAAATTTCAAATTTCAAATTTCAAATTTCAAATTTCAAATTTCAAATTTCAAATTTCAAATTTCAAATTTCAAATTTCAAATTTCAAATTTCAAATTTCAAATTTCAAATTTCAAATTTCAAATTTCAAATTTCAAATTTCAAATTTCAAATTTCAAATTTCAAATTTCAAATTTCAAATTTCAAATTTCAAATTTCAAATTTCAAATTTCAAATTCAAATTATTTCAAATTTCAAATTTCAAATTTCAAATTTCAAATTTCTTTAATTTTATTTAATTTAATTTAAAATCCCTCAGTCCAGGCCAGACAATTCAAACAACCAGGTTTTTAAGTCCCGGCGATTTTTGTGCCAAGGAGGTGAAGTTTTTTTTCAACCCAAATGTATAAATAGACACCAGAATGAGATTCGGGGTTGAATTTCGTCCTTCAAAATGGTGTTTTTAATAGATTTCAAATTCAAGATTTTTTTGGTGTGCGGGGAAGAAAATTAATGATGCCGGAGTCAGAGATTTTTGTGCCCAGGAGGTGAATGTTTTTTTTTACGAAAATCTAAAAACGGACACCAGAATGAGATTCGGGGTTGAATTTCATCCTTAAAAATGGTGTTTTCATAGCTTTTAAAAATCAAGATTTTTTTGGTGTCTGGGTAAGAAAATTCCTTATGCCGATTTTTGTGCCCAGGAGGTGAAAAAAAAATTTCTGACTCAAATCTAAAAACGGACACCAGAATGAGATTCGGGGTTGCTTTTTGTCCTTAAAAATGTCATTTTTCATAGCATTTAAAAATCAAGATTTTTTTGGTGTGCGGGGAAGAAAATTCCTGATGCCGGGGTCAGGGATTTTTGTGCCCAGGAGGTGAAATTTTTTTCCCACCCAAATCTAAAAACGGACACCAGAATGAGATTCGGGGTTGAATTTCATTCTCAAAAATGGTGTTTTTCATTGCTTTTAAAAATCAAGATTTTTTTGGTGTCCGGGGAAGAAAATTCCTTATGCCAGGGTCAGGGATTTTTGTGCCCAGGAGGTGAATATTTTTTTTGACCCAAATGTAAAAACGGATGCCAGAATTAGATTTGCGGTTGAATTTCGTCCTTCATAATGGTGTTTTTCATAGTTTTTAAAAATAAAGATTTTTTTGGTGTCAGGGGAAGATAATTCCTGATGCCGGGGTCAGGGATTTTTGTGCCCAGGAGGTGAAAAAAATTTTTCCACCCAAATCTATAAACGGACACCAGAATGAGATTCGGGGTTGCTTTTTGTCCTTAAAAATGTCATTTTTCATAGCATTTAAAAATCAAGATTTTTTTGTTGTGCGGGGAAGAAAATTCCTGATGCCGGGGTCAGGGATTTTTGTGCCCAGGAGGTGAAATTTTTCCCCACCCAAATCTAAAAACGGACACCAGAATGTGATTCGGGGTTGAATTTCATTCTCAAAAATGGTGTTTTTCATTGCTTTTAAAAATCAAGATTTTTGTGGTGTCCGGGGAAGAAAATTCCTGATGCCAGGGTCAGGGATTTTTGTGCCCAGGAGGTGAATAATTTTTTTGACCCAAATGTAAAAACGGATGCCAGAATTAGATTTGGGGTTGAATTTCGTCCTTCAAAATGGTGTTTATCATAGTTTTTAAAAATGAAGATTTTTTTGGTGTCAGGGGAAGATAATTCCTGATGCCGGAGTCAGGGATTTTTGGGCCCAGGAGGTGAAATTTTTTTTTTTTGACTCAAATGTAAAAACAGACACCCGAATAGATTCAGGGTTGAATTTTGTACTTAAAAATTGTGTTTTTCATAATTTTTAAAAATCAAGATTTTGTTGGGAAGAAAATTCCTGATGCCGGAGTGAGGGATTTTTGTGCCCAGGAGGTGAAATTTTTTTTCCACCTAAATCTATAAACGGACACCGGAATGAGATTCGGGGTTGAATTTCGTGCTTAAAAATGGTGTTTTTCATAGCTTTTAAAAATCAAGATTTTTTAGGTGTCCGGGGAAGAAAATTCCTGATGCCGGAGTCAGGGATTTTTGTGCCCAGGAGGTGAATGTTTTTTTTTACTCAAATCTAAAAACGGACACCAGAATGAGATTCGGGGTTGAATTTCATCCTTAAAAATGGTGTTTTCATAGCTTTTAAAAATCAAGATTTTTTTGGTGTCTGGGTAAGAAAATTCCTTATGCCGATTTTTGTGCCCAGGAGGTGAAAAAAAATTTCTGACTCAAATCTAAAAACGGACACCAGAATGAGATTCGGGGTTGCTTTTTGTCCTTAAAAATGTCATTTTTCATAGCATTTAAAAATCAAGATTTTTTTGGTGTGCAGGGAAGAAAATTCCTGATGCCGGGGTCAGGGATTTTTGTGCCCAGGAGGTGAAATTTTTTTCCCACCCAAATCTAAAAACGGACACCAGAATGAGATTCAGGGTTGAATTTCATTCTCAAAAATGGTGTTTTTCATTGCTTTTAAAAATCAAGATTTTTTTGGTGTCCGGGGAAGAAAATTCCTTATGCCAGGGTCAGGGATTTTTGTGCCCAGGAGGTGAATATTTTTTTTGACCCAAATGTAAAAACGGATGCCAGAATTAGATTTGCGGTTGAATTTCGTCCTTCATAATGGTGTTTTTCATAGTTTTTAAAAATAAAGATTTTTTTGGTGTCAGGGGAAGATAATTCCTGATGCCAGGGTCAGGGATTTTTGTGCCCAGGAGGTGAAAAAATTTTTTCCACCCAAATCTATAAACGGACACCAGAATGAGATTCGGGGTTGCTTTTTGTCCTTAAAAATGTCATTTTTCATAGCATTTAAAAATCAAGATTTTTTTGTTGTGCGGGGAAGAAAATTCCTGATGCCGGGGTCAGGGATTTTTGTGCCCAGGAGGTGAAATTTTTTTCCACCCAAATGTCAAAACGCACACTAGAATGAGATTCGGGGTTGAATTTCATTCTTAAAAATGGTGTTTTACATAGCTTTTAAAAATTAAGAATTTTTTGGTGTCCGGGGAAGAAAATTCCTAATGCCGAAGGCAAGGCAAGGCAAGGCAAGGCAAAGCAAGGCAAGGCAAATTTCAAATTTCAAATTTCAAATTTCAAATTTCAAATTTCAAATTTCAAATTTCAAATTTCAAATTTCAAATTTCAAATTTCAAATTTCAAATTTCAAATTTCAAATTTCAAATTTCAAATTTCAAATTTCAAATTTCAAATTTCAAATTTCAAATTTCAAATTTCAAATTTCAAATTTCAAATTTCAAATTTCAAATTTCAAATTTCAAATTTCAAATTTCAAATTCAAATTATTTCAAATTTCAAATTTCAAATTTCAAATTTCTTTAATTTTATTTAATTTAATTTAAAATCCCTCAGTCCAGGCCAGACAATTCAAACAACCAGGTTTTTAAGTCCCGGCGATTTTTGTGCCAAGGAGGTGAAGTTTTTTTTCAACCCAAATGTATAAATAGACACCAGAATGAGATTCGGGGTTGAATTTCGTCCTTCAAAATGGTGTTTTTAATAGATTTCAAATTCAAGATTTTTTTGGTGTGCGGGGAAGAAAATTAATGATGCCGGAGTCAGAGATTTTTGTGCCCAGGAGGTGAATGTTTTTTTTTACGAAAATCTAAAAACGGACACCAGAATGAGATTCGGGGTTGAATTTCATCCTTAAAAATGGTGTTTTCATAGCTTTTAAAAATCAAGATTTTTTTGGTGTCTGGGTAAGAAAATTCCTTATGCCGATTTTTGTGCCCAGGAGGTGAAAAAAAAATTTCTGACTCAAATCTAAAAACGGACACCAGAATGAGATTCGGGGTTGCTTTTTGTCCTTAAAAATGTCATTTTTCATAGCATTTAAAAATCAAGATTTTTTTGGTGTGCGGGGAAGAAAATTCCTGATGCCGGGGTCAGGGATTTTTGTGCCCAGGAGGTGAAATTTTTTTCCCACCCAAATCTAAAAACGGACACCAGAATGAGATTCGGGGTTGAATTTCATTCTCAAAAATGGTGTTTTTCATTGCTTTTAAAAATCAAGATTTTTTTGGTGTCCGGGGAAGAAAATTCCTTATGCCAGGGTCAGGGATTTTTGTGCCCAGGAGGTGAATATTTTTTTTGACCCAAATGTAAAAACGGATGCCAGAATTAGATTTGCGGTTGAATTTCGTCCTTCATAATGGTGTTTTTCATAGTTTTTAAAAATAAAGATTTTTTTGGTGTCAGGGGAAGATAATTCCTGATGCCGGGGTCAGGGATTTTTGTGCCCAGGAGGTGAAAAAATTTTTTCCACCCAAATCTATAAACGGACACCAGAATGAGATTCGGGGTTGCTTTTTGTCCTTAAAAATGTCATTTTTCATAGCATTTAAAAATCAAGATTTTTTTGTTGTGCGGGGAAGAAAATTCCTGATGCCGGGGTCAGGGATTTTTGTGCCCAGGAGGTGAAATTTTTTCCCACCCAAATCTAAAAACGGACACCAGAATGTGATTCGGGGTTGAATTTCATTCTCAAAAATGGTGTTTTTCATTGCTTTTAAAAATCAAGATTTTTGTGGTGTCCGGGGAAGAAAATTCCTGATGCCAGGGTCAGGGATTTTTGTGCCCAGGAGGTGAATAATTTTTTTGACCCAAATGTAAAAACGGATGCCAGAATTAGATTTGGGGTTGAATTTCGTCCTTCAAAATGGTGTTTATCATAGTTTTTAAAAATGAAGATTTTTTTGGTGTCAGGGGAAGATAATTCCTGATGCCGGAGTCAGGGATTTTTGGGCCCAGGAGGTGAAATTTTTTTTTTTTGACTCAAATGTAAAAACAGACACCCGAATAGATTCAGGGTTGAATTTTGTACTTAAAAATTGTGTTTTTCATAATTTTTAAAAATCAAGATTTTGTTGGGAAGAAAATTCCTGATGCCGGAGTGAGGGATTTTTGTGCCCAGGAGGTGAAATTTTTTTTCCACCTAAATCTATAAACGGACACCGGAATGAGATTCGGGGTTGAATTTCGTGCTTAAAAATGGTGTTTTTCATAGCTTTTAAAAATCAAGATTTTTTAGGTGTCCGGGGAAGAAAATTCCTGATGCCGGAGTCAGGGATTTTTGTGCCCAGGAGGTGAATGTTTTTTTTTACTCAAATCTAAAAACGGACACCAGAATGAGATTCGGGGTTGAATTTCATCCTTAAAAATGGTGTTTTCATAGCTTTTAAAAATCAAGATTTTTTTGGTGTCTGGGTAAGAAAATTCCTTATGCCGATTTTTGTGCCCAGGAGGTGAAAAAAAATTTCTGACTCAAATCTAAAAACGGACACCAGAATGAGATTCGGGGTTGCTTTTTGTCCTTAAAAATGTCATTTTTCATAGCATTTAAAAATCAAGATTTTTTTGGTGTGCAGGGAAGAAAATTCCTGATGCCGGGGTCAGGGATTTTTGTGCCCAGGAGGTGAAATTTTTTTCCCACCCAAATCTAAAAACGGACACCAGAATGAGATTCAGGGTTGAATTTCATTCTCAAAAATGGTGTTTTTCATTGCTTTTAAAAATCAAGATTTTTTTGGTGTCCGGGGAAGAAAATTCCTTATGCCAGGGTCAGGGATTTTTGTGCCCAGGAGGTGAATATTTTTTTTGACCCAAATGTAAAAACGGATGCCAGAATTAGATTTGCGGTTGAATTTCGTCCTTCATAATGGTGTTTTTCATAGTTTTTAAAAATAAAGATTTTTTTGGTGTCAGGGGAAGATAATTCCTGATGCCAGGGTCAGGGATTTTTGTGCCCAGGAGGTGAAAAAAATTTTTCCACCCAAATCTATAAACGGACACCAGAATGAGATTCGGGGTTGCTTTTTGTCCTTAAAAATGTCATTTTTCATAGCATTTAAAAATCAAGATTTTTTTGTTGTGCGGGGAAGAAAATTCCTGATGCCGGGGTCAGGGATTTTTGTGCCCAGGAGGTGAAATTTTTTTCCACCCAAATGTCAAAACGCACACTAGAATGAGATTCGGGGTTGAATTTCATTCTTAAAAATGGTGTTTTACATAGCTTTTAAAAATTAAGAATTTTTTGGTGTCCGGGGAAGAAAATTCCTAATGCCGAAGGCAAGGCAAGGCAAGGCAAGGCAAAGCAAGGCAAGGCAAATTTCAAATTTCAAATTTCAAATTTCAAATTTCAAATTTCAAATTTCAAATTTCAAATTTCAAATTTCAAATTTCAAATTTCAAATTTCAAATTTCAAATTTCAAATTTCAAATTTCAAATTTCAAATTTCAAATTTCAAATTTCAAATTTCAAATTTCAAATTTCAAATTTCAAATTCAAATTATTTCAAATTTCAAATTTCAAATTTCAAATTTCAAATTTCTTTAATTTTATTTAATTTAATTTAAAATCCCTCAGTCCAGGCCAGACAATTCAAACAACCAGGTTTTTAAGTCCCGGCGATTTTTGTGCCAAGGAGGTGAAGTTTTTTTTCAACCCAAATGTATAAATAGACACCAGAATGAGATTCGGGGTTGAATTTCGTCCTTCAAAATGGTGTTTTTAATAGATTTCAAATTCAAGATTTTTTTGGTGTGCGGGGAAGAAAATTAATGATGCCGGAGTCAGAGATTTTTGTGCCCAGGAGGTGAATGTTTTTTTTTACGAAAATCTAAAAACGGACACCAGAATGAGATTCGGGGTTGAATTTCATCCTTAAAAATGGTGTTTTCATAGCTTTTAAAAATCAAGATTTTTTTGGTGTCTGGGTAAGAAAATTCCTTATGCCGATTTTTGTGCCCAGGAGGTGAAAAAAAAATTTCTGACTCAAATCTAAAAACGGACACCAGAATGAGATTCGGGGTTGCTTTTTGTCCTTAAAAATGTCATTTTTCATAGCATTTAAAAATCAAGATTTTTTTGGTGTGCGGGGAAGAAAATTCCTGATGCCGGGGTCAGGGATTTTTGTGCCCAGGAGGTGAAATTTTTTTCCCACCCAAATCTAAAAACGGACACCATAATGAGATTCGGGGTTGAATTTCATTCTCAAAAATGGTGTTTTTCATTGCTTTTAAAAATCAAGATTTTTTTGGTGTCCGGGGAAGAAAATTCCTTATGCCAGGGTCAGGGATTTTTGTGCCCAGGAGGTGAATATTTTTTTTGACCCAAATGTAAAAACGGATGCCAGAATTAGATTTGCGGTTGAATTTCGTCCTTCATAATGGTGTTTTTCATAGTTTTTAAAAATAAAGATTTTTTTGGTGTCAGGGGAAGATAATTCCTGATGCCAGGGTCAGGGATTTTTGTGCCCAGGAGGTGAAAAAAATTTTTCCACCCAAATCTATAAACGGACACCAGAATGAGATTCGGGGTTGCTTTTTGTCCTTAAAAATGTCATTTTTCATAGCATTTAAAAATCAAGATTTTTTTGTTGTGCGGGGAAGAAAATTCCTGATGCCGGGGTCAGGGATTTTTGTGCCCAGGAGGTGAAATTTTTTTCCACCCAAATGTCAAAACGCACACTAGAATGAGATTCGGGGTTGAATTTCATTCTTAAAAATGGTGTTTTACATAGCTTTTAAAAATTAAGAATTTTTTGGTGTCCGGGGAAGAAAATTCCTAATGCCGAAGGCAAGGCAAGGCAAGGCAAGGCAAAGCAAGGCAAGGCAAATTTCAAATTTCAAATTTCAAATTTCAAATTTCAAATTTCAAATTTCAAATTTCAAATTTCAAATTTCAAATTTCAAATTTCAAATTTCAAATTTCAAATTTCAAATTTCAAATTTCAAATTTCAAATTTCAAATTTCAAATTTCAAATTTCAAATTTCAAATTTCAAATTTCAAATTTCAAATTTCAAATTTCAAATTTCAAATTTCAAATTTCAAATTTCAAATTTCAAATTTCAAATTTCAAATTTCAAATTTCAAATTTCAAATTCAAATTATTTCAAATTTCAAATTTCAAATTTCAAATTTCAAATTTCTTTAATTTTATTTAATTTAATTTAAAATCCCTCAGTCCAGGCCAGACAATTCAAACAACCAGGTTTTTAAGTCCCGGCGATTTTTGTGCCAAGGAGGTGAAGTTTTTTTTCAACCCAAATGTATAAATAGACACCAGAATGAGATTCGGGGTTGAATTTCGTCCTTCAAAATGGTGTTTTTAATAGATTTCAAATTCAAGATTTTTTTGGTGTGCGGGGAAGAAAATTAATGATGCCGGAGTCAGAGATTTTTGTGCCCAGGAGGTGAATGTTTTTTTTTACGAAAATCTAAAAACGGACACCAGAATGAGATTCGGGGTTGAATTTCATCCTTAAAAATGGTGTTTTCATAGCTTTTAAAAATCAAGATTTTTTTGGTGTCTGGGTAAGAAAATTCCTTATGCCGATTTTTGTGCCCAGGAGGTGAAAAAAAAATTTCTGACTCAAATCTAAAAACGGACACCAGAATGAGATTCGGGGTTGCTTTTTGTCCTTAAAAATGTCATTTTTCATAGCATTTAAAAATCAAGATTTTTTTGGTGTGCGGGGAAGAAAATTCCTGATGCCGGGGTCAGGGATTTTTGTGCCCAGGAGGTGAAATTTTTTTCCCACCCAAATCTAAAAACGGACACCAGAATGAGATTCGGGGTTGAATTTCATTCTCAAAAATGGTGTTTTTCATTGCTTTTAAAAATCAAGATTTTTTTGGTGTCCGGGGAAGAAAATTCCTTATGCCAGGGTCAGGGATTTTTGTGCCCAGGAGGTGAATATTTTTTTTGACCCAAATGTAAAAATGGATGCCAGAATTAGATTTGCGGTTGAATTTCGTCCTTCATAATGGTGTTTTTCATAGTTTTTAAAAATAAAGATTTTTTTGGTGTCAGGGGAAGATAATTCCTGATGCCGGGGTCAGGGATTTTTGTGCCCAGGAGGTGAAAAAAATTTTTCCACCCAAATCTATAAACGGACACCAGAATGAGATTCGGGGTTGCTTTTTGTCCTTAAAAATGTCATTTTTCATAGCATTTAAAAATCAAGATTTTTTTGTTGTGCGGGGAAGAAAATTCCTGATGCCGGGGTCAGGGATTTTTGTGCCCAGGAGGTGAAATTTTTCCCCACCCAAATCTAAAAACGGACACCAGAATGTGATTCGGGGTTGAATTTCATTCTCAAAAATGGTGTTTTTCATTGCTTTTAAAAATCAAGATTTTTGTGGTGTCCGGGGAAGAAAATTCCTGATGCCAGGGTCAGGGATTTTTGTGCCCAGGAGGTGAATAATTTTTTTGACCCAAATGTAAAAACGGATGCCAGAATTAGATTTGGGGTTGAATTTCGTCCTTCAAAATGGTGTTTATCATAGTTTTTAAAAATGAAGATTTTTTTGGTGTCAGGGGAAGATAATTCCTGATGCCGGAGTCAGGGATTTTTGGGCCCAGGAGGTGAAATTTTTTTTTTTGACTCAAATGTAAAAACAGACACCCGAATAGATTCAGGGTTGAATTTTGTACTTAAAAATTGTGTTTTTCATAATTTTTAAAAATCAAGATTTTGTTGGGAAGAAAATTCCTGATGCCGGAGTGAGGGATTTTTGTGCCCAGGAGGTGAAATTTTTTTTCCACCTAAATCTATAAACGGACACCGGAATGAGATTCGGGGTTGAATTTCGTGCTTAAAAATGGTGTTTTTCATAGCTTTTAAAAATCAAGATTTTTTAGGTGTCCGGGGAAGAAAATTCCTGATGCCGGAGTCAGGGATTTTTGTGCCCAGGAGGTGAATGTTTTTTTTTACTCAAATCTAAAAACGGACACCAGAATGAGATTCGGGGTTGAATTTCATCCTTAAAAATGGTGTTTTCATAGCTTTTAAAAATCAAGATTTTTTTGGTGTCTGGGTAAGAAAATTCCTTATGCCGATTTTTGTGCCCAGGAGGTGAAAAAAAATTTCTGACTCAAATCTAAAAACGGACACCAGAATGAGATTCGGGGTTGCTTTTTGTCCTTAAAAATGTCATTTTTCATAGCATTTAAAAATCAAGATTTTTTTGGTGTGCAGGGAAGAAAATTCCTGATGCCGGGGTCAGGGATTTTTGTGCCCAGGAGGTGAAATTTTTTTCCCACCCAAATCTAAAAACGGACACCAGAATGAGATTCAGGGTTGAATTTCATTCTCAAAAATGGTGTTTTTCATTGCTTTTAAAAATCAAGATTTTTTTGGTGTCCGGGGAAGAAAATTCCTTATGCCAGGGTCAGGGATTTTTGTGCCCAGGAGGTGAATATTTTTTTTGACCCAAATGTAAAAACGGATGCCAGAATTAGATTTGCGGTTGAATTTCGTCCTTCATAATGGTGTTTTTCATAGTTTTTAAAAATAAAGATTTTTTTGGTGTCAGGGGAAGATAATTCCTGATGCCAGGGTCAGGGATTTTTGTGCCCAGGAGGTGAAAAAAATTTTTCCACCCAAATCTATAAACGGACACCAGAATGAGATTCGGGGTTGCTTTTTGTCCTTAAAAATGTCATTTTTCATAGCATTTAAAAATCAAGATTTTTTTGTTGTGCGGGGAAGAAAATTCCTGATGCCGGGGTCAGGGATTTTTGTGCCCAGGAGGTGAAATTTTTCCCCACCCAAATCTAAAAACGGACACCAGAATGTGATTCGGGGTTGAATTTCATTCTCAAAAATGGTGTTTTTCATTGCTTTTAAAAATCAAGATTTTTGTGGTGTCCGGGGAAGAAAATTCCTGATGCCAGGGTCAGGGATTTTTGTGCCCAGGAGGTGAATAATTTTTTTGACCCAAATGTAAAAACGGATGCCAGAATTAGATTTGGGGTTGAATTTCGTCCTTCAAAATGGTGTTTTTCATAGTTTTTAAAAATGAAGATTTTTTTGGTGTCAGGGGAAGATAATTCCTGATGCCGGAGTCAGGGATTTTTGGGCCCAGGAGGTGAAATTTTTTTTTTTGACTCAAATGTAAAAACAGACACCGGAATAGATTCAGGGTTGAATTTTGTACTTAAAAATTGTGTTTTTCATAATTTTTAAAAATCAAGATTTTGTTGGGAAGAAAATTCCTGATGCCGGAGTGAGGGATTTTTGTGCCCAGGAGGTGAAATTTTTTTTTCCACCTAAATCTATAAACGGACACCGGAATGAGATTCGGGGTTGAATTTCGTGCTTAAAAATGGTGTTTTTCATAGCTTTTAAAAATCAAGATTTTTTAGGTGTCCGGGGAAGAAAATTCCTGATGCCGGGGTCAGAGAGTTTTGTGCCCAGGAGGTGAATTTTTTTTCCACACCCAAATCTATAAACAGACGCCGGAATGAGATTCGGGGTTGAATTTCATGCTTAAAAATGGTGTTTTTCATAGCTTTTAAAAATCAAGAATTTTTTGGTGTCCGGGGAAGAAAATTCCTGATGCCGGAGTCAGGGATTTTTGTGCCCAGGAGGTGAATGTTTATTTTTACTCAAATCTAAAAATGGACACCAGAATGAGATTCCGGCTTGCTTTTTGTCCTTAAAAATGTCATTTTTCATAGCATTTAAAAATCAAGATTTTTTTGGTGTGCGGGGAAGAAAATTCCTGATGCCGGGGTCAGGGATTTTTGTGCCCAGGAGGTGAATTTTTTTTCCCCACCCAAATCTATAAACGGACGCCGGAATGAGATTCGGGGTTGAATTTCGTGCTTAAAAATGGTGTTTTTCATAGCTTTTAAAAATCAAGAATTTTTTGGTGTCCGGGGAAGAAAATTCCTGATGCCGGAGTCAGGGACTTTTGTGCCCAGGAGGTGAAATTATTTTCCACTCAAATGTAAAAACGGACGCCAGAATTAGATTTGGGGTTTAATTTCATGCTTAAAAATGGTGTTTTCTATAGATTTTAAAAATCAAGGTTTTTTGGTGTCCGGGGAAGAAAATTCCTGATGCCGGGGTGAGGGATTTTTGTGCCCAGGAGGTGAATTTTTCGTTGTTGACCCAAATGTAAAAACGGATGCCAGAATTACATTCGGGGTTTAATTTCACGCTTAAAAATTGTGTTTTTTATACTTTTTAAAAATCAAGCATTTTTTGGTGTCCGGGCTAGTAAATTTCTGATGCCGGGGTCAGGGATTTTTGTGCCCAGGAGGTGAATTTTTCGTTGTTGACCCAAATGTAAAAACGGATGCCAGAATTACATTCGGGGTTGAATTTCACGCTTAAAAATGGTGTTTTTTATAGTTTTTAAAAATCAAGAATTTTTTGTTGTCCGGGAAAGAAAATTACTGATGCCGGGGTCAGGGATTTTATTTGCCTAGGAGGTGAACATTATTTTTTTGACTCAAATGTAAAAACGGACGCCAGAATTAGATTTGGGGTTTAATTTCATGCTTAAAAATGGTGTTTTCTATATTTTTTAAAAATCAAGGTTTTTTGGTGTCCGGGGAAGAAAATTCCTGATGCCGGGGTGAGGGATTTTTGTGCCCAGGAGGTGAATATTTCGTTGTTGACCCAAATGTAAAAACGGATGCCAGAATTACATTCGGGGTTTAATTTCACGCTTAAAAATTGTGTTTTTTATACTTTTTAAAAATCAAGCATTTTTTGGTGTCCGGGGAAGAAAATTCGTGATGCTGGGGTCAGAGATTTTTGTGCCCAGGAGGTGAAATATTTTTTTTGACCCAAATGTAAAAATGGACGCCAGAATTAGATTCGGGGTTGAATATCATCCTTAAAAATGATGTTTTTTATTATTTTTAAAAATCAAGCATTTTTTTGTGTCCGGGGAAGTAAATTCCTGTTGCCGGGGTCAGGAATTTTTGTGCCCAGGGTGTGAAGTTTTTCTTTTGACCCAAATGTAAAAATGGACGCCAGAATTAGATTCGGGGTTGAATTTCACCCTTGAAAATAGTGTTTTTCATAGATTTTAAAAATCAAGATTTTTTGGTGTCAGGGGAAGAAAATTCCTGATGCCGGGGTCAGGTATTTTTGTGCCCAGGAGGTGAAAAAGATTTTTTGACACAAATGTAAAAACCGAGGCTAGTATGAGATTCGGAGTTGAATTTCATCCTTAGAAATGGTGTTTTTCATAGATTTTAAAAATCAAGATTTTTTTGTGTCCAGGGAAGAAAATTCGTGATGCCGGGGTCAGGGATTTTTGTGCCCAGGAGGTAAATTTATTTTGACCCAAATGTAAAAACAGACACCTGAATTAAATTCGTGTTTTATTTTCATTCTTAAATATGGTGTTTTTTATACTTTTTAAAAATCAAGCATTTTTTGGTGTCCGGACAAGTAAATTTCTGATGCCGGAATCAGGGATTTTTGTGCCCAGGAGGTGAAAAAGATTTTTTGACACAAATGTAAAAACCGAGGCCAGTATGAGATTCGGGGTTGAATTTCATCCTTAGAAATGGTGTTTTTTATAGATTTTAAAAATCAACATTTTTTTGTGTCCAGGGAAGAAAATTCGTGATGCCGGAGTCAGGGATTTTTGTGCCCAGGAGGTGAAATATTTTTTTTTGACCCAAATGTAAAAACGGACTCCAGAATTAGATTTGGGGTTGAATTTCATCCTTGAAAATGGTATTTTTTATAGATTTTAAAAATCAAGGTTTTTTGGTGTCCGGGGAAGAAAATTCCTGTTGTAGGGTTCAGGGATTTTTGTGCCCAGCGGGTGAAAAATTTTTTTTGACCCAAATGTAAAAACGGACACCAGAATTAGATACAGGGTTGAATTTCATCCTTGAAAATGGTGTTTTTCATAGATTTTAAAAATCAAGATTTTTTGGTGTCCGGGGAAGAAAATTCCTGATGCCGGAGTCACGGATTTTTGTGCCCAGGAGGTGAGATTTTTTTTTGACCCAAATGTAAAAACGGACGCCAGAATTAGATTCGGGGTTGAATTTCTTCCTTAAAAATGGTGTTTTTCATAGCTTTTAAAAATCAAGAAATTTTTGGTGTCCGGGGAAGAAAATTCGAGATGCTGGGGTCAGGGATTTTTGTACCCCGAGGTGAAATTTTTTTTCACCTAAATCTAAAAACGGACATCAGAATGCGATTCGGGGTTGGATTTAATTCTTAAAAATGGTGTTTTTCATAGCTTTTAAAAATCAAGAATTGTTTGGTGTCCGGGGAAGAAAATTCCTGATGAGGCAGCAAAACCAACTGAATGGTAATAGGGAACATGTTTCACTTAGTGACGTGTTTCACTTAGTGATGGTCAGACCATGTCAATGGTAACAGCCAGTGCATGTTTAGCTCACTCAGATGTGGGAAGACCAACTCAATGGTAACAGACAACACGTGTTTCACTTAGTGACGTGTTTCACTTAGTAATGGTCAGACCACGTCAACGGTTACTGTCAGTGCACATGTAGGTCACTTAGAGATAGCAAGATCAACTCAATGGTAAAGGACAACACATTTGTTTCACTTAGTGACGTATTTCACTTAGTGACGGTCAGACCAAGTCAATGGTAACAGCCAGTGCACGTGTAGGTCACTTAGAGACGGCAAGATCAACTCAATGGTAACAGACAACACATGTGTTTCATTTAGTGACGTGTTTCACTTAGTGATGGTCAGACCAAGTCAATGGTACAAGCTAGTGCACGTGTAGGTCACTTAGAGACGGCAACATCAACTCAATGGTAACAGACAACACATGTGTTTCACTTAGTGACGGTCAGACCAAGTCAATGGTAACAGCCAGTGCACGTGTAGGTCACTTAGAGATGGCAAGACCAACTCAATGGTAACAGACAACACATGTGTTTCACTTAGTGATGTGTTTCACTTAGTGGCGGACAGGCCATGTCAATGGTAACAGCCATTGCACGTGTAGGTCACTTAGAGGCGGCAAGATCAACTCAATGGTAACAGACAACACATGTGTTTCACTTAGTGACGTGTTTCACTTAGTGACGGTCAGACCAAGTCAATGGTAACAGCCAGTGCACGTGTAGGTCACTTAGAGACGGCAAGATCAACTCAATGGTAACAGACAACACATGTGTTTCACTTAGTGACGTGTTTCACTTAGTGAGGGTCAGACCAAGTCAATGGTAACAGCCAGTGCACCTGTAGGTCACATAGAGGCGACAAGATCAACTCAATGGTAACAGACAACACATGTGTTTCACTTAGTGATGTGTTTCACTTAGTGGCGGGCAGACCAAGTCAATGATAACAGCCAGTGCACGTGTAGGTCACTTAGAGACGGCAAGATCAACTCAATGGTAACAGACAACACATGTGTTTCACTTAGTGATGTGTTTCACTTAGTGACGGTCAGACCAAGTCAATGGTAACAGCTAGTGCACGTGTAGGTCACTTAGAGACCACAAGATCAACTCAATGGTAACAGACAACACATGTGTTTCACTTAGTGACATGTTTCACTTAGCGACGGTCAGACCAAGTCAATGGTACAAGCCAGTGCACGTGTAGGTCACTTAGAGACGGCAAGATCAACTCAATGGTAACAGACAACACATGTGTTTTACTTAGTGATGTGTTTCACTTAGTGACGGTCAGACCAAGTCAATGCTAACAGCCAGTGCACGTGTAGGTCACTTGGAGACGGCAAGACCAACTCAATGGTTACAGACAACACATGTGTTTCACTTAGTGACGTGTTTCACTTAGTGGCGGGCAGGCCAAGTCAATGGTAACAGCCAGTGCACGTGTAGGTCACTTAGAGACGGCAAGATCAACTCAATGGTAACAGACAAAACATGTGTTTCACTTAGTGACGTGTTTCACTTAGTGACGGTCAGACCAAGTCAATGGTAACAGCCAGTGCACGTGTAGGTCACTTAGAGACGGCAAGACCGACTCAATGGTAACAGACAACACATTTGTTTCACTTAGTGACGTGTTTCACTTAGTGACGGTCAGACCAAGTCAATGGTAACAGCTAGTGTACGTGTAGGTCACTTAGAGACGGCAAGATCAACTCAATGGTAACAGACAACACATGTGTTTCACTTAGTGACGTGTTTCACTTAGTGACGGTCAGACGAAGTCAATGGTAACAGCCAGTGCACGTGTAGGTCACTTAGAGACGGCAAGAACTACTCAATGGTAACAGACAACACATGTGTTTCACTTAGTGACGTGTTTCACTTAGTGACGGTCATACCAAGTCAATGGTAACAGCCAGTGCACGTGTAGGTCACTTGGAGGCGGCAAGAACTACTCAATGGTAACAGACAACACATGTGTTTCACTTAGTGATGTGTTTCACATAGCGACGGTCATACCAAGTCAATGGTAACAGCCAGTGCACGTGTAGGTCACTTGGAGGCGGCAAGAACAACTCAATGGTAACAGACAACACATGTGTTTCACTTAGTGACGTGTTTCACTTAGTGGCGGACAGGGCAAGTCAATGGTAACAGCCAGTACACGTGTAGGTCACTTGGAGGCGGCAAGAACTACTCAATGGTAACAGACAACACATGTGTTTCACTTAGTGACGTGTTTCAGTTAGCGGCGGACAGGGCAAGTCAATGGTAACAGCCAGTGCACGTGTAGGTCACTTGGAGGTGGCCAGAACAACTCAATGGTAACAGACAACACATGTGTTTCACTTAGTGACGTGTTTCACTTAGTGACGGTCATACCTAGTCAATGGTAACAGCCAGTGCACGTGTAGGTCACTTGGAGGCGGCAAGAACAACTCAATGGTAACAGACAACACATGTGTTTCACTTAGTGACGTGTTTCACTTTGTGACAGTCATACCAAGTCAATGGTAACAGCCAGTGCACGTGTAGATCACTTGGAGGCGGCAAGAACTACTCAATGGTAACAGACAACACATGTGTTTCACTTAGTGACGTGTTTCACTTAGCGACGGTCATACCAAGTCAATGGTAACAGCCAGTGCACGTGTAGGTCACTTGGAGGCGGCAAGAACAACTCAATGGTAACAGACAACACATGTGTTTCACTTAGTGACGTGTTTCACTTAGTGACGGTCATACCTAGTCAATGGTAACAGCCAGTGCACGTGTAGGTCACTTGGAGGCGGCAAGAACAACTCAATCGTAACAGACAACACATGTGTTTCACTTAGTGACGTGTTTCACTTAGCGACGGTCATACCAAGTCAATGGTAACAGCCAGTGCAAGTGTAGGTCACTTGGAGGCGGCAAAAACTACTCAATGGTAACAGACAACACATGTGTTTCACTTAGTGACGTGTTTCAGTTAGCGGCGGACAGGGCAAGTCAATGGTAACAGCCAGTGCACGTGTAGGTCACTTGGAGGTGGCCAGAAGAACTCAATGGTAACAGACAACACATGTGTTTCACTTAGTGACGTGTTTCACTTAGTGACGGTCATACCAAGTCAATGGTAACAGCCAGTGCACGTGTAGGTCACTTAGAGGTGGCAAGATCAACTTAATGGTAATAGAGAACACATGTGTTTCACTTAGTGACGTGTTTCACTTAGTGGTGGACAGGCCAAATCAATGGTAACAGCCAGTGCACGTGTATGTCACTTAGAGGCGGCAAGATCAACTTAATGGTAACAGCGAACACATATGTTTCACTTAGTGACGTGTTTCACTTAGTGGCGGGCAGGCCATGTCAGTGGTAACAACCAGTGTACGTGTGGGTCACTTAGAGGTGGCAAAACCAACTTAATGTTAATAGGCAACACATGTTTCACTTAGTGACATGTTTCACTTACTGACGGTCGGACCAAGTCAATGGTAACAACCAGTGCACGTGTAGCTCACTCAGAGATCGGAAAAGCAACTCAATGGTAACAGCCAACACATGTGTTTCACTTAGTGACGTGTTTCACTTAGTGGCGGACAGGCCAAGTCAATGGTAACAGGCAGCGCATGTGTACGTCACAGAGGTGGCAAGATCAACTTAATGCTAATAGAAAACACATGTGTTTCACTTAGTGACGTGTTTCACTTAGTGGCGGACAGGCCAAATCAATGGTAACAGCCAGTGCACATGTAGGTTACTTAGAGGCGGCAAGATCAACTCAATGGTAACAGACAACACATGTGTTTCACTTAGTGACATGTTTCACTTAGTGACAGTCGGACCAAGTAAATGGTAACAGCCAGTGCACGTGTAGCTCACTCAGAGATAGAAAGAGCAACTCAATGGTAACTGCCAACACATGTGTTTCACTTAGTGACATGTTTCACTTAATGGTGGACAGGCCAAGTCAATGGTAACAGCCAGTGCACGTGTAGGTCACTTAGAGGTGGCAAGATCAACTTAATGGTAACAGAGAACAGATGTGTTTCACTTAGTGACGTGTTTCACTTAGTGGCGGACACACCAAGTCAATTGTAACAGCCAGTGCACGTGTAGGTCACTTAGAGGCGGCAAGATCAACTCAATGGTAACAGACAACACATGTGTTTCACTTAGTGACATGTTTCACTTAGTGACAGTCGGACCAAGTCAATGGTAACAGCCAGTGCACGTGTAGCTCACTCAGAGATAGAAAGAGCAACTCAATTCTAACAGCCAACACATGTGTTTCACTTAGTGACGTTTTTCACTTAGTGGCGGGCAGGCCAAGTCAATAGTAACAGCCAGTGCACGTGTAGGTCACTTAGAGGTGGCAAGATCAACTTAATGGTAATAGAGAACACATGTGTTTCACTTAGTGACGTGTTTCACTTAGTGGCGGACAGGCCAAGTCAATGGTAACAGGCAGTGCACGTGTAGGTCACTTAGAGGTGGCAAGATCAACTTAATGGTAATAGAGAACACATGTGTTTCACTTAGTGGTGGACAGGCCAAATCAATGGTAACAGCCAGTGCACGTGTATGTCACTTAGAGGCGGCAAGATCAACTTAATGGTAACAGCGAACACATATGTTTCACTTAGTGACGTGTTTCACTTAGTGGCGGGCAGGCCATGTCAGTGGTAACAACCAGTGTACGTGTGGGTCACTTAGAGGTGGCAAAACCAACTTAATGTTAATAGGCAACACATGTTTCACTTAGTGACATGTTTCACTTACTGACGGTCGGACCAAGTCAATGGTAACAACCAGTGCACGTGTAGCTCACTCAGAGATCGGAAAAGCAACTCAATGGTAACAGCCAACACATGTGTTTCACTTAGTGACGTGTTTCACTTAGTGGCGGACAGGCCAAGTCAATGGTAACAGGCAGTGCATGTGTACGTCACAGAGGTGGCAAGATCAACTTAATGCTAATAGAAAACACATGTGTTTCACTTAGTGACGTGTTTCACTTAGTGGCGGACAGGCCAAGACAATGGTAACAGGCAGTGCACGTGTATGTCACTTAGAGGCGGCAAGATCAACTTAATGGTAATAGAGAACACATGTGTTTCACTTAGTGACGTGTTTCACTTAGTGGCGGACAGGCCAAATCAATTGTAACAGCCAGTGCACGTGTAGGTCACTTAGAGGCGGCAAGATCAACTCAATGGTAACAGACAACACATGTGTTTCACTTAGTGACATGTTTCACTTAGTGACAGTCGGACCAAGTCAATGGTAACAGCCAGTGCACGTGTAGCTCACTCAGAGATAGAAAGAGCAACTCAATTCTAACAGCCAACACATGTGTTTCACTTAGTGACGTTTTTCACTTAGTGGCGGGCAGGCCAAGTCAATAGTAACAGCCAGTGCACGTGTAGGTCACTTAGAGGTGGCAAGATCAACTTAATGGTAATAGAGAACACATGTGTTTCACTTAGTGACGTGTTTCACTTAGTGGCGGACAGGCCAAGTCAATGGTAACAGGCAGTGCACGTGTAGGTCACTTAGAGGTGGCAAGATCAACTTAATGGTAATAGAGAACACATGTGTTTCACTTAGTGGTGGACAGGCCAAATCAATGGTAACAGCCAGTGCACGTGTATGTCACTTAGAGGCGGCAAGATCAACTTAATGGTAACAGCGAACACATATGTTTCACTTAGTGACGTGTTTCACTTAGTGGCGGGCAGGCCATGTCAGTGGTAACAACCAGTGTACGTGTGGGTCACTTAGAGGTGGCAAAACCAACTTAATGTTAATAGGCAACACATGTTTCACTTAGTGACATGTTTCACTTACTGACGGTCGGACCAAGTCAATGGTAACAACCAGTGCACGTGTAGCTCACTCAGAGATCGGAAAAGCAACTCAATGGTAACAGCCAACACATGTGTTTCACTTAGTGACGTGTTTCACTTAGTGGCGGACAGGCCAAGTCAATGGTAACAGGCAGCGCATGTGTACGTCACAGAGGTGGCAAGATCAACTTAATGCTAATAGAAAACACATGTGTTTCACTTAGTGACGTGTTTCACTTAGTGGCGGACAGGCCAAGACAATGGTAACAGGCAGTGCACGTGTATGTCACTTAGAGGCGGCAAGATCAACTTAATGGTAATAGAGAACACATGTGTTTCACTTAGTGACGTGTTTCACTTAGTGGCGGACAGGCCAAATCAATGGTAACAGCCAGTGCACATGTAGGTCACTTAGAGGCGGCAAGATCAACTCAATGGTAACAGACAACACATGTGTTTCACTTAGTGACATGTTTCACTTAGTGACAGTCGGACCAAGTAAATGGTAACAGCCAGTGCACGTGTAGCTCACTCAGAGATAGAAAGAGCAACTCAATGGTAACTGCCAACACATGTGTTTCACTTAGTGACATGTTTCACTTAATGGTGGACAGGCCAAGTCAATGGTAACAGCCAGTGCACGTGTAGGTCACTTAGAGGTGGCAAGATCAACTTAATGGTAACAGAGAACAGATGTGTTTCACTTAGTGACGTGTTTCACTTAGTGGCGGAGAGGGCAAGTCAATGGTAACAGCCAATGGACGTGTAGGTCACTTAGAGATGGCAAGACCAACTCAATGGTAACAGACAACACATGTGTTTCACTTAGTGACGTGTTTCACTTAGTGGCGGAGAGGGCAAGTCAATGGTAACAGCCAATGGACGTGTAGGTCACTTAGAGATGGCAAGACCAACTCAATGGTAACAGACAACACATGTGTTTCACTTAGTGAAGTGTTTCACTTAGTGGCGGAGAGGGCAAGTCAATGGTAACAGCCAATGCACGTGTAGGTCACTTAGAGATGGCAAGACCAACTCAATGGTAACAGACAACACATGTGTTTCACTTAGTGACGTGTTTCACTTAGTGGCGGAGAGGGCAAGTCATTGGTAACAGCCAATGCACGTGTAGGTCACTTAGAGGTTGCAAGACCAACTCAATGGTAACAGACAACACATGTGTTTCACTTAGTGACGTGTTTCACTTAGTGGCGGAGAGGGCAAGTCAATGGTAACAGCCAATGGACGTGTAGGTCACTTAGAGGTTGCAAGACCAACTCAATGGTAACAGACAACACATGTGTTTCACTTAGTGACGTGTTTCACTTAGTGGCGGAGAGGGCAAGTCAATGGTAACAGCCAATGCACGTGTAGGTCACTTAGAGATGGCAAGACCAACTCAATGGTAACAGACAACACATATGTTTCACTTAGTGACGTGTTTCACTTAGTGGCGTTGAGGGCAAGTCAATGGTAACAGCCAATGCACGTGTAGGTCACTTAGAGGTGGCAAGACCAACTCAATGGTAACAGACAACACATGTGTTTCACTTAGTGACGTGTTTCACTTAGTGGCGGAGAGGGCAAGTCAATGGTAACAGCCAATGCACGTGTAGGTCACTTAGAGATGGCAAGACCAACTCAATGGTAACAGACAACACATGTGTTTCACTTAGTGATGTGTTTCACTTAGTGGCGTAGAGGGCAAGTCAATGGTAACAGCCAATGCACGTGTAGGTCACTTAGAGATGGCAAGACCAACTCAATGGTAACAGACAACACATGTGTTTCACTTAGTGACGTGTTTCACTTAGTGGCGGAGAGGGCAAGTCATTGGTAACAGCCAATGCACGTGTAGGTCACTTAGAGGTTGCAAGACCAACTCAATGGTAACAGACAACACATGTGTTTCACTTAGTGACGTGTTTCACTTAGTGGCGGAGAGGGCAAGTCAATGGTAACAGCCAATGGACGTGTAGGTCACTTAGAGATGGCAAGACCAACTCAATGGTAACAGACAACACATGTGTTTCACTTAGTGACGTGTTTCACTTAGTGGCGGAGAGGGCAAGTCAATGGTAACAGCCAATGCACGTGTAGGTCACTTAGAGATGGCAAGACCAACTCAATGGTAACAGACAACACATGTGTTTCACTTAGTGACGTGTTTCACTTAGTGGCGGAGAGGGCAAGTCAATGGTAACAGCCAATGCACGTGTAGGTCACTTAGAGATGGCAAGACCAACTCAATGGTAACAGACAACACATGTGTTTCACTTAGTGACGTGTTTCACTTAGTGGCGGAGAGGGCAAGTCAATGGTAACAGCCAATGCACGTGTAGGTAACTTAGAGATGGCAAGACCAACTCAATGGTAACAGACAACACATGTGTTTCACTTAGTGACGTGTTTCACTTAGTGGCGGAGAGGGCAAGTCATTGGTAACAGCCAATGCACGTGTAGGTCACTTAGAGGTTGCAAGACCAACTCAATGGTAACAGACAACACATGTGTTTCACTTAGTGACGTGTTTCACTTAGTGGCGGAGAGGGCAAGTCAATGGTAACAGCCAATGCACGTGTAGGTCACTTAGAGGTGGCAAGACCAACTCAATGGTAACAGACAACACATGTGTTTCACTTAGTGACGTGTTTCACTTAGTGGCGGAGAGGGCAAGTCAATGGTAACAGCCAATGCACGTGTAGGTCACTTAGAGATGGCAAGACCAACTCAATGGTAACAGACAACACATATGTTTCACTTAGTGACGTGTTTCACTTAGTGGCGGAGAGGGCAAGTCAATGGTAACAGCCAATGGACGTGTAGGTCACTTAGAGATGGCAAGACCAACTCAATGGTAACAGACAACACATGTGTTTCACTTAGTGACGTGTTTCACTTAGTGGCGGAGAGGGCAAGTCAATGGTAACAGCCAATGCACGTGTAGGTCACTTAGAGATGGCAAGACCAACTCAATGGTAACAGACAACACATGTGTTTCACTTAGTGACGTGTTTCACTTAGTGGCGGAGAGGGCAAGTCAATGGTAACAGCCAATGCACGTGTAGGTCACTTAGAGATGGCAAGACCAACTCAATGGTAACAGACAACACATATGTTTCACTTAGTGACGTGTTTCACTTAGTGGCGGAGAGGGCAAGTCAATGGTAACAGCCAATGGACGTGTAGGTCACTTAGAGATGGCAAGACCAACTCAATGGTAACAGACAACACATGTGTTTCACTTAGTGACGTGTTTCACTTAGTGGCGGAGAGGGCAAGTCAATGGTAACAGCCAATGCACGTGTAGGTCACTTAGAGGTGGCAAGACCAACTCAATGGTCATTGCTTCAGATGTACCAGAATCAAAAGCAGGTCAGTGGAGGCAACAGGAGACTTGAGTCTTTGCAGAGTCTGGCTGGCAATTTTGCTAATTTCTCCCAGTCGCAGGTGCATTCACTGATCTAGTGGGTGTGGCCCAGGTAGAAGGGTGGGGCCAGTCCTATAAAAGCCTGCTGGCTGAGCTGAGCGTTTCAGTCTTTTGGAACCAGCCTTGGGGGAAAGAAGTACTGCTGGATGGTGACCTGTCCTGCAGGCTGTTACAAAGGATAAGTAGTCAATGGGGAATTTGGGGTGTCTTTCTTTCTTTCCCAGTTTCACTGAGGTTCAGGCTTTTTCCTTTTAATGTGATGGGGATGGAAATTGAATGTGTTTGGGAGCCAACTAAAAGCTGTAACAGGCAGTGGGAAATAACTGTATTTCTTACTGCCTGTTGCAGCTTTTAGTTGGCTCCCAAACATACTCAATTTCCACTCTAAATATTGCAGTTTGGGTGGGAAATAGCAGGATATGGACCTTTTGAAATGTCTTCGCACAGCCCAGGTCCAGACTTTTGCAGTCTACTGCAAAGGGCCCTTTAGCTTGCCTGCCAGGTGGTGCTCGTGGGCCCCACTTTCCAGGTATTTAGAGACAAGGTAGGAACGCATCTCTTTTGCCGAGCTTTTGATTTCTGAACAAATCTCTTGTGTAATTTTAAGAGCAATTTTAATTGCATTATTTATAGATTACCTGTTAGTATTTTTTGAGGCACTTAGATGGTAGAAGAAACAAAAGCTGGATAGACATAAAGCAACTTAGAAACGTACAAATGTAAAACTAGAAATAGCTCTAAACATAGGTTATACCTTAAACCTTAGTCTACTAAGCAATAGGAATAAACATAACCTAAACTTTTAAAATTGCTAAGGTTAATTGCTGCCCACAGTTATAACATAAAAAAAAACACAGAAATGTAACCATCACTGTGCCTGCAGCACCAGTACTTTTGTTTTTTTAAATCATCAAGGTGCCTACCATGATAAAAAAAATACCAATTGAAAATTGGAGCAATGTTATGCCATTGAAATTAGTTCAAATTAAGCTTTGGGAATAAGTTTCAGATCGAAGCTCGGTCAAAGAGATGTACAATTATCCTATTCTCAAATCCTCTGAGGGGATTTCAGTTGACACTCTTTTTTCTGAGCATAGATAGGGTCAACTTCAGTAGCTGTTTTGTATTAAGCAATTTAGCAATTTCCATTTAGCACTCTTTGGGGACAAGAAGCAGTCTGTAACCACCTGTTTCTCCCTCTTTCTAGAATTAGCCTGCTCGATGGATGGACGTAGAGCCCTTCTGCAAAGACCGTTCATCAGCCTGCCTTTTGGAGAAGAGAGATACCAAGAAGACCACGTTTGCCTTTGTGTGGCGGGACAGTGAGAGCTTGGAGTTTACAGGTAAGGAGCGGGTGATTTGAGTCACATTTCTTAATGGGCACTGTTTTTTACTTAAGCTTTTTTTGTCCTTTTTTGCAGAGTAAACATATTCAGCTGGAGTCATCCTGCTCAGAAGACATTGCACCTGCATGTTTCCAGATGAAGGAAGGGGGGCCCCCCCTACGTCATCGCAGATGGAGTTACTTGTACGCTGCTGCAGCTGCTGCTACGAAGGAACCCCGGGAAAGAGCTTTGACACATGCCCAGAATGATGGAGATGGAGGAGAACAGAGCAGAGAATGGGTGGGGTGATGGGTGGGGAGCCTTTTTTTGAATGGAAAGCTGGCACAGCTACCCTTAAGTGTAATGTTTTTTTTTCTTTCATTCCCTTCCATGACTTTGGTGCCGCCATTGCTTTAACTTGCCACCAGTGTACCCGCCGTATCTTTTTCTGATCTTCAGAGAGCCTGCGTGCCTCGCTTCTGGTACTACAACTCTCTGATGCTTTCATTCCCTTCCTTGACTTTGGTGCCACCATTGCTTTAACTGGCCGCCAGTGTACCCGCCGTATCTTATCTTTTTCTGATCTTCAGAGAGCCTGCGTGCCTCGCTTCTGGCACTACAACTCTCTGATGCTTTCATTCCCTTCCTTGACTTTGGTGCCGCCATTGCTTTCACTTCCTGCCAGCTTACCTGCTGTATCTCATTTTTTTTTCTGATGTTCTCATTGCCTGTGTGGTTCCATTCTTGCACTGCCACCACTTGGCATTGACTCTCTCATCTTGGCACTCTTTATCTCTTAAGTGTAGTCTGCCTTTTTTCCCCCCCTTCCTTTGGTGCCACCATTGTTTTCCTTTGCTGCCAGAGTACCCGCCGTATCTTCTCTAACTGATGTTCATTGCCTACATGCCTCAATTCAAGCACAGCCACCACTGATCAGAGTTGTCAGTGCCCAGTGGTGGCAGGGCCACAATGGAGGCACGCAGGCAATAACAACAAGAAAGCTAGAGAAGATACGGCAGGTAAGCTGGCAGAAAGGGAAAGCAGTGATGGTACCAAAATCAAAGAAGGGAACAAAAGCATCCAGTGGATTATACACTAAAAAGACAAAGAGTGGCAAGTTCAGAGAGTCAATGCCCACTGGTGGCAGTGCTGTGATTGAGGAATATTAGGCAATTTGAACATGAGAGCTGGAAAAGATAGGGCAGGTACGCTGGTGGCAAGGGAAAGCAATGGCGGCACCAAACTCAAGGAAGGGAACAAAAGGCAGACTACACTTAAGAGACAAAGAGTGGCAAGATCAGAGAGTGGTGACAGTGTGACTGCTTTTTCTTGCCACCAGCTTACCTGCCGTATCTTCCCTTGTTGTGATATTCCCAGGGCCTGCGTACCCCTGATCCTGCCAATCTTTGCCCCTCAAGTGTAGCCTGCATTATGTTTGCTTTGCATGGAGGAGTGCATCTGCTTCCCCGCAGGCCCGGCCCATTCCAAGGGGGGCTAGACTCACGCATACAAGGCAAGGCAAGGCAAGGCAAGGCAAGGCAAGGCAAGGCAAGGCAAGGCAAGGCAAGGCAAGGCAAGGCAAGGCAAGGCAAGGCAAGGCAAGGCAAGGCAAGGCAAGGCAAGGCAAGGCAAGGCAAGGCAAGGCAAGGCAAGGCAAGGCAAGGCAAGGCAAGGCAAGGCAAGGCAAGGCAAGGCAAGGCAAGGCAAGGCAAGGCAAGGCAAGGCAAGGCAAGGCAAGGCAAGGCAAGGCAAGGCAAGGCAAGGCAAGGCAAGGCAAGGCAAGGCAAGGCAAGGCAAGGCAAGGCAAGGCAAGGCAAGGCAAGGCAAGGCAAGGCAAGGCAAGGCAAGGCAAGGCAAGGCAAGGCAAGGCAAGGCAAGGCAAGGCAAGGCAAGGCAAGGCAAGGCAAGGCAAGGCAAGGCAAGGCAAGGCAAGGCAAGGCAAGGCAAGGCAAGGCAAGGCAAGGCAAGGCAAGGCAAGGCAAGGCAAGGCAAGGCAAGGCAAGGCAAGGCAAGGCAAGGCAAGGCAAGGCAAGGCAAGGCAAGGCAAGGCAAGGCAAGGCAAGGCAAGGCAAGGCAAGGCAAGGCAAGGCAAGGCAAGGCAAGGCAAGGCAAGGCAAGGCAAGGCAAGGCAAGGCAAGGCAAGGCAAGGCAAGGCAAGGCAAGGCAAGGCAAGGCAAGGCAAGGCAAGGCAAGGCAAGGCAAGGCAAGGCAAGGCAAGGCAAGGCAAGGCAAGGCAAGGCAAGGCAAGGCAAGGCAAGGCAAGGCAAGGCAAGGCAAGGCAAGGCAAGGCAAGGCAAGGCAAGGCAAGGCAAGGCAAGGCAAGGCAAGGCAAGGCAAGGCAAGGCAAGGCAAGGCAAGGCAAGGCAAGGCAAGGCAAGGCAAGGCAAGGCAAGGCAAGGCAAGGCAAGGCAAGGCAAGGCAAGGCAAGGCAAGGCAAGGCAAGGCAAGGCAAGGCAAGGCAAGGCAAGGCAAGGCAAGGCAAGGCAAGGCAAGGCAAGGCAAGGCAAGGCAAGGCAAGGCAAGGCAAGGCAAGGCAAGGCAAGGCAAGGCAAGGCAAGGCAAGGCAAGGCAAGGCAAGGCAAGGCAAGGCAAGGCAAGGCAAGGCAAGGCAAGGCAAGGCAAGGCAAGGCAAGGCAAGGCAAGGCAAGGCAAGGCAAGGCAAGGCAAGGCAAGGCAAGGCAAGGCAAGGCAAGGCAAGGCAAGGCAAGGCAAGGCAAGGCAAGGCAAGGCAAGGCAAGGCAAGGCAAGGCAAGGCAAGGCAAGGCAAGGCAAGGCAAGGCAAGGCAAGGCAAGGCAAGGCAAGGCAAGGCAAGGCAAGGCAAGGCAAGGCAAGGCAAGGCAAGGCAAGGCAAGGCAAGGCAAGGCAAGGCAAGGCAAGGCAAGGCAAGGCAAGGCAAGGCAAGGCAAGGCAAGGCAAGGCAAGGCAAGGCAAGGCAAGGCAAGGCAAGGCAAGGCAAGGCAAGGCAAGGCAAGGCAAGGCAAGGCAAGGCAAGGCAAGGCAAGGCAAGGCAAGGCAAGGCAAGGCAAGGCAAGGCAAGGCAAGGCAAGGCAAGGCAAGGCAAGGCAAGGCAAGGCAAGGCAAGGCAAGGCAAGGCAAGGCAAGGCAAGGCAAGGCAAGGCAAGGCAAGGCAAGGCAAGGCAAGGCAAGGCAAGGCAAGGCAAGGCAAGGCAAGGCAAGGCAAGGCAAGGCAAGGCAAGGCAAGGCAAGGCAAGGCAAGGCAAGGCAAGGCAAGGCAAGGCAAGGCAAGGCAAGGCAAGGCAAGGCAAGGCAAGGCAAGGCAAGGCAAGGCAAGGCAAGGCAAGGCAAGGCAAGGCAAGGCAAGGCAAGGCAAGGCAAGGCAAGGCAAGGCAAGGCAAGGCAAGGCAAGGCAAGGCAAGGCAAGGCAAGGCAAGGCAAGGCAAGGCAAGGCAAGGCAAGGCAAGGCAAGGCAAGGCAAGGCAAGGCAAGGCAAGGCAAGGCAAGGCAAGGCAAGGCAAGGCAAGGCAAGGCAAGGCAAGGCAAGGCAAGGCAAGGCAAGGCAAGGCAAGGCAAGGCAAGGCAAGGCAAGGCAAGGCAAGGCAAGGCAAGGCAAGGCAAGGCAAGGCAAGGCAAGGCAAGGCAAGGCAAGGCAAGGCAAGGCAAGGCAAGGCAAGGCAAGGCAAGGCAAGGCAAGGCAAGGCAAGGCAAGGCAAGGCAAGGCAAGGCAAGGCAAGGCAAGGCAAGGCAAGGCAAGGCAAGGCAAGGCAAGGCAAGGCAAGGCAAGGCAAGGCAAGGCAAGGCAAGGCAAGGCAAGGCAAGGCAAGGCAAGGCAAGGCAAGGCAAGGCAAGGCAAGGCAAGGCAAGGCAAGGCAAGGCAAGGCAAGGCAAGGCAAGGCAAGGCAAGGCAAGGCAAGGCAAGGCAAGGCAAGGCAAGGCAAGGCAAGGCAAGGCAAGGCAAGGCAAGGCAAGGCAAGGCAAGGCAAGGCAAGGCAAGGCAAGGCAAGGCAAGGCAAGGCAAGGCAAGGCAAGGCAAGGCAAGGCAAGGCAAGGCAAGGCAAGGCAAGGCAAGGCAAGGCAAGGCAAGGCAAGGCAAGGCAAGGCAAGGCAAGGCAAGGCAAGGCAAGGCAAGGCAAGGCAAGGCAAGGCAAGGCAAGGCAAGGCAAGGCAAGGCAAGGCAAGGCAAGGCAAGGCAAGGCAAGGCAAGGCAAGGCAAGGCAAGGCAAGGCAAGGCAAGGCAAGGCAAGGCAAGGCAAGGCAAGGCAAGGCAAGGCAAGGCAAGGCAAGGCAAGGCAAGGCAAGGCAAGGCAAGGCAAGGCAAGGCAAGGCAAGGCAAGGCAAGGCAAGGCAAGGCAAGGCAAGGCAAGGCAAGGCAAGGCAAGGCAAGGCAAGGCAAGGCAAGGCAAGGCAAGGCAAGGCAAGGCAAGGCAAGGCAAGGCAAGGCAAGGCAAGGCAAGGCAAGGCAAGGCAAGGCAAGGCAAGGCAAGGCAAGGCAAGGCAAGGCAAGGCAAGGCAAGGCAAGGCAAGGCAAGGCAAGGCAAGGCAAGGCAAGGCAAGGCAAGGCAAGGCAAGGCAAGGCAAGGCAAGGCAAGGCAAGGCAAGGCAAGGCAAGGCAAGGCAAGGCAAGGCAAGGCAAGGCAAGGCAAGGCAAGGCAAGGCAAGGCAAGGCAAGGCAAGGCAAGGCAAGGCAAGGCAAGGCAAGGCAAGGCAAGGCAAGGCAAGGCAAGGCAAGGCAAGGCAAGGCAAGGCAAGGCAAGGCAAGGCAAGGCAAGGCAAGGCAAGGCAAGGCAAGGCAAGGCAAAATTAAATTTCAAATTTCTTTAATTTAATTTAAAATCCCTCAGTTCAGGCCAGACAATTCAAACAACCAGGTTTTTAAGTCCCGGCGATTCTTGTGCCCAGGAGGTGAATTTTTTTTCCACCCAAATGTATAAATAGACACCAGAATGAGATTCGGGGTTGAATTTCGTCCTTCAAAATGATGTTTTTCATAGATTTTAAATTCAAGATTTTTTTGGTGTGCGGGGAAGAAAATTCCTGATGCCGGAGTCAGGGATTTTTGTGCCCAGGAGGTGAATGTTTTTTTTTACGAAAATCTAAAAACGGACACCAGAATGAGATTCGGGGTTGAATTTTATCCTTAAAAATGGTGTTTTCATAGCTTTTAAAAAACAGACACCAGAATTAAATTCGAGTTTTAATTTCATCCTTAAAAATGGTTTTTTTCATAGATTTTAAAAATCAAGATTTTTTGGTGTCCGGGGAAGAAAATTCGTGATGCCGGGGTCAGGGATTTTTGTGCCCAGGAGGTAAATTTTTTTTTGACACAAATGTAAAAACGGACGCCAGAATTAGATTTGGGGTTTAATTTCATGCTTAAAAATGGTGTTTTTTATAGCTTTTAAAAATCAAGATTTATTTCGTGTCCGGGGAGGAAAATTCTTGATGCTGGGGTCAGGGATTTTTGTGCCCAGGAGGTGAAATTTTTTTTTTGACCCAAATGTAAGAATGGACGCCAGAATTAGATTCGGGGTTGAATATCATCCTTAAAAATGATGTTTTTTATTATTTTTAAAAATCAAGCATTTTTTTGTGTCCGGGGAAGTAAATTCCTGTTGCCGGGTTCAGGGATTTTTGTGCCCAGGAGGTGAATTTTTCGTTGTTGACCCAAATGTAAAAACGGATGCCAGAATTACATTCGGGGTTGAATTTCACGCTTAAAAATGTTGTTTTTTATACTTTTTAAAAATCAAGCATTTTTTGGTGTCCGGGTTCAGGGATTTTTGTGCCCAGCGGGTGAAAATTTTTTTTTGACCCAAATGTAAAAACGGACGCCAGAATTAGATTCAGGGTTGAATTTCATCCTTGAAAATGGTGTTTTTCATAGATTTTAAAAATCAATTTTTTTTGGTGTCCGGGGAAGAGAATTCCTGATGCCGGAGTCTGGGATTTCTGTGCGCGGGAGGTGAGATTTTTTTTTGACCCAAATGTAAAAATGGACGCCAGAATTAAATTCGGGGTTTAATTTCACCCTTGAAAATGGTGTTTTTCATAGCTTTTAAATATTAAGAATTTTTTGGTGTCCGGGGAAGAAAATTCCTAATGCCGAAGGCAAGGCAAGGCAAGGCAAAGCAAGGCAAGGCAAAGCATGGCAGGGCAAGGCAAATTTCAAATTTCAAATTTCAAATTTCAAGTTTCAAATTTCAAATTTCAAATTTCAAATTTCAAATTTCAAATTTCAAATTATTTCAAATTTCCAATTTCCAATTTCAAATTTCAAATTTCTTTAATTTTATTTAATTTAATTTAAAATCTCTCAGTCCAGGCCAGACAATTCAAACAACCAGGTTTTTAAGTCCCGGCGATTTTTGTGCCCAGGAGGTGAATTTTTTTTCAACCCAAATGTATAAATAGACACCAGAATGAGATTCGGGGTTGAATTTCATCCTTCAAAATGGTGTTTTTCATAGATTTTAAATTCAAGATTTTTTTGGTGTGCGGGGAAGAAAATTCCTGATGCCGGAGTCAGGGATTTTTGTGCCCAGGAGGTGATTTTTTTTTGACTCAAATGTAAAAACGGACGCCAGAATTAGATTTGGGGTTTAATTTCATGCTTAAAAATGGTGTTTTCTATAGATTTTAAAAATCAAGGTTTTTTGGTGTCCGGGGAAGAAAATTCCTGATGCCGGAGTCTGGGATTTTTGTGCCCGGGAGGTGAGATTTTTTTTTGACCCAAATGTAAAAATGGACGCCAGAATTAAATTCGGGGTTTAATTTCACCCTTGAAAATGGTGTTTTTCATAGCTTTTAAATATTAAGAATTTTTTGGTGTCCGGGGAAGAAAATTCCTAATGCCGAAGGCAAGGCAAGGCAAGGCAAAGCAAGGCAAGGCAAAGCATGGCAGGGCAAGGCAAATTTCAAATTTCAAATTTCAAATTTCAAATTTCAAATTTCAAATTTCAAATTTCAAATTTCAAATTTCAAATTTCAAATTATTTCAAATTTCCAATTTCAAATTTCAAATTTCTTTAATTTTATTTAATTTAATTTAAAATCCCTCAGTCCAGGCCAGCCAATTCAAACAACCAGGTTTTTAAGTCCCGGCGATTTTTGTGCCCAGGAGGTGAATTTTTTTTCAACCCAAATGTATAAATAGACACCAGAATGAGATTCGGGGTTGAATTTCATCCTTCAAAATGGTGTTTTTCATAGATTTTAAATTCAAGATTTTTTTGGTGTGCGGGGAAGAAAATTCCTGATGCCGGAGTCAGTGATTTTTGTGCCCAGGAGGTGAATGTTTTTTTTTACTCAAATCTAAAAACGGACACCAGAATGAGATTCGGGGTTGAATTTCATCCTTAAAAATGGTGTTTTCATAGCTTTTAAAAATCAAGGTTTTTTTGGTGTCTGGGTAAGAAAATTCCTTATGCCGATTTTTGTGCCCAGGAGGTGAAAAAAAATTTCTGACTCAAATCTAAAAATGGACACCAGAATGAGATTCGGGGTTGCTTTTTGTCCTTAAAAATGTCATTTTTCATAGCATTTAAAAATCAAGATTTTTTTGGTGTGCGGGGAAGAAAATTCCTGATGCCGGGGTCAGGGATTTTTGTGCCCAGGAGGTGAAATTTTTTCCCCACCCAAATCTAAAAACGGACACCAGAATGAGATTCGGGGTTGAATTTCATTCTCAAAAATGGTGTTTTTCATTGCTTTTAAAAATCAAGATTTTTGTGGTGTCCGGGGAAGAAAATTCCTGATGCCAGGGTCAGGGATTTTTGTGCCCAGGAGGTGAATATTTTTTTTGACCCAAATGTAAAAACGGATGCCAGAATTAGATTTGGGGTTGAATTTCGTCCTTCAAAATGGTGTTTTTCATAGTTTTTAAAAATGAAGATTTTTTTGGTGTCAGGGGAAGATAATTCCTGATGCCGGAGTCAGGGATTTTTGGGCCCAGGAGGTGAAATTTTTTTTTTGACTCAAATGTAAAAACAGACACCCGAATAGATTCAGGGTTGAATTTTGTACTTAAAAATTGTGTTTTTCATAATTTTTAAAAATCAAGATTTTGTTGGGAAGAAAATTCCTGATGCCGGAGTGAGGGATTTTTGCGCCCAGGAGGTGAAATTTTTTTTTCCACCTAAATCTATAAACGGACACCGGAATGAGATTCGGGGTTGAATTTCGTGCTTAAAAATGGTGTTTTTCATAGCTTTTAAAAATCAAGATTTTTTAGGTGTCCGGGGAAGAAAATTCCTGATGCCAGGGTCAGAGAGTTTTGTGCCCAGGAGGTGAATTTTTTTTTCCACACACAAATCTATAAACAGACGCCGGAATGAGATTCGGGGTTGAATTTCATGCTTAAAAATGGTGTTTTTCATAGCTTTTAAAAATCAAGAATTTTTTGGTGTCCAGGGAAGAAAATTCCTGATGCCTGAGTCAGGGATTTTTGTGCCCAGGAGGTGAATGTTTATTTTTACTCAAATCTAAAAACGGACACCAGAATGAGATTCGGGGTTGCTTTTTGTCCTTAAAAATGTCATTTTTCATAGCATTTAAAAATCAAGATTTTTTTGGTGTGCGGGGAAGAAAATTCCTGATGCCGGGGTCAGGGATTTTTGTGCCCAGGAGGTGAATTTTTTTTCCCCACCCAAAACTATAAACGGACACCGGAATGAGATTCGGGGTTGAATTTCGTGCTTAAAAATGGTGTTTTTCATAGCTTTTAAAAATCAAGATTTTTTTGGTGTACGGGGAAGAAAATTCCTGATGCCGGGGTCAGAGAGTTTTGTGCCCAGGAGGTGAAATTTTTTTCCCCACCCAAATCTATAAACAGACGCCGGAATGAGATTTGGGGTTGAATTTCGTGCTTAAAAATGGTGTTTTTTATTGCTTTTAAAAATCAAGAATTTTTTGGTGTCCGGGGAAGAAAATTCCTGATGCCGGAGTCAGGGACTTTTGTGCCCAGGAGGTGAAATTATTTTCCACTCAAATGTAAAAACGGATGCCAGAATTAGATTTGGGGTTTAATTTCATGCTTAAAAATGGTTTTTTCTATAGATTTTAAAAATCAAGGTATTTTGGTGTCCGGGGAAGAAAATTCCTGATGCCGGGGTGAGGGATTTTTGTGCCCAGGAGGTGAATTTATCGTTGTTGACCCAAATGTAAAAACGGATGCCAGAATTACATTCGGGGTTTAATTTCACGCTTAAAAATTGTGTTTTTTATACTTTTTAAAAATCAAGCATTTTTTGGTGTCCGGGCTAGTAAATTTGTGATGCCGGGGTCAGGGATTTTTGTACCCAGGAGGTGAATTTTTCGTTGTTGACCCAAATGTAAAAACGGACGCCAGAATGACATTCGGGGTTGAATTTCACGCTTAAAAATGGTGTTTTTTATAGTTTTTAAAAATCAAGAATTTTTTGTTGTCTGGGAAAGAAAATTACTGATGCCGGGGTCAGGGATTTTATTTGCCTAGGAGGTGAACATTATTTTTTTGACTCAAATGAAAAAACGGACGCCAGAATTAGATTGGGGGTTTAATTTCATGCTTAAAAATGGTGTTTTCTATAGATTTTAAAAATCAAGGTTTTTTGGTGTCCGGGGAAGAAAATTCCTGATGCCGGGGTGAGGGATTTTTCTGCCCAGGAGGTGAATATTTCGTTGTTGACCCAAATGTAAAAACGGATGCCAGAATTACATTCGGGGTTTAATTTCACGCTTAAAAATGGTGTTTTTTATACTTTTTAAAAATCAAGCATTTTTTGGTGTCCGGGCAAGTAAATTTTTGATGCCGGGGTCAGGGATTTTTGTGCCCAGGGGGTGAAATTTTTTTTTTGACCCAAATGTAAAAATGGACACTAGAATTAGTTTCGGGGTTGAATTTCACGCTTAAAAATGGTGTTTTTTATAGTTTTTAAAAATCAAGAATTTTTTGTTGTCCGGGCTAGTAAATTTCTGATGCCGGGGTCAGGGATTTTTGTGCCCAGGAGGTGAATTTTTTTTTGACCCAAATGTAAAAATGGACACCAGAATTACATTCGGGGTTGAATTTCACGCTTAAAAATGGTGTTTTTTATAATTTTTAAAAATCAAGAATTTTTTGTTGTCCGGGAAAGAAAATTACTGATGCCGGGGTCAGGGATTTTATTTGCCTAGGAGGTGAACATTTTTTTTTGACTCAAATGTAAAAACGGACGCCAGAATTAGATTTGGGGTTTAATTTCATGCTTAAAAATGGTGTTTTCTATAGATTTTAAAAATCAAGGTTTTTTGGTGTCCGGGGAAGAAAATTCCTGATGCCGGGGTGAGGGATTTTTGTGCCCAGGAGGTGAATATTTCGTTGTTGACCCAAATGTAAAAACGGATGCCAGAATTACATTCGGGGTTTAATTTCACGCTTAAAAATGGTGTTTTTTATACTTTTTAAAAATCAAGCATTTTTTGGTGTCCGGGCTAGTAAATTTCTGATGCCGGGGTCAGGGATTTTTGTGCCCAGGAGGTGAAAAAGATTTTTTGACACAAATGTAAAAACCGAGCCCAGTATGAGATACGGGGTTGAATTTCATCCTTAGAAATGGTGTTTTTTATACTTTTTAAAAATCAAGCATTTTTTGGTGTCCGGGCAAGTAAATTTCTGATTTCGGAGTCAGGGATTTTTGTGCCCAGGAGGTGAATTTTTTTTTGACCCAAATGTAAAAATGGACACCAGAATTACATTCAGGGTTGAATTTCACGCTTAAAAATGGTGTTTTTTATAGTTTTTAAAAATCAAGAATTTTTTGTTGTCCGGGGAAGAAAATTCCTGATGCCGGGGTGAGGGATTTTTGTGCCCAGGAGTTGAATTTTTTTTTGTTGACCCAAATGTAAAAACGGATGCCAGAATTACATTCGGTGTTTAATTTCACGCTTAAAAATGGTGTTTTTTATACTTTTTAAAAATCAAGCATTTTTTGGTGTCCGGGCAAGTAAATTTTTGATGCCGGGGTCAGGGATTTTTGTGCCCAGGGGGTGAAATTTTTTTTTTGACCCAAATGTAAAAATGGACACCAGAATTACATTCGGGGTTGAATTTCACGCTTAAAACTGGTGTTTTTTATAGTTTTTAAAAATCAAGAATTTTTTGTTGTCCGGGAAAGAAAATTACTTTTGCCGGGGTCAGGGATTTTATTTGCCTAGGAGGTGAACATTTTTTTTTTTTACTCAAATGTAAAAACGGACGCCAGAATTAGATTTGGGGTTTAATTTCATGCTTAAAAATGGTGTTTTCTATAGATTTTAAAAATCAAGCATTTTTTGGTGTCCGGGCAAGTAAATTTTTGATGCCGGGGTCAGGGATTTTTGTGCCCAGGGGGTGAAATTTTTTTTTTGACCCAAATGTAAAAATGGACACTAGAATTAGTTTCGGGGTTGAATTTCGTCCTTAAAAATGGTGCTTTTTATAGTTTTTAAAAATCAAGAATTTTTTGGTGTCCGGGCAACAAAATTCCTGATGCCAGAGTCAAGGATTTTTGTGCCCAGGAGGTGAAAAAGATTTTTTGACACAAATGTAAAAACCTAGGCCAGTATGAGATTCGGGGTTGAATTTCATCCTTAGAAATGGTGTTTTTTATAGATTTTAAAAATCAAGATTTTTTTGTGTCCAGGGAAGAAAATTCGTGATGCCGGGGTCAGGGATTTTTGTGCCCAGGAGGTAAATTTTTTTTGACCCAAATGTAAAAACAGACACCAGAATTAGATTCGAGTTTTAATTTCATCCTTAAAAATGGTTTTTTTCATAGATTTTAAAAATCAAGATTTTTTGGTGTCCGGGGAAGAAAATTCGTGATCAGGGATTTTTGTGCCCAGGAGGTAAAATTTTTTTGACACAAATGTAAAAACCGAGGCGAATATGAGATTCGGGGTTGAATTTCATCTTTAGAAATGGTGTTTTTAATAGTTTTTAAAAATCAAGCATTTTTTGGTGTCCGGGGAAGAAAATTCGTGATGCTGGGGTCAGGGATTTTTGTGCCCAGGAGGTGAAATTTTTTTTTTGACCCAAATGTAAAAACGGACTCCAGAATTAGATTTGGGGTTTAATTTCATCCTTGAAAATGGTGTTTTTCATAGATTTTAAAAATCAAGATTTTTTTGTGTCCGGGGAAGAAAATTCGTGATGCCAGGAATTTTTATGCCCAGCAGGTAAATTGTTTTTTGACCCAAATGTAAAAGCAGACACCAGAATTAGATTCGAGGTTTAATTGCATCCTTAAAAATGGTGTTTTCTATACTTTTTATAAATGAAGATATTTTTGGTGTCCAGGGAAGAAAATTCCTGATGCCGGCGTCAGGGATTTTTGTGCCCAGGAGGTGAATGTTTATTTTTACTCAAATCTAAAAACGGACACCAGAATGAGATTCGGGGTTGCTTTTTGTCCTTAAAAATGTCATTTTTCATAGCATTTAAAAATCAAGATTTTTTTGGTTTCCGGGGAAGAAAATTCCTGATGCCGGGGTCAGGGATTTTTGTGCCCAGGAGGTGAATTTTTTTTTCCACCCAAATCTATAAACGGACACCGGAATGAGATTCGGGGTTGAATTTCGTGCTTAAAAATGGTGTTTTTCATAGCTTTTAAAAATCAAGATTTTTTTGGTGTACGGGGAAGAAAATTCCTGATGCCGGGGTCAGAGAGTTTTGTGCCCAGGAGGTGAATTTTTTTTCCCCACCCAAATCTATAAACAGACGCCGGAATGAGATTCGGGGTTGAATTTCGTGCTTAAAAATGGTGTTTTTTATAGCTTTTAAAAATCAAGAATTTTTTGGTGTCCGGGGAAGAAAATTCCTGATGCCGGAGTCAGGGACTTTTGTGCCCAGGAGGTGAAATTATTTTCCACTCAAATGTAAAAACGGATGCCAGAATTAGATTTGGGGTTTAATTTCATGCTTAAAAATGGTTTTTTCTATAGATTTTAAAAATCAAGGTTTTTTCGTGTCCGGGGAAGAAAATTCCTGATGCCGGGGTGAGGGATTTTTGTGCCCAGGAGGTGAATTTTTCGTTGTTGACCCAAATGTAAAAACGGATGCCAGAATTACATTCGGGGTTTAAATTCACGCTTAAAAATTGTGTTTTTTATACTTTTTAAAAATCAAGCATTTTTTGGTGTCCGGGCTAGTAAATTTCTGATGCCGGGGTCAGGGATTTTTGTGCCCAGGAGGTGAATTTTTCATTGTTGACCCAAATGTAAAAACGGATGCCAGAATTACATTCGGGGTTGAATTTCACGCTTAAAAATGGTGTTTTTTATACTTTTTAAAAATCAAGAATTTTTTGTTGTCCGGGAAAGAAAATTACTGATGCCGGGGTCAGGGATTTTATTTTCCTAGGAGGTGAACATTTTTTTTTTGACTCAAATGTAAAAACGGATGCCAGAATTAGATTTGGGGTTTAATTTCATGCTTAAAAATGGTGTTTTCTATAGATTTTAAAAATCAAGGTTTTTTGGTGTCCGGGGAAGAAAATTCCTGATGCCGGGGTGAGGGATTTTTGTGCCCAGGAGGTGAATATTTCGTTGTTTTCCCAAATGTAAAAACGGATGCCAGAATTACATTCGGGGTTTAATTTCACGCTTAAAAATGGTGTTTTTTATACTAAAAAGTATAAAAAATCAAGCATTTTTTGGTGTCCGGGCTAGTAAATTTCTGATGCCGGGGTCAGGGATTTTTGTGCCCAGGAGGTGACATTTTTTTTGACCCAAATGTAAAAACGGACGCCAGAATTACATTCGGGGTTGAATTTCACGCTTAAAAATGGTGTTTTTTATAGTTTTTAAAAATCAAGCATTTTTTGGTGTCCGGGGAAGAAAATTCCTGTTGCCGGGTTCAGGGATTTTTGTGCCCAGCGGGTGAAAATTTTTTTTTGACCCAAATGTAAAAACGGACGCCAGAATTAGATTCAGGGTTGAATTTCATAGATTTTAAAAATCAAGATTTTTTGGTGTCCGGGGAAGAAAATTCGTGATGCCAGGGTCAGGGATTTTTGTGCCCAGGAGGTAAATTTTTTTTTGACACAAATGTAAAAACCGAGGCCAGTATGAGATTCGGGGTTGAATTTAATCCTTAAAAATGGTGTTTTTTATACTTTTTAAAAATCAAGCATTTTTTGGTGTCCGGGGAAGTAAATTTCTGATGCTGGGGTCAGGGACTTTTGTGCCCAGGAGGTGAATTTTTTTTTGACCCAAATGTAAAAATGGACACCAGAATTACATTCGGGGTTGAATTTCACGCTTAAAAATTGTGTTTTTTATACTTTTTAAAAATCAAGCATTTTTTGGTGTCTGGCCAAGTAAATTTCTGATGCCGGGGTCAGGGATTTTATTTGCCTAGGAGGTAAACATTTTTTTTTTACCCAAATGTAAAAACGGACGCCAGAATTAGATTTGGGGTTTAATTTCATGCTTAAAAATGGTGTTTTATATAGATTTTAAAAATCAAGGTTTTTTGGTGTCCGGGGAAGAAAATTCCTGATGCCAGAGTCAAGGATTTTTGTGCCCAGGAGGTGAATTTTTTTTTTGACACAAATGTAAAAACCTAGGACAGTATGAGATTCGGGGTTGAATTTCATCCTTAGAAATGGTGTTTTTTATAGATTTTAAAAATCAAGATTTTTTTGTGTCCAGGGAAGAAAATTCGTGATGCCGGGGTCAGGATTTTTGTGCCCAGGAGGTAAATTTTTTTTGACCCAAATGTAAAAACAGACACCAGAATTAGATTCGAGTTTTAATTTCATCCTTAAAAATGGTTTTTTTCATAGATTTTAAAAATCAAGAATTTTTTGGTGTCCGGGCAAGAAAATTCCTGATGCCAGGGTCAGGGATTTTTGTGCCCAGGAGGTGAATTTTTTTTTTGACCCAAATGTAAAAATGGACACCAGAATTACATTCCGGGTTGAATTTCACGCTTAAAAATGGTGTTTTTTATAGTTTTTAAAAATCAAGAATTTTTTGTTGTCCGGGAAAGGAAATTACTTTTGCCGGGGTCAGGGATTTTCTTTGCCTAGGAGGTGAACATTTTTTTTTTGACTCAAATGTAAAAACGGACGCCAGAATTAGATTTGGGGTTTAATTTCATGCTTAAAAATGGTGTTTTCTATAGATTTTAAAAATCAAGGTTTTTTGGTGTCCGGGGAAGAAAATTCCTGGTGCCGGGGTGAGGGATTTTTGTGCCCAGGAGGTGAATATTTCGTTGTTGACCCAAATGTAAAAACGGATGCCAGAATTAGATTTGGGGTTTAATTTCACGCTTAAAAATGGTGTTTTTTATACTTTTTAAAAATCAAGCATTTTTTGGTGTCCGGGCAAGTAAATTTTTGATGCCGGGGTCAGGGATTTTTGTGCCCAGGGGGTGAAATTTTTTTTTTGACCCAAATGTAAAAATGGACACTAGAATTAGTTTCGGGGTTGAATTTCGTCCTTAGAAATGGTGTTTTTTATAGTTTTTAAAAATCAAGAATTTTTTGGTGTCCGGGGAAGAAAATTCGTGATGCTGGGGTCAGGGATTTTTGTGCCCAGGAGGTGAAATACTTTTTTTTGACCCAAATGTAAAAACGGACTCCAGAATTAGATTTGGGGTTTAATTTCATCCTTGAAAATGGTGTTTTTCATAGATTTTAAAAATCAAGATTTTTTTGTGTCCGGGGAAGAAAATTCGTGATGCCAGGAATTTTTATGCCCAGCAGGTAAATTGTTTTTTGACCCAAATGTAAAAGCAGACACCAGAATTAGATTCGAGGTTTAATTGCATCCTTAAAAATGGTGTTTTCTATACTTTTTATAAATGAAGATATTTTTGGTGTCCGGGGAAGGAAATTCCTGATGCCGGCGTCAGGGATTTTTGTGCCCAGGAGGTGAAAATTTTTTTTGACCCAAATGTAAAATTCGATTCCAGAATGAGGTTTTGGGTTGCATTTCATCCTTAAAAATGGTGTTTTTTATAGTTTTTGTAAATGAACATTTTTGGGGTGTCCGGGGGACAAAATTCCTGATGCCGGTTTCAGGGATTTTTGTGCCCAGGAGGTGAATTTTTTTTTGACCCAAATGTAAAAACGGACACCAGAATTACATTCAGGGTTGAATTTCATCCTTGAAAATGGTGTTTTTCATAGATTTTAAAAATCAAGATTTTTTGATGTCCGGGGAAGAAAACTCCTGATGCCGGTGTAAGGGATTTTTGTGCCCAGGAGGTGAAATTTTTTTTTTGACCCAAATGTAAAAACGGACACCAGAATTAGATTCGGGGTTGAATTTCTTCCTTAAAAATGGTGTTTTTTTATAGATTTTAAAAATCAATGATTTTTGGTTTCCGGGGAAGAAAATTCCTGATGCCGGGGTCAGGGATTTTTGTGCCCAGGAGGTGAATTTTTTTTTACCCAAATGTAAAAACGGAAGCCAGAATTACATTCGGGGTTGAATTTCACGCTTAAAAATGATGTTATTTATACTTTTTAAAAATCAAGGTTTTTTGGTTTCCGGGGAAGAAAATTCGTGATGCCGGGGTCAGGGATTTTTGTGTCCAGGAGGTGAATTTTTTGTTGTTGACCCAAATGTAAAAACGGATGCCAGAATTACATTCGGGATTTAATTTCACACTTAAAAATGGAGTTTTTTATACTTTTTAAAAATCAAGCATTTTTTGGTGTCCAGGGAAGAAAATTCGTGATGCCGGAGTCAGGGATTTTTGTGCCCAGGAGGTGAATATTTTTTTTGACCCAAATGTAAAAACGGATGCCAGAATTAGATTTGGGGTTGAATTTCGTCCTTCAAAATGGTGTTTTTCATAGTTTTTAAAAATGAAGATTTTTTTGGTGTCCGTGGAAGAAAATTCTTGATGCCGGAGTCAGGGATTTTTGGGCCCAGGAGGTGAATGTTTTTTTTTACTCAAATCCAAAAACGGACATCAGAATGAGATTCGGGTTTGAATTTCATCCTTAAAAATGTTGTTTTCATAGCTTTTAAAAATCAAGATTTTTTTGGTGTACGGGGAAGAAAATTCCTGATGCCGGAGTCAGGGACTTTTGTGCCCAGGAGGTGAAATTATTTTCCACTCAAATGTAAAAACGGACGCCAGAATTAGATTTGGGGTTTAATTTCATGCTTAAAAATGGTGTTTTCTATAGATTTTAAAAATCAAGGTTTTTTGGTGTCCGTGGAAGAAAATTCCTGATGCCGGGGTGAGGGATTTTTGTGCCCAGGATGTGAATTTTTCGTTGTTGACCCAAATGTAAAAACGGATGCCAGAATTACATTCGGGGTTTAATTTCACGCTTAAAAATTGTGTTTTTTTATACTTTTTAAAAATCAAGCATTTTTTGGTGTCTGGGCTAGTAAATTTCTGATGCCGGGGTCAGGGATATTTGTGCCCAGGAGGTGAATTTTTCGTTGTTGACCCAAATGTAAAAACGGATGCCAGAATTACATTCGGGGTTGAATTTCACGCTTAAAAATGGTGTTTTTTATAGTTTTTAAAAATCAAGAATTTTTTGTTGTCCGGGAAAGAAAATTACTGATGCCGGGGTCAGGGATTTTATTTGCCTAGGAGGTGAACATTATTTTTTTGACTCAAATGTAAAAATGGACGCCAGAATTAGATTTGGGGTTTAATTTCATGCTTAAAAATGGTGTTTTCTCTAGATTTTAAAAATCAAGGTTTTTTGGTGTCCGGGGAAGAAAATTCCTGATGCCGGGGTGAGGGATTTTTGTGCCCAGGAGGTGAATATTTCGTTGTTGACCCAAATGTAAAAACGGATGCCAGAATTACATTCGGGGTTTAATTTCACGCTTAAAAATGGTGTTTTTTATACTTTTTAAAGATCAAGCATTTTTTGGTGTCCGGGCTAGTAAATTTCTGATGCCGGGGTCAGGGATTTTTGTGCCCAGGAGGTGAAAAAGATTTTTTGACACAAATGTAAAAACCGAGTCCAGTATGAGATTCGGGGTTGAATTTCATCCTTAGAAATGGTGTTTTTTATACTTTTTAAAAATCAAGCATTTTTTGGTGTCCGGGCAAGTAAATTTCTGATTTCGGAGTCAGGGATTTTTGTGCCCAGGAGGTGACATTTTTTTTGACCCAAATGTAAAAACGGACGCCAGAATTACATTCGGGGTTGAATTTCACGCTTAAAAATGGTGTTTTTTATAGTTTTTAAAAATCAAGCATTTTTTGGTGTCCGGGGAAGAAAATTCCTGTTGCCGGGTTCAGGGATTTTTGTGCCCAGCGGGTGAAAATTTTTTTTTGACCCAAATGTAAAAACGGACGCCAGAATTAGATTCAGGGTTGAATTTCATCCTTGAAAATGGTGTTTTTCATAGATTTTAAAAATCAAGATTTTTTTGTGTCCAGGGAAGAAAATTCGTGATGCCGGGGTCAGGGATTTTTGTGCCCAGGAGGTAAATTTTTTTTGACCCAAATGTAAAAACAGACACCAGAATTAGATTCGAGTTTTAATTTCATCCTTAAAAATGGTTTTTTTCATAGATTTTAAAAATCAAGATTTTTTGATGTCCGGGGAAGAAAATTCGTGATGCCGGGGTCAGGGATTTTTGTGCCCAGGAGGTAAATTTTTTTTTGACACAAATGTAAAAACCGAGGCCAGTATGAGATTCGGGGTTGAATTTAATCCTTAAAAATGGTTTTTTTCATAGATTTTAAAAACCAAGATTTTTTGGTGTCCGGGGAAGAAAATTCCTGATGCCGGAGTCAGGGATTTTTGTGCCCAGGGGGTGAAATTTTTTTTTTAACCCAAATGTAAAAATGGACACTAGAATTAGTTTCGGGGTTGAATTTCGTCCTTAAAAATTGTGTTTTTTATACTTTGACCCAAATGTAAAAATGGACACCAGAATTACATTCAGGGTTGAATTTCACGCTTAAAAATGGTGTTTTTTATAGTTTTTAAAAATCAAGAATTTTTTGTTGTCCGGGAAAGAAAATTACTGATGCCGGGGTCAGGGATTTTATTTGCCTAGGAGGTGAACATTTTTTTTTGACTCAAATGTAAAAACGGACGCCAGAATTAGATTTGGGGTTTAATTTCATGCTTAAAAATGGTGTTTTCTCTAGATTTTAAAAATCAAGGTTTTTTGGTGTCCGGGGAAGAAAATTCCTGATGCCGGGGTGAGGGATTTTTGTGCCCAGGAGGTGAATATTTCGTTGTTGACCCAAATGTAAAAACGGATGCCAGAATTACATTCGGGGTTTAATTTCACGCTTAAAAATGGTGTTTTTTATACTTTTTAAAGATCAAGCATTTTTTGGTGTCCGGGCTTGTAAATTTCTGATGCCGGGGTCAGGGATTTTTGTGCCCAGGAGGTGAAAAAGATTTTTTGACACAAATGTAAAAACTGAGGCCAGTATGAGATTCGGGGTTGAATTTCATCCTTAGAAATGGTGTTTTTTATACTTTTTAAAAATCAAGCATTTTTTGGTGTCCGGGCAAGTAAATTTCTGATTTCGGAGTCAGGGATTTTTGTGCCCAGGAGGTGACATTTTTTTTGACCCAAATGTAAAAACGGACGCCAGAATTACATTCGGGGTTGAATTTCACGCTTAAAAATGGTGTTTTTTATAGTTTTTAAAAATCAAGCATTTTTTGGTGTCCGGGGAAGAAAATTCCTGTTGCCGGGTTCAGGGATTTTTGTGCCCAGCGGGTGAAAATTTTTTTTTGACCCAAATGTAAAAACGGACGCCAGAATTAGATTCAGGGTTGAATTTCATCCTTGAAAATGGTGTTTTTCATAGATTTTAAAAATCAAGATTTTTTTGTGTCCAGGGAAGAAAATTCGTGATGCCGGGGTCAGGGATTTTTGTGCCCAGGAGGTAAATTTTTTTTGACCCAAATGTAAAAACAGACACCAGAATTAGATTCGAGTTTTAATTTCATCCTTAAAAATGGTTTTTTTCATAGATTTTAAAAATCAAGATTTTTTGATGTCCGGGGAAGAAAATTCGTGATGCCGGGGTCAGGGATTTTTGTGCCCAGGAGGTAAATTTTTTTTTGACACAAATGTAAAAACCGAGGCCAGTATGAGATTCGGGGTTGAATTTAATCCTTAAAAATGGTTTTTTTCATAGATTTTAAAAACCAAGATTTTTTGGTGTCCGGGGAAGAAAATTCCTGATGCCGGAGTCAGGGATTTTTGTGCCCAGGGGGTGAAATTTTTTTTTTAACCCAAATGTAAAAATGGACACTAGAATTAGTTTCGGGGTTGAATTTCGTCCTTAAAAATTGTGTTTTTTATACTTTGACCCAAATGTAAAAATGGACACCAGAATTACATTCAGGGTTGAATTTCACGCTTAAAAATGGTGTTTTTTATAGTTTTTAAAAATCAAGAATTTTTTGTTGTCCGGGAAAGAAAATTACTGATGCCGGGGTCAGGGATTTTATTTGCCTAGGAGGTGAACATTTTTTTTTTACTCAAATGTAAAAACGGACGCCAGAATTAGATTTGGGGTTTAATTTCATGCTTAAAAATGGTGTTTTCTCTAGATTTTAAAAATCAAGGTTTTTTGGTGTCCGGGGAAGAAAATTCCTGATGCCGGGGTGAGGGATTTTTGTGCCCAGGAGGTGAAAAAGATTTTTTGACACAAATGTAAAAACCGAGTCCAGTATGAGATTCGGGGTTGAATTTCATCCTTAGAAATGGTGTTTTTTATACTTTTTAAAAATCAAGCATTTTTTGGTGTCCGGGCAAGTAAATTTCTGATTTCGGAGTCAGGGATTTTTGTGCCCAGGAGGTGATTTTTTTTTGACCCAAATGTAAAAATGGACACCAGAATTACATTCGGGGTTGAATTTCACGCTTAAAAATGGTGTTTTTTATAGTTTTTAAAAATCAAGAATTTTTTGTTGTCCGGGAAAGAAAATTACTGATGCCGGGGTCAGGGATTTTATTTGCCTAGGAGGTGAACATTATTTTTTTGACTCAAATGTAAAAACGGACGCCAGAATTAGATTTGGGGTTTAATTTCATGCTTAAAAATGGTGTTTTCTATATTTTTTAAAAATCAAGGTTTTTTGGTGTCCGGGGAAGAAAATTCCTGATGCCGGGGTGAGGGATTTTTGTGCCCAGGAGGTGAATATTTCGTTGTTGACCCAAATGTAAAAACGGATGCCAGAATTACATTCGGGGTTTAATTTCACGCTTAAAAATGGTGTTTTTTATACTTTTTAAAGATCAAGCATTTTTTGGTGTCCGGGCTAGTAAATTTCTGATGCCGGGGTCAGGGATTTTTGTGCCCAGGAGGTGAAAAATATTTTTTGACACAAATGTAAAAACCGAGTCCAGTATGAGATTCGGGGTTGAATTTCATCCTTAGAAATGGTGTTTTTTATACTTTTTAAAAATCAAGCATTTTTTGGTGTCCGGGCAAGTAAATTTCTGATTTCGGAGTCAGGGATTTTTGTGCCCAGGAGGTGACATTTTTTTTGACCCAAATGTAAAAACGGACGCCAGAATTACATTCGGGGTTGAATTTCACGCTTAAAAATGGTGTTTTTTATAGTTTTTAAAAATCAAGCATTTTTTGGTGTCCGGGGAAGAAAATTCCTGTTGCCGGGTTCAGGGATTTTTGTGCCCAGCGGGTGAAAATTTTTTTTTGACCCAAATGTAAAAACGGACGCCAGAATTAGATTCAGGGTTGAATTTCATCCTTGAAAATGGTGTTTTTCATAGATTTTAAAAATCAAGATTTTTTTGTGTCCAGGGAAGAAAATTCGTGATGCCGGGGTCAGGGATTTTTGTGCCCAGGAGGTAAATTTTTTTTGACCCAAATGTAAAAACAGACACCAGAATTAGATTCGAGTTTTAATTTCATCCTTAAAAATGGTTTTTTTCATAGATTTTAAAAACCAAGATTTTTTGGTGTCCGGGGAAGAAAATTCCTGATGCCGGAGTCAGGGATTTTTGTGCCCAGGGGGTGAAATTTTTTTTTTAACCCAAATGTAAAAATGGACACTAGAATTAGTTTCGGGGTTGAATTTCGTCCTTAAAAATTGTGTTTTTTATACTTTGACCCAAATGTAAAAATGGACACCAGAATTACATTCAGGGTTGAATTTCACGCTTAAAAATGGTGTTTTTTATAGTTTTTAAAAATCAAGAATTTTTTGTTGTCCGGGAAAGAAAATTACTGATGCCGGGGTCAGGGATTTTATTTGCCTAGGAGGTGAACATTTTTTTTTTACTCAAATGTAAAAACGGACGCCAGAATTAGATTTGGGGTTTAATTTCATGCTTAAAAATGGTGTTTTCTCTAGATTTTAAAAATCAAGGTTTTTTGGTGTCCGGGGAAGAAAATTCCTGATGCCGGGGTGAGGGATTTTTGTGCCCAGGAGGTGAAAAAGATTTTTTGACACAAATGTAAAAACCGAGTCCAGTATGAGATTCGGGGTTGAATTTCATCCTTAGAAATGGTGTTTTTTATACTTTTTAAAAATCAAGCATTTTTTGGTGTCCGGGCAAGTAAATTTCTGATTTCGGAGTCAGGGATTTTTGTGCCCAGGAGGTGATTTTTTTTTGACCCAAATGTAAAAATGGACACCAGAATTACATTCGGGGTTGAATTTCACGCTTAAAAATGGTGTTTTTTATAGTTTTTAAAAATCAAGAATTTTTTGTTGTCCGGGAAAGAAAATTACTGATGCCGGGGTCAGGGATTTTATTTGCCTAGGAGGTGAACATTATTTTTTTGACTCAAATGTAAAAACGGACGCCAGAATTAGATTTGGGGTTTAATTTCATGCTTAAAAATGGTGTTTTCTATATTTTTTAAAAATCAAGGTTTTTTGGTGTCCGGGGAAGAAAATTCCTGATGCCGGGGTGAGGGATTTTTGTGCCCAGGAGGTGAATATTTCGTTGTTGACCCAAATGTAAAAACGGATGCCAGAATTACATTCGGGGTTTAATTTCACGCTTAAAAATGGTGTTTTTTATACTTTTTAAAGATCAAGCATTTTTTGGTGTCCGGGCTAGTAAATTTCTGATGCCGGGGTCAGGGATTTTTGTGCCCAGGAGGTGAAAAAGATTTTTTGACACAAATGTAAAAACCGAGTCCAGTATGAGATTCGGGGTTGAATTTCATCCTTAGAAATGGTGTTTTTTATACTTTTTAAAAATCAAGCATTTTTTGGTGTCCGGGCAAGTAAATTTCTGATTTCGGAGTCAGGGATTTTTGTGCCCAGGAGGTGACATTTTTTTTGACCCAAATGTAAAAACGGACGCCAGAATTACATTCGGGGTTGAATTTCACGCTTAAAAATGGTGTTTTTTATAGTTTTTAAAAATCAAGCATTTTTTGGTGTCCGGGGAAGAAAATTCCTGTTGCCGGGTTCAGGGATTTTTGTGCCCAGCGGGTGAAAATTTTTTTTTGACCCAAATGTAAAAACGGACGCCAGAATTAGATTCAGGGTTGAATTTCATCCTTGAAAATGGTGTTTTTCATAGATTTTAAAAATCAAGATTTTTTTGTGTCCAGGGAAGAAAATTCGTGATGCCGGGGTCAGGGATTTTTGTGCCCAGGAGGTAAATTTTTTTTGACCCAAATGTAAAAACAGACACCAGAATTAGATTCGAGTTTTAATTTCATCCTTAAAAATGGTTTTTTTCATAGATTTTAAAAATCAAGATTTTTTGATGTCCGGGGAAGAAAATTCGTGATGCCGGGGTCAGGGATTTTTGTGCCCAGGAGGTAAATTTTTTTTTGACACAAATGTAAAAACCGAGGCCAGTATGAGATTCGGGGTTGAATTTAATCCTTAAAAATGGTTTTTTTCATAGATTTTAAAAACCAAGATTTTTTGGTGTCCGGGGAAGAAAATTCCTGATGCCGGAGTCAGGGATTTTTGTGCCCAGGGGTTGAAATTTTTTTTTTAACCCAAATGTAAAAATGGACACTAGAATTAGTTTCGGGGTTGAATTTCGTCCTTAAAAATTGTGTTTTTTATACTTTGACCCAAATGTAAAAATGGACACCAGAATTACATTCAGGGTTGAATTTCACGCTTAAAAATGGTGTTTTTTATAGTTTTTAAAAATCAAGAATTTTTTGTTGTCCGGGAAAGAAAATTACTGATGCCGGGGTCAGGGATTTTATTTGCCTAGGAGGTGAACATTTTTTTTTGACTCAAATGTAAAAACGGACGCCAGAATTAGATTTGGGGTTTAATTTCATGCTTAAAAATGGTGTTTTCTCTAGATTTTAAAAATCAAGGTTTTTTGGTGTCCGGGGAAGAAAATTCCTGATGCCGGGGTGAGGGATTTTTGTGCCCAGGAGGTGAAAAAGATTTTTTGACACAAATGTAAAAACCGAGTCCAGTATGAGATTCGGGGTTGAATTTCATCCTTAGAAATGGTGTTTTTTATACTTTTTAAAAATCAAGAATTTTTTGTTGTCCGGGAAAGAAAATTACTGATGCCGGGGTCAGGGATTTTATTTGCCTAGGAGGTGAACATTTTTTTTTTGACTCAAATGTAAAAACGGACGCCAGAATTAGATTTGGGGTTTAATTTCATGCTTAAAAATGGTGTTTTCTATAGATTTTAAAAATCAAGGTTTTTTGGTGTCCGGGGAAGAAAATTCCTGATGCCGGGGTGAGGGATTTTTGTGCCCAGGAGGTGAATATTTCGTTGTTGACACAAATGTAAAAACGGATGCCAGAATTACATTCGGGGTTTAATTTCACGCTTAAAAATGGTGTTTTTTATACTTTTTAAAAATCAAGCATTTTTTGGTGTCCGGGCTAGTAAATTTCTGATGCCGGGGTGAGGGATTTTTGTGCCCAGGAGGTGAAAAAGATTTTTTGACACAAATGTAAAAACCGAGTCCAGTATGAGATTCGGGGTTGAATTTCATCCTTAGAAATGGTGTTTTTTATACTTTTTAAAAATCAAGCATTTTTTGGTGTCCGGGCAAGTAAATTTCTGATTTCGGAGTCAGGGATTTTTGTGCCCAGGAGGTGACATTTTTTTTGCCCCAAATGTAAAAACGGACGCCAGAATTACATTCGGGGTTGAATTTCACGCTTAAAAATGGTGTTTTTTATAGTTTTTAAAAATCAAGCTTTTTTTGGTGTGCGGGGAAGTAAATTTTTGATGCCGGGGTCAGGGATTTTTGTGCCCAGGGGGTGAAATTTTTTTTTTGACCCAAATGTAAAAATGGACACTAGAATTAGTTTCGGGGTTGAATTTCATCCTTAAAAATGGTGCTTTTTATAGTTTTTAAAAATCAAGAATTTTTTTGGTGTCCGGGCAAGAAAATTCCTGATGCCAGAGTCAGGGATTTTTGTGCCCAGGAGGTGAAAAAGATTTTTTGACACAAATGTAAAAACTGAGGCCAGTATGAGATTCGGGGTTGAATTTCATCCTTAAAAATGGTTTTTTTCATAGATTTTAAAAATCAAGAATTTTTTGGTGTCCAGGAAAGAAAATTCCTGATGCCGGGGTCAGGGATTTTTGTGCCCAGGAGGTGAATTTTTTTTTTGACCCAAATGTAAAAATGGACACCAGAATTACATTCGGGGTTGAATTTCACGCTTAAAAATGGTGTTTTTTATAGTTTTTAAAAATCAAGAATTTTTTGGTGTCCGGGAAAGAAAATTACTGATGCCGGGCTCAGGGATTTTTGTGCCCAGGAGGTGATTTTTTTTTGACCCAAATGTAAAAATGGACACCAGAATTACATTCGGGGTTGAATTTCACGCTTAAAAATGGTGCTTTTTATAGTTTTTAAAAATCAAGAATTTTTTGTTGTCCGGGAAAGAAAATTACTGATGCCGGGGTCAGGGATTTTTGTGCCCAGGAGGTGAAATTTTTTTATTGACTCAAATGTAAAAACGGATGCCAGAATTAGATTCGGGGTTGAATTTAGTCCTTCAAAATGGTGCTTTTCATAGCTTTTAAAAATCAAGAATTTTTTGGTGTCCTGGGAAGGAAATTCCTGATGCCGGGGGTCAGGACCTTTTGTGCCCAGGAGGTGAATGTTGTTTTTTTTACTCAAATCTAAAAACGGACACCAGAATGAGATTCGGGGTTGAATTTCATCCTTAAAAATGGAGTTTTTCATAGTTTATAAAAATTAAGATTTATTTCGTGTCCGGGGAAGAAAATTCCTGATGCCGGGGTAAGGGATTTTTGTGCCCAGGAGGTGAAATTATTTTCCACTCAAATGTAAAAACGGATGCCAGAATTAGATTTGGGGTTTAATTTCATGCTTAAAAATGGTGTTTTCTATAGATTTTAAAAATCAAGGTTTTTTGGTGTCCGGGGAAGAAAATTTCTGATGCCGGGGTCAGGGATTTTTGTGCCCAGGAGGTGAGTTTTTCGTTGTTGACCCAAATGTAAAAACGGATGCCAGAATTAGATTTGGGGTTGAATTTCGTCCTTCAAAATGGTGTTTTTCATAGTTTTTAAAAATGAAGATTTTTTTGGTGTCTGTGGAAGAAAATTCCTGATGCCGGAGTCAGGGATTTTTGGGCCCAGGAGGTGAATGTTTTTTTTTACTCAAATCCAAAAACGGACACCAGAATGAGATTCGGGGTTGAATTTCATCCTTAAAAATGGTGTTTTCATAGCTTTTGAAAATCAAGATTTTTTTGGTGTCTGGGTAAGAAATTCCTTATGCCGATTTTTAGCCCAGGAGGTGAAAAAAAAATTCTGACTCAAATCTAAAAACGGACACCAGAATGAGATTCGGGGTTGCTTTTTGTCCTTAAAAATCTCATTTTTCATAGCATTTAAAAATCAAGATTTTTTTGGTGTGCGGGGAAGAAAATTCCTGATGTCAGGGATTTTTGTGCCCAGGAGGTGAATATTTTTTTTGACCCAAATGTAAAAATGGATGCCAGAATTAGATTTGGGGTTGAATTTCGTCCTTCAATATGGTGTTTTTCATAGTTTTTAAAAATCAAGATTTTTTTGGTGTCCTGGGAAGATAATTCCTGATGCCAGGGTCAGGGATTTTTGTGCCCAGGAGGTGAATATTTTTTTTGACCCAAATGTAAAAACGGATGTCAGAATTAGATTTGGGGTTGAATTTTGTCCTTAAAAATGGTGTTTTTCGTAATTTTTAAAAATCAAGATTTTGTTGGGAAGAAAATGCCTGATGCCGGAGTCAGAGATTTTTGTGCCCAGGAGGTGAAATTTTTTTTTCCACCCAAATCTATAAACGGACGCCGGAATGAGATTCGGGGTTGAATTTCGTGCTTAAAAAGGGTGTTTTTCATAGCTTTTAAAAATCAAGATTTTTTTGGTGTCCGGGGAAGAAAATTCCTGATGCCGGGGTCAGTGACTTTTGTGCCCAGGAGGTGAAATTATTTTCCACCCAAATGTAAAAACGCACACCAGAATGAGATTCGGGGTTGAATTTCATTCTTTAAAATGATGTTTTTCATAGCTTTTAAAAATCAAGAATTTTTTGGTGTCCCGGGAAGAAAATTCCTGATGCCGGAGTCAGGGATTTTTGTGCCCAGGAGGTGAATTTTTCGTTGTTGACCCAAATGTAAAAACGGATGCCAGAATTACATTCGGGGTTTAATTTCACGCTTAAAAATTGTGTTTTTTATACTTTTTAAAAATCAAGAATTTTTTGGTGTCCGGGCTAGTAAATTTCTGATGCCGGGGTCAGGGATTTTTGTGCCCAGGAGGTGATTTTTTTTTTTGACCCAAATGTAAAAATGGACACCAGAATTACATTCAGGGTTGAATTTCACGCTTAAAAATGGTGTTTTTTATAGTTTTTAAAAATCAAGAATTTTTTGTTGTCCGGGAAAGAAAATTACTGATGCCGGGGTCAGGGATTTTATTTGCCTAGGAGGTGAACATTTTTTTTTTGACTCAAATGTAAAAACGGACGCCAGAATTAGATTTGGGGTTTAATTTCATGCTTAAAAATGGTGTTTTCTCTAGATTTTAAAAATCAAGGTTTTTTGGTGTCCGGGGAAGAAAATTCCTGATGCCGGGGTGAGGGATTTTTGTGCCCAGGAGGTGAATATTTCGTTGTTGACACAAATGTAAAAACGGATGCCAGAATTACATTCGGGGTTTAATTTCACGCTTAAAAATGGTGTTTTTTATACTTTTTAAAAATCAAGCATTTTTTGGTGTCCGGGCTAGTAAATTTCTGATGCCGGGGTGAGGGATTTTTGTGCCCAGGAGGTGAAAAAGATTTTTTGACACAAATGTAAAAACTGAGGCCAGTATGAGATTCGGGGTTGAATTTCATCCTTAAAAATGGTTTTTTTCATAGATTTTAAAAATCAAGAATTTTTTGGTGTCCAGGAAAGAAAATTCCTGATGCCGGGGTCAGGGATTTTTGTGCCCAGGAGGTGAATTTTTTTTTTGACCCAAATGTAAAAATGGACACCAGAATTACATTCGGGGTTGAATTTCACGCTTAAAAATGGTGTTTTTTATAGTTTTTAAAAATCAAGAATTTTTTGGTGTCCGGGAAAGAAAATTACTGATGCCGGGGTCAGGGATTTTTGTGCCCAGGGGGTGAAATTTTTTTTTTGACCCAAATGTAAAAATGGACACTAGAATTAGTTTCGGGGTTGAATTTCGTCCTTAGAAATGGTGTTTTTTATAGTTTTTAAAAATCAAGAATTTTTTGGTGTCCGGGGAAGAAAATTCGTGATGCTGGGGTCAGGGATTTTTGTGCCCAGGAGGTGAAATGCTTTTTTTTGACCCAAATGTAAAAACGGACTCCAGAATTAGATTTGGGGTTTAATTTCATCCTTGAAAATGGTGTTTTTCATAGATTTTAAAAATCAAGATTTTTTTGTGTCCGGGGAAGAAAATTCGTGATGCCAGGAATTTTTATGCCCAGCAGGTAAATTGTTTTTTGACCCAAATGTAAAAGCAGACACCAGAATTAGATTCGAGGTTTAATTGCATCCTTAAAAATGGTGTTTTCTATACTTTTTATAAATGAAGATATTTTTGGTGTCCGGGGAAGGAAATTCCTGATGCCGGCGTCAGGGATTTTTGTGCCCAGGAGGTGAAAATTTTTTTTGACCCAAATGTAAAATTCGATTCCAGAATGAGGTTTGGGGTTGCATTTCATCCTTAAAAATGGTGTTTTTTATAGTTTTTGTAAATGAACATTTTTGGGGTGTCCGGGGGACAAAATTCCTGATGCCGGTGTCAGGGATTTTTGTGCCCAGGAGGTGAATTTTTTTTTTGACCCAAATGTAAAAACGAACACCAGAATTACATTCAGGGTTGAATTTCATCCTTGAAAATGGTGTTTTTCATAGATTTTAAAAATCAAGATTTTTTGATGTCCGGGGAAGAAAACTCCTGATGCCGGTGTCAGGGATTTTTGTGCCCAGGAGGTGAAATTTTTTTTTTGACCCAAATGTAAAAACGGACACCAGAATTAGATTCGGGGTTGAATTTCTTCCTTAAAAATGGTGTTTTTTTATAGATTTTAAAAATCAATGATTTTTGGTTTCCGGGGAAGAAAATTCCTGATGCCGGGGTCAGGGATTTTTGTGCCCAGGAGGTGAATTTTTTTTTTACCCAAATGTAAAAACGGAAGCCAGAATTACATTCGGGGTTGAATTTCACGCTTAAAAATGATGTTATTTATACTTTTTAAAAATCAAGGTTTTTTGGTTTCCGGGGAAGAAAATTCGTGATGCCGGGGTCAGGGAGTTTTGTGCCCAGGAGGTAAATTTTTTTTTGACACAAATGTAAAAACCGAGGCCAGTATGAGATTCGTGGTTGAATTTCGTCCTTAGAAATGGTGTTTTTTATAGTTTTTAAAAATCAAGCATTTTTTGGTGTCCGGGGAAGCAAATTCGTGATGCCGTGGTCAGGGATTTTTGTGTCCAGGAGGTGAATTTTTTTTTGTTGACCCAAATGTAAAAACGGATGCCAGAATTACATTCGGGATTTAATTTCACACTTAAAAATGGAGTTTTTTATACTTTTTAAAAATCAAGCATTTTTTGGTGTCCAGGGAAGAAAATTCGTGATGCCGGAGTCAGGGATTTTTGTGCCCAGGAGGTGAATATTTTTTTTGACCCAAATGTAAAAACGGATGCCAGAATTAGATTTGGGGTTGAATTTCGTCCTTCAAAATGGTGTTTTTCATAGTTTTTAAAAATGAAGATTTTTTTGGTGTCCGTGGAAGAAAATTCCTGATGCCGGAGTCAGGGATTTTTGGGCCCAGGAGGTGAATGTTTTTTTTTACTCAAATCCAAAAACGGACATCAGAATGAGATTCGGGGTTGAATTTCATCCTTAAAAATGGTGTTTTCATAGCTTTTAAAAATCAAGATTTTTTTGGTGTACGGGGAAGAAAATTCCTGATGCCGGGGTCAGAGAGTTTTGTGCCCAGGAGGTGAATTTTTTTTCCCACCCAAATCTATAAACAGACGCCGGAATGAGATTCGGGGTTGAATTTCGTGCTTAAAAATGGTGTTTTTCATAGCTTTTATAAATCAAGAATTTTTTGGTGTCCGGGGAAGAAAATTCCTGATGCCGGAGTCAGGGACTTTTGTGCCCAGGAGGTGAAATTATTTTCCACTCAAATGTAAAAACGGACGCCAGAATTAGATTTGGGGTTTAATTTCATGCTTAAAAATGGTGTTTTCTATAGATTTTAAAAATCAAGGTTTTTTGGTGTCCGTGGAAGAAAATTCCTGATGCCGGGGTGAGGGATTTTTGTGCCCAGGAGGTGAATTTTTCGTTGTTGACCCAAATGTAAAAACGGATGCCAGAATTACATTCGGGGGTTAATTTCACGCTTAAAAATTGTGTTTTTTATACTTTTTAAAAATCAAGCATTTTTTGGTGTCCGGGAAAGAAAATTACTGATGCCGGGGTCAGGGATTTTATTTGCCTAGGAGGTGAACATTATTTTTTTGACTCAAATGTAAAAACGGACGCCAGAATTAGATTTGGGGTTTAATTTTATGCTTAAAAATGGTGTTTTCTATATTTTTTAAAAATCAAGGTTTTTTGGTGTCCGGGGAAGAAAATTCCTGATGCCGGGGTGAGGGATTTTTGTGCCCAGGAGGTGAATATTTCGTTGTTGACCCAAATGTAAAAACGGATGCCAGAATTACATTCGGGGTTTAATTTCACGCTTAAAAATGGTGTTTTTTATACTTTTTAAAAATCAAGCATTTTTTGGTGTCCGGGCTAGTAAATTTCTGATGCCGGGGTCAGGGATTTTTGTGCCCAGGAGGTGAAAAAGATTTTTTGACACAAATGTAAAAACCGAGTCCAGTATGAGATTCGGGGTTGAATTTCATCCTTAGAAATGGTGTTTTTTATACTTTTTAAAAATCAAGCATTTTTTGGTGTCCGGGCAAGTAAATTTCTGATTTCGGAGTCAGGGATTTTTGTGCCCAGGAGGTGACATTTTTTTTGACCCAAATGTAAAAACGGACGCCAGAATTACATTCGGGGTTGAATTTCACGCTTAAAAATGGTGTTTTTTATAGTTTTTAAAAATCAAGCATTTTTTCGTGTCCGGGGAAGTAAATTCCTGTTGCCGGGTTCAGGGATTTTTGTGCCCAGCGGGTGAAAATTTTTTTTGACCCAAATGTAAAAACGGACGCCAGAATTAGATTCAGGGTTGAATTTCATCCTTGAAAATGGTGTTTTTCATAGATTTTAAAAATCAAGATTTTTTGGTGTCCGGGGAAGAGAATTCCTGATGCCGGAGTCAGGGATTTTTGTGCCCGGGAGGTGAGATTTTTTTTTGACCCAAATGTAAAAATGGACGCCAGAATTAGATTCGGTGTTTAATTTCACGCTTAAAAATGGTGTTTTTTATACTTTTTAAAAATCAAGCATTTTTTGGTGTCCGGGCAAGTAAATTTGTGATGCCGGGGTCAGGGATTTTTGTGCCCAGGAGGTGAAAAAGATTTTTTGACACAAATGTAAAAACCGAGTCCAGTATGAGATTCGGGGTTGAATTTCATCCTTAGAAATGGAGTTTTTTATAGATTTTAAAAATCAAGATTTTTTTGTGTCCAGGGAAGAAAATTCGTGATGCCGGGGTCAGGGATTTTTGTGCCCAGGAGGTAAATTTTTTTTTTGACACAAATGTAAAAACCGAGGCCAGTATGAGATTCGGGGTTGAATTTAATCCTTAAAAATGGTTTTTTTCATACATTTTAAAAACCAAGATTTTTTGGTGTCCGGGGAAGAAAATTCCTGATGCCGGAGTCAGGGATTTTTGTGCCCAGGGGGTGAAATTTTTTTTTTAACCCAAATGTAAAAATGGACACTAGAATTAGTTTCGGGGTTGAATTTCATCCTTAAAAATTGTGTTTTTTATGCTTTGACCCAAATGTAAAAATGGACACCAGAATTACATTCAGGGTTGAATTTCATGCTTAAAAATGGTGTTTTTTATAGTTTTTAAAAATCAAGAATTTTTTGTTGTCCGGGCTAGTAAATTTCTGATGCCGGGGTCAGGGATTTTTGTGCCCAGGAGGTGAAAAAGATTTTTTGACACAAATGTAAAAACCGAGTCCAGTATGAGATTCGGGGTTGAATTTCATCCTTAGAAATGGTGTTTTTTATACTTTTTAAAAATCAAGCATTTTTTGGTGTCCGGGCAAGTAAATTTCTGATTTCGGAGTCAGGGATTTTTGTGCCCAGGAGGTGACATTTTTTTTGACCCAAATGTAAAAACGGACGCCAGAATTACATTCGGGGTTGAATTTCACGCTTAAAAATGGTGTTTTTTATAGTTTTTAAAAATCAAGCATTTTTTGGTGTCCGGGGAAGAAAATTCCTGTTGCCGGGTTCAGGGATTTTTGTGCCCAGCGGGTGAAAATTTTTTTTTGACCCAAATGTAAAAACGGACGCCAGAATTAGATTCAGGGTTGAATTTCATCCTTGAAAATGGTGTTTTTCATAGATTTTAAAAATCAAGATTTTTTGGTGTCCGGGGAAGAGAATTCCTGATGCCGGAGTCAGGGATTTTTGTGCCCGGGAGGTGAGATTTTTTTTTGACCTAAATGTAAAAATGGACGCCAGAATTAGATTCGGGGTTGAATTTCACCCTTGAAAATGGTGTTTTTCATAGATTTTAAAAATCAAGATTTTTTTGGTGTCAGGGGAAGAAAATTCGTGATGCCAGGGTCAGGGATTTTTGTGCCCAGGAGTTGAATTTTTTTTTGTTGACCCAAATGTAAAAACGGATGCCAGAATTACATTCGGGGTTTAATTTCACGCTTAAAAATGGTGTTTTTTATACTTTTTAAAAATCAAGCATTTTTTGGTGTCCGGGCAAGTAAATTTGTGATGCCGGGGTCAGGGATTTTTGTGCCCAGGAGGTGAAAAAGATTTTTTGACACAAATGTAAAAACCGAGTCCAGTATGAGATTCGGGGTTGAATTTCATCCTTAGAAATGGAGTTTTTTATAGATTTTAAAAATCAAGATTTTTTTGTGTCCAGGGAAGAAAATTTGTGATGCCGGGGTCAGGGATTTTTGTGCCCAGGAGGTAAATTTTTTTTGACCCAAATGTAAAAACAGACACCAGAATTAGATTCGAGTTTTAATTTCATCCTTAAAAATGGTTTTTTTCATAGATTTTAAAAATCAAGATTTTTTGATGTCCGGGGAAGAAAATTCGTGATGCCGGGGTCAGGGATTTTTGTGCCCAGGAGGTGAAATATTTTTTTTTGACCCAAATGTAAAAACGGACTCTAGAATTAGATTTGGGGTTGAATTTCATCCTTGAAAATGGTATTTTTTTATAGATTTTAAAAATCAAGGTTTTTTGGTGTCCGGGGAAGAAAATTCCTGTTGTAGGGTTCAGGGATTTTTGTGCCCAGCGGGTGAAAAATTTTTTTTGACCCAAATGTAAAAACGGACACCAGAATTAGATACAGGGTTGAATTTCATCCTTGAAAATGGTGTTTTTCATAGATTTTAAAAATCAAGATTTTTTGGTGTCCGGGGAAGAAAATTCCTGATGCCGGAGTCAGGGATTTTTGTGCCCAGGAGGTGAGATTTTTTTTTGACCCAAATGTAAAAACGGACGCCAGAATTAGATTCGGGGTTGAATTTCTTCCTTAAAAATGGTGTTTTTCATAGCTTTTAAAAATCAAGAAATTTTTGGTGTCCGGGGAAGAAAATTCGAGATGCTGGGGTCAGGGATTTTTGTACCCCGAGGTGAAATTTTTTTTCACCTAAATCTAAAAACGGACATCAGAATGCGATTCGGGGTTGGATTTAATTCTTAAAAATGGTGTTTTTCATAGCTTTTAAAAATCAAGAATTGTTTGGTGTCCGGGAAGAAAATTCCTGATGAGGCAGCAAAACCAACTGAATGGTAATAGGGAACATGTTTCACTTAGTGATGTGTTTCACTTAGTGATGGTCAGACCATGTCAATGGTAACAGCCAGTGCATGTTTAGCTCACTCAGATGTGGGAAGACCAACTCAATGGTAACAGACAACACGTGTTTCACTTAGTGACGTGTTTCACTTAGTGATGGTCAGACCACGTCAACGGTTACTGTCAGTGCACATGTAGGTCACTTAGAGATAGCAAGATCAACTCAATGGTAAAGGACAACACATTTGTTTCACTTAGTGACGTATTTCACTTAGTGACGGTCAGACCAAGTCAATGGTAACAGCCAGTGCACGTGTAGGTCACTTAGAGACGGCAAGATCAACTCAATGGTAACAGACAACACATGTGTTTCATTTAGTGACGTGTTTCACTTAGTGATGGTCAGACCAAGTCAATGGTACAAGCTAGTGCACGTGTAGGTCACTTAGAGACGGCAACATCAACTCAATGGTAACAGACAACACATGTGTTTCACTTAGTGACGGTCAGACCAAGTCAATAGTAACAGCCAGTGCACGTGTAGGTCACTTAGAGATGGCAAGACCAACTCAATGGTAACAGACAACACATGTGTTTCACTTAGTGATGTGTTTCACTTAGTGGCGGACAGGCCATGTCAATGGTAACAGCCATTGCACGTGTAGGTCACTTAGAGGCGGCAAGATCAACTCAATGGTAACAGACAACACATGTGTTTCACTTAGTGACGTGTTTCACTTAGTGACGGTCAGACCAAGTCAATGGTAACAGCCAGTGCACGTGTAGGTCACTTAGAGACGGCAAGATCAACTCAATGGTAACAGACAACACATGTGTTTCACTTAGTGACGTGTTTCACTTAGTGAGGGTCAGACCAAGTCAATGGTAACAGCCAGTGCACCTGTAGGTCACATAGAGGCGACAAGATCAACTCAATGGTAACAGACAACACATGTGTTTCACTTAGTGATGTGTTTCACTTAGTGACGGTCAGACCAAGTCAATGGTAACAGCTAGTGCACGTGTAGGTCACTTAGAGACCACAAGATCAACTCAATGGTAACAGACAACACATGTGTTTCACTTAGTGACATGTTTCACTTAGCGACGGTCAGACCAAGTCAATGGTACAAGCCAGTGCACGTGTAGGTCACTTAGAGACGGCAAGATCAACTCAATGGTAACAGACAACACATGTGTTTTACTTAGTGATGTGTTTCACTTAGTGACGGTCAGACCAAGTCAATGCTAACAGCCAGTGCACGTGTAGGTCACTTGGAGACGGCAAGACCAACTCAATGGTTACAGACAACACATGTGTTTCACTTAGTGACGTGTTTCACTTAGTGGCGGGCAGGCCAAGTCAATGGTAACAGCCAGTGCACGTGTAGGTCACTTAGAGACGGCAAGATCAACTCAATGGTAACAGACAAAACATGGTTTTCACTTAGTGACGTGTTTCACTTAGTGACGGTCAGACCAAGTCAATGGTAACAGCCAGTGCACGTGTAGGTCACTTAGAGACGGCAAGACCAACTCAATGGTAACAGACAACACATTTGTTTCACTTAGTGACATGTTTCACTTAGTGACGGTCAGACCAAGTCAATGGTAACAGCTAGTGTACGTGTAGGTCACTTAGAGACGGCAAGATCAACTCAATGGTAACAGACAACACATGTGTTTCACTTAGTGACGTGTTTCACTTAGTGACGGTCAGACCAAGTCAATGGTAACAGCCAGTGCACGTGTAGGTCACTTAGAGACGGCAAGATCAACTCAATGGTAACAGACAACACATGTGCTTCACTTAGTGATGTGTTTCACTTAGTGACGGTCATACCAAGTCAATGGTAACAGCCAGTGCACGTGTAGGTCACTTGGAGGCGGCAAGAACTACTCAATGGTAACAATCAACACATGTGTTTCACTTAGTGATGTGTTTCACTTAGCGACGGTCATACCAAGTCAATGGTAACAGCCAGTGCACGTGTAGGTCACTTGGAGGCGGCAAGAACAACTCAATGGTAACAGACAACACATGTGTTTCACTTAGTGACGTGTTTCACTTAGTGGCGGACAGGGCAAGTCAATGGTAACAGCCAGTACACGTGTAGGTCACTTGGAGGCGGCAAGAACTACTCAATGGTAACAGACAACACATGTGTTTCACTTAGTGACGTGTTTCAGTTAGCGGCGGACAGGGCAAGTCAATGGTAACAGCCAGTGCACGTGTAGGTCACTTGGAGGTGGCCAGAAGAACTCAATGGTAACAGACAACACATGTGTTTCACTTAGTGACGTGTTTCACTTAGTGACGGTCATACCTAGTCAATGGTAACAGCCAGTGCACGTGTAGGTCACTTGGAGGCGGCAAGAACAACTCAATGGTAACAGACAACACATGTGTTTCACTTAGTGACGTGTTTCACTTAGTGGCGGACAGGGCAAGTCAATGGTAACAGCCAGTGCACGTGTAGGTCACTTGGAGGCGGCAAGAACAACTCAATGGTAACAGACAACACATGTGTTTCACTTAGTGACGTGTTTCACTTAGTGGCGGACAGGGCAAGTCAATGGTAACAGCCAGTGCACGTGTAGGTCACTTGGAGGCGGCAAGAACAACTCAATCGTAACAGACAACACATGTGTTTCACTTAGTGACGTGTTTCACTTAGTGACGGTCATACCTAGTCAATGGTAACAGCCAGTGCACGTGTTGGTCACTTGGAGGCGGCAAGAACTACTCAATGGTAACAGACAACACATGTGTTTCACTTAGTGACGTGTTTCACTTAGTGACGGTCATACCAAGTCAATGGTAACAGCCAGTGCACGTGTAGGTCACTTGGAGGCGGCAAGAACTACTCAATGGTAACAGACAACACATGTGTTTCACTTAGTGACGTGTTTCACTTAGTGACGGTCATACCAAGTCAATGGTAACAGCCAGTGCACGTGTAGGTCACTTGGAGGCGGCAAGAACTACTCAATGGTAACAGACAACACATGTGTTTCACTTAGTGACGTGTTTCACTTAGCGACGGTCATACCTAGTCAATGGTAACAGCCAGTGCACGTGTAGGTCACTTGGAGGCGGCAAGAACTACTCAATGGTAACAGACAACACATGTGTTTCACTTAGTGACGTGTTTCACTTAGTGACGGTCATACCAAGTCAATGGTAACAGCCAGTGCACGTGTAGGTCACTTGGAGGCGGCAAGAACTACTCAATGGTAACAGACAACACATGTGTTTCACTTAGTGACGTGTTTCACTTAGTGGCGGACAGGGCAAGTCAATGGTAACAGCCAGTACACGTGTAGGTCACTTAGAGGCGGCAAAATCAACTTAATGGTAATAGAGAACACATGTGTTTCACTTAGTGACGTGTTTCACTTAGTGGCGGACAGGCCAAGTCAATGGTAACAGCCAGTGCACGTGTAGGTCACTTAGAGGCGGCAAGATCAACTCAATGGTAACAGACAACACATGTGTTTCACTTAGTGACGTGTTTCACTTAATGGTGGACAGGCCAAGTCAATGGTAACAGCCAGTGCACGTGTAGGTCACTTAGAGGTGGCAAGATCAACTTAATGGTAATAGAGAACAGATGTGTTTCACTTAGTGACGTGTTTCACTTAGTGGCGGAGAGGGCAAGTCAATGGTTACAGCCAATGCACGTGTAGGTCACTTAGAGGTGGCAAGACCAACTCAATGGTAACAGACAACACATGTGTTTCACTTAGTGACGTGTTTCACTTAGTGGCGGAGAGGGCAAGTCAATGGTAACAGCCAATGGACGTGTAGGTCACTTAGAGATGGCAAGACCAACTCAATGGTAACAGACAACACATGTGTTTCACTTAGTGACGTGTTTCACTTAGTGGCGGAGAGGGCAAGTCAATGGTAACAGCCAATGCACGTGTAGGTCACTTAGAGATGGCAAGACCAACTCAATGGTAACAGACAACACATGTGTTTCACTTAGTGACGTGTTTCACTTAGTGGCGGAGAGGGCAAGTCAATGGTAACAGCCAATGCACGTGTAGGTCACTTAGAGATGGCAAGACCAACTCAATGGTAACAGACAACACATATGTTTCACTTAGTGACGTGTTTCACTTAGTGGCGGAGAGGGCAAGTCAATGGTAACAGCCAATGGACGTGTAGGTCACTTAGAGATGGCAAGACCAACTCAATGGTAACAGACAACACATGTGTTTCACTTAGTGACGTGTTTCACTTAGTGGCGGAGAGGGCAAGTCAATGGTAACAGCCAATGCACGTGTAGGTCACTTAGAGGTGGCAAGACCAACTCAATGGTCATTGCTTCAGATGTACCAGAATCAAAAGCAGGTCAGTGGAGGCAACAGGAGACTTGAGTCTTTGCAGAGTCTGGCTGGCAATTTTGCTAATTTCTCCCAGTCGCAGGTGCATTCACTGATCTAGTGGGTGTGGCCCAGGTAGAAGGGTGGGGCCAGTCCTATAAAAGCCTGCTGGCTGAGCTGAGCGTTTCAGTCTTTTGGAACCAGCCTTGGGGGAAAGAAGTACTGCTGGATGGTGACCTGTCCTGCAGGCTGTTACAAAGGATAAGTAGTCAATGGGGAATTTGGGGTGTCTTTCTTTCTTTCCCAGTTTCACTGAGGTTCAGGCTTTTTCCTTTTAATGTGATGGGGATGGAAATTGAATGTGTTTGGGAGCCAACTAAAAGCTGTAACAGGCAGTGGGAAATAACTGTATTTCTTACTGCCTGTTGCAGCTTTTAGTTGGCTCCCAAACATACTCAATTTCCACTCTAAATATTGCAGTTTGGGTGGGAAATAGCAGGATATGGACCTTTTGAAATGTCTTCGCACAGCCCAGGTCCAGACTTTTGCAGTCTACTGCAAAGGGCCCTTTAGCTTGCCTGCCAGGTGGTGCTCGTGGGCCCCACTTTCCAGGTATTTAGAGACAAGGTAGGAACGCATCTCTTTTGCCGAGCTTTTGATTTCTGAACAAATCTCTTGTGTAATTTTAAGAGCAATTTTAATTGCATTATTTATAGATTACCTGTTAGTATTTTTTGAGGCACTTAGATGGTAGAAGAAACAAAAGCTGGATAGACATAAAGCAACTTAGAAACGTACAAATGTAAAACTAGAAATAGCTCTAAACATAGGTTATACCTTAAACCTTAGTCTACTAAGCAATAGGAATAAACATAACCTAAACTTTTAAAATTGCTAAGGTTAATTGCTGCCCACAGTTATAACATAAAAAAAAACACAGAAATGTAACCATCACTGTGCCTGCAGCACCAGTACTTTTGTTTTTTTAAATCATCAAGGTGCCTACCATGATAAAAAAAATACCAATTGAAAATTGGAGCAATGTTATGCCATTGAAATTAGTTCAAATTAAGCTTTGGGAATAAGTTTCAGATCGAAGCTCGGTCAAAGAGATGTACAATTATCCTATTCTCAAATCCTCTGAGGGGATTTCAGTTGACACTCTTTTTTCTGAGCATAGATAGGGTCAACTTCAGTAGCTGTTTTGTATTAAGCAATTTAGCAATTTCCATTTAGCACTCTTTGGGGACAAGAAGCAGTCTGTAACCACCTGTTTCTCCCTCTTTCTAGAATTAGCCTGCTCGATGGATGGACGTAGAGCCCTTCTGCAAAGACCGTTCATCAGCCTGCCTTTTGGAGAAGAGAGATACCAAGAAGACCACGTTTGCCTTTGTGTGGCGGGACAGTGAGAGCTTGGAGTTTACAGGTAAGGAGCGGGTGATTTGAGTCACATTTCTTAATGGGCACTGTTTTTTACTTAAGCTTTTTTTGTCCTTTTTTGCAGAGTAAACATATTCAGCTGGAGTCATCCTGCTCAGAAGACATTGCACCTGCATGTTTCCAGATGAAGGAAGGGGGGCCCCCCCTACGTCATCGCAGATGGAGTTACTTGTACGCTGCTGCAGCTGCTGCTACGAAGGAACCCCGGGAAAGAGCTTTGACACATGCCCAGAATGATGGAGATGGAGGAGAACAGAGCAGAGAATGGGTGGGGTGATGGGTGGGGAGCCTTTTTTTGAATGGAAAGCTGGCACAGCTACCCTTAAGTGTAATGTTTTTTTTTCTTTCATTCCCTTCCATGACTTTGGTGCCGCCATTGCTTTAACTTGCCACCAGTGTACCCGCCGTATCTTTTTCTGATCTTCAGAGAGCCTGCGTGCCTCGCTTCTGGCACTACAACTCTCTGATGCTTTCATTCCCTTCCTTGACTTTGGTGCCGCCATTGCTTTAACTCGCTGCCAGCGTACCCGCCGTATCTTATCTCTTTCTGATCTTCAGAGAGCCTGCGTGCCTCGCTTCTGGCACTACAACTCTCTGATGCTTTCATTCCCTTCCTTGACTTTGGTGCCGCCATTGCTTTAACTCGCTGCCAGCGTACCCGCCGTATCTTATCTTTTTCTGATCTTCAGAGAGCCTGCGTGCCTCGCTTCTGGTACTACAACTCTCTGATGCTTTCATTCCCTTCCTTGACTTTGGTGCCACCATTGCTTTAACTGGCCGCCAGTGTACCCGCCGTATCTTATCTTTTTCTGATCTTCAGAGAGCCTGCGTGCCTCGCTTCTGGCACTACAACTCTCTGATGCTTTCATTCCCTTCCTTGACTTTGGTGCCGCCATTGCTTTCACTTCCTGCCAGCTTACCTGCTGTATCTCATTTTTTTTTCTGATGTTCTCATTGCCTGTGTGGTTCCATTCTTGCACTGCCACCACTTGGCATTGACTCTCTCATCTTGGCACTCTTTATCTCTTAAGTGTAGTCTGCCTTTTTTCCCCCCCTTCCTTTGGTGCCACCATTGTTTTCCTTTGCTGCCAGAGTACCCGCCGTATCTTCTCTAACTGATGTTCATTGCCTACATGCCTCAATTCAAGCACAGCCACCACTGATCAGAGTTGTCAGTGCCCAGTGGTGGCAGGGCCACAATGGAGGCACGCAGGCAATAACAACAAGAAAGCTAGAGAAGATACGGCAGGTAAGCTGGCAGAAAGGGAAAGCAGTGATGGTACCAAAATCAAAGAAGGGAACAAAAGCATCCAGTGGATTATACACTAAAAAGACAAAGAGTGGCAAGTTCAGAGAGTCAATGCCCACTGGTGGCAGTGCTGTGATTGAGGAATATTAGGCAATTTGAACATGAGAGCTGGAAAAGATAGGGCAGGTACGCTGGTGGCAAGGGAAAGCAATGGCGGCACCAAACTCAAGGAAGGGAACAAAAGGCAGACTACACTTAAGAGACAAAGAGTGGCAAGATCAGAGAGTGGTGACAGTGTGACTGCTTTTTCTTGCCACCAGCTTACCTGCCGTATCTTCCCTTGTTGTGATATTCCCAGGGCCTGCGTACCCCTGATCCTGCCAATCTTTGCCCCTCAAGTGTAGCCTGCATTATGTTTGCTTTGCATGGAGGAGTGCATCTGCTTCCCCGCAGGCCCGGCCCATTCCAAGGGGGGCTAGACTCACGCATACACTCAGCTTCTAACAAAAACCAAAGGCAAGGCAAGGCAAGGCAAGGCAAGGCAAGGCAAGGCAAGGCAAGGCAAGGCAAGGCAAGGCAAGGCAAGGCAAGGCAAGGCAAGGCAAGGCAAGGCAAGGCAAGGCAAGGCAAGGCAAGGCAAGGGCAAAGGCAAGGGCAAGGGCAAAGGCAAGGGCAAGGGCAAAGGCAAGGGCAAAGGCAAGGGCAAGGGCAAGGGCAAGGGCAAGGGCAAGGGCAAGGGCAAGGGCAAGGGCAAGGCAAGGCAAAATTAAATTTCAAATTTCTTTAATTTAATTTAAAATCCCTCAGTTCAGGCCAGACAATTCAAACAACCAGGTTTTTAAGTCCCGGCGATTCTTGTGCCCAGGAGGTGAATTTTTTTTCCACCCAAATGTATAAATAGACACCAGAATGAGATTCGGGGTTGAATTTCGTCCTTCAAAATGATGTTTTTCATAGATTTTAAATTCAAGATTTTTTTGGTGTGCGGGGAAGAAAATTCCTGATGCCGGAGTCAGGGATTTTTGTGCCCAGGAGGTGAATGTTTTTTTTTACGAAAATCTAAAAACGGACACCAGAATGAGATTCGGGGTTGAATTTTATCCTTAAAAATGGTGTTTTCATAGCTTTTAAAAAACAGACACCAGAATTAAATTCGAGTTTTAATTTCATCCTTAAAAATGGTTTTTTTCATAGATTTTAAAAATCAAGATTTTTTGGTGTCCGGGGAAGAAAATTCGTGATGCCGGGGTCAGGGATTTTTGTGCCCAGGAGGTAAATTTTTTTTTGACACAAATGTAAAAACGGACGCCAGAATTAGATTTGGGGTTTAATTTCATGCTTAAAAATGGTGTTTTTTATAGCTTTTAAAAATCAAGATTTATTTCGTGTCCGGGGAGGAAAATTCTTGATGCTGGGGTCAGGGATTTTTGTGCCCAGGAGGTGAAATTTTTTTTTTGACCCAAAGGAAGAATGGACGCCAGAATTAGATTCGGGGTTGAATATCATCCTTAAAAATGATGTTTTTTATTATTTTTAAAAATCAAGCATTTTTTTGTGTCCGGGGAAGTAAATTCCTGTTGCCGGGTTCAGGGATTTTTGTGCCCAGGAGGTGAATTTTTCGTTGTTGACCCAAATGTAAAAACGGATGCCAGAATTACATTCGGGGTTGAATTTCACGCTTAAAAATGGTGTTTTTTATACTTTTTAAAAATCAAGCATTTTTTGGTGTCCGGGTTCAGGGATTTTTGTGCCCAGCGGGTGAAAATTTTTTTTTGACCCAAATGTAAAAACGGACGCCAGAATTAGATTCAGGGTTGAATTTCATCCTTGAAAATGGTGTTTTTCATAGATTTTAAAAATCAAATTTTTTTGGTGTCCGGGGAAGAGAATTCCTGATGCCGGAGTCTGGGATTTCTGTGCGCGGGAGGTGAGATTTTTTTTTGACCCAAATGTAAAAATGGACGCCAGAATTAAATTCGGGGTTTAATTTCACCCTTGAAAATGGTGTTTTTCATAGCTTTTAAATATTAAGAATTTTTTGGTGTCCGGGGAAGAAAATTCCTAATGCCGAAGGCAAGGCAAGGCAAGGCAAAGCAAGGCAAGGCAAAGCATGGCAGGGCAAGGCAAATTTCAAATTTCAAATTTCAAATTTCAAGTTTCAAATTTCAAATTTCAAATTTCAAATTTCAAATTTCAAATTTCAAATTATTTCAAATTTCCAATTTCCAATTTCAAATTTCAAATTTCTTTAATTTTATTTAATTTAATTTAAAATCTCTCAGTCCAGGCCAGACAATTCAAACAACCAGGTTTTTAAGTCCCGGCGATTTTTGTGCCCAGGAGGTGAATTTTTTTTCAACCCAAATGTATAAATAGACACCAGAATGAGATTCGGGGTTGAATTTCATCCTTCAAAATGGTGTTTTTCATAGATTTTAAATTCAAGATTTTTTTGGTGTGCGGGGAAGAAAATTCCTGATGCCGGAGTCAGGGATTTTTGTGCCCAGGAGGTGATTTTTTTTTGACTCAAATGTAAAAACGGACGCCAGAATTAGATTTGGGGTTTAATTTCATGCTTAAAAATGGTGTTTTCTATAGATTTTAAAAATCAAGGTTTTTTGGTGTCCGGGGAAGAAAATTCCTGATGCCGGAGTCTGGGATTTTTGTGCCCGGGAGGTGAGATTTTTTTTTGACCCAAATGTAAAAATGGACGCCAGAATTAAATTCGGGGTTTAATTTCACCCTTGAAAATGGTGTTTTTCATAGCTTTTAAATATTAAGAATTTTTTGGTGTCCGGGGAAGAAAATTCCTAATGCCGAAGGCAAGGCAAGGCAAGGCAAAGCAAGGCAAGGCAAAGCATGGCAGGGCAAGGCAAATTTCAAATTTCAAATTTCAAATTTCAAATTTCAAATTTCAAATTTCAAATTTCAAATTTCAAATTTCAAATTTCAAATTATTTCAAATTTCCAATTTCAAATTTCAAATTTCAAATTTCTTTAATTTTATTTAATTTAATTTAAAATCCCTCAGTCCAGGCCAGCCAATTCAAACAACCAGGTTTTTAAGTCCCGGCGATTTTTGTGCCCAGGAGGTGAATTTTTTTTCAACCCAAATGTATAAATAGACACCAGAATGAGATTCGGGGTTGAATTTCATCCTTCAAAATGGTGTTTTTCATAGATTTTAAATTCAAGATTTTTTTGGTGTGCGGGGAAGAAAATTCCTGATGCCGGAGTCAGTGATTTTTGTGCCCAGGAGGTGAATGTTTTTTTTTACTCAAATCTAAAAACGGACACCAGAATGAGATTCGGGGTTGAATTTCATCCTTAAAAATGGTGTTTTCATAGCTTTTAAAAATCAAGGTTTTTTTGGTGTCTGGGTAAGAAAATTCCTTATGCCGATTTTTGTGCCCAGGAGGTGAAAAAAAATTTCTGACTCAAATCTAAAAATGGACACCAGAATGAGATTCGGGGTTGCTTTTTGTCCTTAAAAATGTCATTTTTCATAGCATTTAAAAATCAAGATTTTTTTGGTGTGCGGGGAAGAAAATTCCTGATGCCGGGGTCAGGGATTTTTGTGCCCAGGAGGTGAATTTTTTTTCCCCACCCAAAACTATAAACGGACACCGGAATGAGATTCGGGGTTGAATTTCGTGCTTAAAAATGGTGTTTTTCATAGCTTTTAAAAATCAAGATTTTTTTGGTGTACGGGGAAGAAAATTCCTGATGCCGGGGTCAGAGAGTTTTGTGCCCAGGAGGTGAATTTTTTTTCCCCACCCAAATCTATAAACAGACGCCGGAATGAGATTTGGGGTTGAATTTCGTGCTTAAAAATGGTGTTTTTTATAGCTTTTAAAAATCAAGAATTTTTTGGTGTCCGGGGAAGAAAATTCCTGATGCCGGAGTCAGGGACTTTTGTGCCCAGGAGGTGAAATTATTTTCCACTCAAATGTAAAAACGGATGCCAGAATTAGATTTGGGGTTTAATTTCATGCTTAAAAATGGTTTTTTCTATAGATTTTAAAAATCAAGGTATTTTGGTGTCCGGGGAAGAAAATTCCTGATGCCGGGGTGAGGGATTTTTGTGCCCAGGAGGTGAATTTATCGTTGTTGACCCAAATGTAAAAACGGATGCCAGAATTACATTCGGGGTTTAATTTCACGCTTAAAAATTGTGTTTTTTATACTTTTTAAAAATCAAGCATTTTTTGGTGTCCGGGCTAGTAAATTTGTGATGCCGGGGTCAGGGATTTTTGTACCCAGGAGGTGAATTTTTCGTTGTTGACCCAAATGTAAAAACGGACGCCAGAATTACATTCGGGGTTGAATTTCACGCTTAAAAATGGTGTTTTTTATAGTTTTTAAAAATCAAGAATTTTTTGTTGTCTGGGAAAGAAAATTACTGATGCCGGGGTCAGGGATTTTATTTGCCTAGGAGGTGAACATTATTTTTTTGACTCAAATGAAAAAACGGACGCCAGAATTAGATTGGGGGTTTAATTTCATGCTTAAAAATGGTGTTTTCTATAGATTTTAAAAATCAAGGTTTTTTGGTGTCCGGGGAAGAAAATTCCTGATGCCGGGGTGAGGGATTTTTCTGCCCAGGAGGTGAATATTTCGTTGTTGACCCAAATGTAAAAACGGATGCCAGAATTACATTCGGGGTTTAATTTCACGCTTAAAAATGGTGTTTTTTATACTTTTTAAAAATCAAGCATTTTTTGGTGTCCGGGCAAGTAAATTTTTGATGCCGGGGTCAGGGATTTTTGTGCCCAGGGGGTGAAATTTTTTTTTTGACCCAAATGTAAAAATGGACACTAGAATTAGTTTCGGGGTTGAATTTCACGCTTAAAAATGGTGTTTTTTATAGTTTTTAAAAATCAAGAATTTTTTGTTGTCCGGGCTAGTAAATTTCTGATGCCGGGGTCAGGGATTTTTGTGCCCAGGAGGTGAATTTTTTTTTGACCCAAATGTAAAAATGGACACCAGAATTACATTCGGGGTTGAATTTCACGCTTAAAAATGGTGTTTTTTATAGTTTTTAAAAATCAAGAATTTTTTGTTGTCCGGGAAAGAAAATTCCTGATGCCGGAGTCTGGGATTTTTGTGCCCGGGAGGTGAGATTTTTTTTTGACCCAAATGTAAAAATGGACGCCAGAATTAAATTCGGGGTTTAATTTCACCCTTGAAAATGGTGTTTTTCATAGCTTTTAAATATTAAGAATTTTTTGGTGTCCGGGGAAGAAAATTCCTAATGCCGAAGGCAAGGCAAGGCAAGGCAAAGCAAGGCAAGGCAAAGCATGGCAGGGCAAGGCAAATTTCAAATTTCAAATTTCAAATTTCAAATTTCAAATTTCAAATTTCAAATTTCAAATTTCAAATTTCAAATTATTTCAAATTTCCAATTTCAAATTTCAAATTTCAAATTTCTTTAATTTTATTTAATTTAATTTAAAATCCCTCAGTCCAGGCCAGCCAATTCAAACAACCAGGTTTTTAAGTCCCGGCAATTTTTGTGCCCAGGAGGTGAATTTTTTTTCAACCCAAATGTATAAATAGACACCAGAATGAGATTCGGGGTTGAATTTCATCCTTCAAAATGGTGTTTTTCATAGATTTTAAATTCAAGATTTTTTTGGTGTGCGGGGAAGAAAATTCCTGATGCCGGAGTCAGTGATTTTTGTGCCCAGGAGGTGAATGTTTTTTTTTACTCAAATCTAAAAACGGACACCAGAATGAGATTCGGGGTTGAATTTCATCCTTAAAAATGGTGTTTTCATAGCTTTTAAAAATCAAGGTTTTTTTGGTGTCTGGGTAAGAAAATTCCTTATGCCGATTTTTGTGCCCAGGAGGTGAAAAAAAATTTCTGACTCAAATCTAAAAATGGACACCAGAATGAGATTCGGGGTTGCTTTTTGTCCTTAAAAATGTCATTTTTCATAGCATTTAAAAATCAAGATTTTTTTGGTGTGCGGGGAAGAAAATTCCTGATGCCGGGGTCAGGGATTTTTGTGCCCAGGAGGTGAATTTTTTTTCCCCACCCAAAACTATAAACGGACACCGGAATGAGATTCGGGGTTGAATTTCGTGCTTAAAAATGGTGTTTTTCATAGCTTTTAAAAATCAAGATTTTTTTGGTGTACGGGGAAGAAAATTCCTGATGCCGGGGTCAGAGAGTTTTGTGCCCAGGAGGTGAATTTTTTTTCCCCACCCAAATCTATAAACAGACGCCGGAATGAGATTTGGGGTTGAATTTCGTGCTTAAAAATGGTGTTTTTTATAGCTTTTAAAAATCAAGAATTTTTTGGTGTCCGGGGAAGAAAATTCCTGATGCCGGAGTCAGGGACTTTTGTGCCCAGGAGGTGAAATTATTTTCCACTCAAATGTAAAAACGGATGCCAGAATTAGATTTGGGGTTTAATTTCATGCTTAAAAATGGTTTTTTCTATAGATTTTAAAAATCAAGGTATTTTGGTGTCCGGGGAAGAAAATTCCTGATGCCGGGGTGAGGGATTTTTGTGCCCAGGAGGTGAATTTATCGTTGTTGACCCAAATGTAAAAACGGATGCCAGAATTACATTCGGGGTTTAATTTCACGCTTAAAAATTGTGTTTTTTATACTTTTTAAAAATCAAGCATTTTTTGGTGTCCGGGCTAGTAAATTTGTGATGCCGGGGTCAGGGATTTTTGTACCCAGGAGGTGAATTTTTCGTTGTTGACCCAAATGTAAAAACGGACGCCAGAATTACATTCGGGGTTGAATTTCACGCTTAAAAATGGTGTTTTTTATAGTTTTTAAAAATCAAGAATTTTTTGTTGTCTGGGAAAGAAAATTACTGATGCCGGGGTCAGGGATTTTATTTGCCTAGGAGGTGAACATTATTTTTTTGACTCAAATGAAAAAACGGACGCCAGAATTAGATTGGGGGTTTAATTTCATGCTTAAAAATGGTGTTTTCTATAGATTTTAAAAATCAAGGTTTTTTGGTGTCCGGGGAAGAAAATTCCTGATGCCGGGGTGAGGGATTTTTCTGCCCAGGAGGTGAATATTTCGTTGTTGACCCAAATGTAAAAACGGATGCCAGAATTACATTCGGGGTTTAATTTCACGCTTAAAAATGGTGTTTTTTATACTTTTTAAAAATCAAGCATTTTTTGGTGTCCGGGCAAGTAAATTTTTGATGCCGGGGTCAGGGATTTTTGTGCCCAGGGGGTGAAATTTTTTTTTTGACCCAAATGTAAAAATGGACACTAGAATTAGTTTCGGGGTTGAATTTCACGCTTAAAAATGGTGTTTTTTATAGTTTTTAAAAATCAAGAATTTTTTGTTGTCCGGGCTAGTAAATTTCTGATGCCGGGGTCAGGGATTTTTGTGCCCAGGAGGTGAATTTTTTTTTGACCCAAATGTAAAAATGGACACCAGAATTACATTCGGGGTTGAATTTCACGCTTAAAAATGGTGTTTTTTATAGTTTTTAAAAATCAAGAATTTTTTGTTGTCCGGGAAAGAAAATTACTGATGCCGGGGTCAGGGATTTTATTTGCCTAGGAGGTGAACATTTTTTTTTGACTCAAATGTAAAAACGGACGCCAGAATTAGATTTGGGGTTTAATTTCATGCTTAAAAATGGTGTTTTCTATAGATTTTAAAAATCAAGGTTTTTTGGTGTCCGGGGAAGAAAATTCCTGATGCCGGGGTGAGGGATTTTTGTGCCCAGGAGGTGAATATTTCGTTGTTGACCCAAATGTAAAAACGGATGCCAGAATTACATTCGGGGTTTAATTTCACGCTTAAAAATGGTGTTTTTTATACTTTTTAAAAATCAAGCATTTTTTGGTGTCCGGGCTAGTAAATTTCTGATGCCGGGGTCAGGGATTTTTGTGCCCAGGAGGTGAAAAAGATTTTTTGACACAAATGTAAAAACCGAGCCCAGTATGAGATACGGGGTTGAATTTCATCCTTAGAAATGGTGTTTTTTATACTTTTTAAAAATCAAGCATTTTTTGGTGTCCGGGCAAGTAAATTTCTGATTTCGGAGTCAGGGATTTTTGTACCCAGGAGGTGACATTTTTTTTGACCCAAATGTAAAAACGGACGCCAGAATTACATTCGGGGTTGAATTTCACGCTTAAAAATGGTGTTTTTTATAGTTTTTAAAAATCAACCATTTTTTGGTGTCCGGAGAAGAAAATTCCTGTTGCCGGGTTCAGGGATTTTTGTGCCTAGCGGGTGAAAATTTTTTTTTGACCCAAATGTAAAAACGGACGCCAGAATTAGATTCAGGGTTGAATTTCACCCTTGAAAATGGTGTTTTCTATAGATTTTAAAAATCAAGGTTTTTTGGTGTCCGGGGAAGAAAATTCCTGATGCCGGGGTGAGGGATTTTTGTGCCCAGGAGGTGAAAAAGATTTTTTGACACAAATGTAAAAACCGAGTCCAGTATGAGATTCGGGGTTGAATTTCATCCTTAGAAATGGTGTTTTTTATACTTTTTAAAAATCAAGCATTTTTTGGTGTCCGGGCAAGTAAATTTCTGATTTCGGAGTCAGGGATTTTTGTGCCCAGGAGGTGACATTTTTTTTGCCCCAAATGTAAAAACGGACGCCAGAATTACATTCGGGGTTGAATTTCACGCTTAAAAATGGTGTTTTTTATAGTTTTTAAAAATCAAGCTTTTTTTGGTGTGCGGGGAAGTAAATTTTTGATGCCGGGGTCAGGGATTTTTGTGCCCAGGGGGTGAAATTTTTTTTTTGACCCAAATGTAAAAATGGACACTAGAATTAGTTTCGGGGTTGAATTTCATCCTTAAAAATGGTGCTTTTTATAGTTTTTAAAAATCAAGAATTTTTTTGGTGTCCGGGCAAGAAAATTCCTGATGCCAGAGTCAGGGATTTTTGTGCCCAGGAGGTGAAAAAGATTTTTTGACACAAATGTAAAAACTGAGGCCAGTATGAGATTCGGGGTTGAATTTCATCCTTAAAAATGGTTTTTTTCATAGATTTTAAAAATCAAGAATTTTTTGGTGTCCAGGAAAGAAAATTCCTGATGCCGGGGTCAGGGATTTTTGTGCCCAGGAGGTGAATTTTTTTTTTGACCCAAATGTAAAAATGGACACCAGAATTACATTCGGGGTTGAATTTCACGCTTAAAAATGGTGTTTTTTATAGTTTTTAAAAATCAAGAATTTTTTGGTGTCCGGGAAAGAAAATTACTGATGCCGGGCTCAGGGATTTTTGTGCCCAGGAGGTGATTTTTTTTTTGACCCAAATGTAAAAATGGACACCAGAATTACATTCGGGGTTGAATTTCACGCTTAAAAATGGTGCTTTTTATAGTTTTTAAAAATCAAGAATTTTTTGTTGTCCGGGAAAGAAAATTACTGATGCCGGGGTCAGGGATTTTATTTGCCTAAGAGGTGAACATTTTTTTTTTACTCAAATGTAAAAACGGACGCCAGAATTAGATTTGGGGTTTAATTTCATGCTTAAAAATGGTGTTTTCTATAGATTTTAAAAATCAAGGTTTTTTGGTGTCCGGGGAAGAAAATTCCTGATGCCGGGGTGAGGGATTTTTGTGCCCAGGAGGTGAATTTTTCGTTGTTGACCCAAATGTAAAAACGGATGCCAGAATTACATTCGGGGTTTAATTTCACGCTTAAAAATTGTGTTTTTTATAATTTTTAAAAATCAAGAATTTTTTGGTGTCCGGGCTAGTAAATTTCTGATGCCGGGGTCAGGGATTTTTGTGCCCAGGAGGTGAATTTTTTTTTGACCCAAATGTAAAAATGAACACCAGAATTACATTCAGGGTTGAATTTCACGCTTAAAAATGGTGTTTTTTATAGTTTTTAAAAATCAAGAATTTTTTGTTGTCCGGGGAAGAAAATTCCTGATGCCGGGGTGAGGGATTTTTGTGCCCAGGAGTTGAATTTTTTTTTGTTGACCCAAATGTAAAAACGGATGCCAGAATTACATTCGGTGTTTAATTTCACGCTTAAAAATGGTGTTTTTTATACTTTTTAAAAATCAAGCATTTTTTGGTGTCCGGGCAAGTAAATTTTTGATGCCGGGGTCAGGGATTTTTGTGCCCAGGGGGTGAAATTTTTTTTTTGACCCAAATGTAAAAATGGACACCAGAATTACATTCGGGGTTGAATTTCACGCTTAAAACTGGTGTTTTTTATAGTTTTTAAAAATCAAGAATTTTTTGTTGTCCGGGAAAGAAAATTACTTTTGCCGGGGTCAGGGATTTTATTTGCCTAGGAGGTGAACATTTTTTTTTTTTACTCAAATGTAAAAACGGACGCCAGAATTAGATTTGGGGTTTAATTTCATGCTTAAAAATGGTGTTTTCTATAGATTTTAAAAATCAAGCATTTTTTGGTGTCCGGGCAAGTAAATTTTTGATGCCGGGGTCAGGGTTTTTTGTGCCCAGGGGGTGAAATTTTTTTTTTGACCCAAATGTAAAAATGGACACTAGAATTAGTTTCGGGGTTGAATTTCGTCCTTAAAAATGGTGCTTTTTATAGTTTTTAAAAATCAAGAATTTTTTGGTGTCCGGGCAACAAAATTCCTGATGCCAGAGTCAAGGATTTTTGTGCCCAGGAGGTGAAAAAGATTTTTTGACACAAATGTAAAAACCTAGGCCAGTATGAGATTCGGGGTTGAATTTCATCCTTAGAAATGGTGTTTTTTATAGATTTTAAAAATCAAGATTTTTTTGTGTCCAGGGAAGAAAATTCGTGATGCCGGGGTCAGGGATTTTTGTGCCCAGGAGGTAAATTTTTTTTTACCCAAATGTAAAAACAGACACCAGAATTAGATTCGAGTTTTAATTTCATCCTTAAAAATGGTTTTTTTCATAGATTTTAAAAATCAAGATTTTTTGGTGTCCGGGGAAGAAAATTCGTGATCAGGGATTTTTGTGCCCAGGAGGTAAAATTTTTTTGACACAAATGTAAAAACCGAGGCGAATATGAGATTCGGGGTTGAATTTCATCTTTAGAAATGGTGTTTTTAATAGTTTTTAAAAATCAAGCATTTTTTGGTGTCCGGGGAAGAAAATTCGTGATGCTGGGGTCAGGGATTTTTGTGCCCAGGAGGTGAAATTTTTTTTTTGACCCAAATGTAAAAACGGACTCCAGAATTAGATTTGGGGTTTAATTTCATCCTTGAAAATGGTGTTTTTCATAGATTTTAAAAATCAAGATTTTTTTGTGTCCGGGGAAGAAAATTCGTGATGCCAGGAATTTTTATGCCCAGCAGGTAAATTGTTTTTTGACCCAAATGTAAAAGCAGACACCAGAATTAGATTCGAGGTTTAATTGCATCCTTAAAAATGGTGTTTTCTATACTTTTTATAAATGAAGATATTTTTGGTGTCCAGGGAAGAAAATTCCTGATGCCGGCGTCAGGGATTTTTGTGCCCAGGAGGTGAATGTTTATTTTTACTCAAATCTAAAAACGGACACCAGAATGAGATTCGGGGTTGCTTTTTGTCCTTAAAAATGTCATTTTTCATAGCATTTAAAAATCAAGATTTTTTTGGTTTCCGGGGAAGAAAATTCCTGATGCCGGGGTCAGGGATTTTTGTGCCCAGGAGGTGAATTTTTTTTTCCACCCAAATCTATAAACGGACACCGGAATGAGATTCGGGGTTGAATTTCGTGCTTAAAAATGGTGTTTTTCATAGCTTTTAAAAATCAAGATTTTTTTGGTGTACGGGGAAGAAAATTCCTGATGCCGGGGTCAGAGAGTTTTGTGCCCAGGAGGTGAATTTTTTTTCCCCACCCAAATCTATAAACAGACGCCGGAATGAGATTCGGGGTTGAATTTCGTGCTTAAAAATGGTGTTTTTTATAGCTTTTAAAAATCAAGAATTTTTTGGTGTCCGGGGAAGAAAATTCCTGATGCCGGAGTCAGGGACTTTTGTGCCCAGGAGGTGAAATTATTTTCCACTCAAATGTAAAAACGGATGCCAGAATTAGATTTGGGGTTTAATTTCATGCTTAAAAATGGTTTTTTCTATAGATTTTAAAAATCAAGGTTTTTTCGTGTCCGGGGAAGAAAATTCCTGATGCCGGGGTGAGGGATTTTTGTGCCCAGGAGGTGAATTTTTCGTTGTTGACCCAAATGTAAAAACGGATGCCAGAATTACATTCGGGGTTTAAATTCACGCTTAAAAATTGTGTTTTTTATACTTTTTAAAAATCAAGCATTTTTTGGTGTCCGGGCTAGTAAATTTCTGATGCCGGGGTCAGGGATTTTTGTGCTAGGGAGGTGAATTTTTCATTGTTGACCCAAATGTAAAAACGGATGCCAGAATTACATTCGGGGTTGAATTTCACGCTTAAAAATGGTGTTTTTTATACTTTTTAAAAATCAAGAATTTTTTGTTGTCCGGGAAAGAAAATTACTGATGCCGGGGTCAGGGATTTTATTTGCCTAGGAGGTGAACATTTTTTTTTTGACTCAAATGTAAAAACGGATGCCAGAATTAGATTTGGGGTTTAATTTCATGCTTAAAAATGGTGTTTTCTATAGATTTTAAAAATCAAGGTTTTTTGGTGTCCGGGGAAGAAAATTCCTGATGCCGGGGTGAGGGATTTTTGTGCCCAGGAGGTGAATATTTCGTTGTTTTCCCAAATGTAAAAACGGATGCCAGAATTACATTCGGGGTTTAATTTCACGCTTAAAAATGGTGTTTTTTATACTAAAAAGTATAAAAAATCAAGCATTTTTTGGTGTCCGGGCTAGTAAATTTCTGATGCCGGGGTCAGGGATTTTTGTGCCCAGGAGGTGACATTTTTTTTGACCCAAATGTAAAAACGGACGCCAGAATTACATTCGGGGTTGAATTTCACGCTTAAAAATGGTGTTTTTTATAGTTTTTAAAAATCAAGCATTTTTTGGTGTCCGGGGAAGAAAATTCCTGTTGCCGGGTTCAGGGATTTTTGTGCCCAGCGGGTGAAAATTTTTTTTTGACCCAAATGTAAAAACGGACGCCAGAATTAGATTCAGGGTTGAATTTCATAGATTTTAAAAATCAAGATTTTTTGGTGTCCGGGGAAGAAAATTCGTGATGCCAGGGTCAGGGATTTTTGTGCCCAGGAGGTAAATTTTTTTTTGACACAAATGTAAAAACCGAGGCCAGTATGAGATTCGGGGTTGAATTTAATCCTTAAAAATGGTGTTTTTTATACTTTTTAAAAATCAAGCATTTTTTGGTGTCCGGGGAAGTAAATTTCTGATGCTGGGGTCAGGGACTTTTGTGCCCAGGAGGTGAATTTTTTTTTGACCCAAATGTAAAAATGGACACCAGAATTACATTCGGGGTTGAATTTCACGCTTAAAAATTGTGTTTTTTATACTTTTTAAAAATCAAGCATTTTTTGGTGTCTGGCCAAGTAAATTTCTGATGCCGGGGTCAGGGATTTTATTTGCCTAGGAGGTAAACATTTTTTTTTTACCCAAATGTAAAAACGGACGCCAGAATTAGATTTGGGGTTTAATTTCATGCTTAAAAATGGTGTTTTATATAGATTTTAAAAATCAAGGTTTTTTGGTGTCCGGGGAAGAAAATTCCTGATGCCAGAGTCAAGGATTTTTGTGCCCAGGAGGTGAATTTTTTTTTGACACAAATGTAAAAACCTAGGACAGTATGAGATTCGGGGTTGAATTTCATCCTTAGAAATGGTGTTTTTTATAGATTTTAAAAATCAAGATTTTTTTGTGTCCAGGGAAGAAAATTCGTGATGCCGGGGTCAGGATTTTTGTGCCCAGGAGGTAAATTTTTTTTGACCCAAATGTAAAAACAGACACCAGAATTAGATTCGAGTTTTAATTTCATCCTTAAAAATGGTTTTTTTCATAGATTTTAAAAATCAAGAATTTTTTGGTGTCCGGGCAAGAAAATTCCTGATGCCAGGGTCAGGGATTTTTGTGCCCAGGAGGTGAATTTTTTTTTGACCCAAATGTAAAAATGGACACCAGAATTACATTCCGGGTTGAATTTCACGCTTAAAAATGGTGTTTTTTATAGTTTTTAAAAATCAAGAATTTTTTGTTGTCCGGGAAAGGAAATTACTTTTGCCGGGGTCAGGGATTTTCTTTGCCTAGGAGGTGAACATTTTTTTTTTGACTCAAATGTAAAAACGGACGCCAGAATTAGATTTGGGGTTTAATTTCATGCTTAAAAATGGTGTTTTCTATAGATTTTAAAAATCAAGGTTTTTTGGTGTCCGGGGAAGAAAATTCCTGGTGCCGGGGTGAGGGATTTTTGTGCCCAGGAGGTGAATATTTCGTTGTTGACCCAAATGTAAAAACGGATGCCAGAATTAGATTTGGGGTTTAATTTCACGCTTAAAAATGGTGTTTTTTATACTTTTTAAAAATCAAGCATTTTTTGGTGTCCGGGCAAGTAAATTTTTGATGCCGGGGTCAGGGATTTTTGTGCCCAGGGGGTGAAATTTTTTTTTTGACCCAAATGTAAAAATGGACACTAGAATTAGTTTCGGGGTTGAATTTCGTCCTTAGAAATGGTGTTTTTTATAGTTTTTAAAAATCAAGAATTTTTTGGTGTCCGGGGAAGAAAATTCGTGATGCTGGGGTCAGGGATTTTTGTGCCCAGGAGGTGAAATACTTTTTTTTGACCCAAATGTAAAAACGGACTCCAGAATTAGATTTGGGGTTTAATTTCATCCTTGAAAATGGTGTTTTTCATAGATTTTAAAAATCAAGATTTTTTTGTGTCCGGGGAAGAAAATTCGTGATGCCAGGAATTTTTATGCCCAGCAGGTAAATTGTTTTTTGACCCAAATGTAAAAGCAGACACCAGAATTAGATTCGAGGTTTAATTGCATCCTTAAAAATGGTGTTTTCTATACTTTTTATAAATGAAGATATTTTTGGTGTCCGGGGAAGGAAATTCCTGATGCCGGCGTCAGGGATTTTTGTGCCCAGGAGGTGAAAATTTTTTTTGACCCAAATGTAAAATTCGATTCCAGAATGAGGTTTTGGGTTGCATTTCATCCTTAAAAATGGTGTTTTTTATAGTTTTTGTAAATGAACATTTTTGGGGTGTCCGGGGGACAAAATTCCTGATGCCGGTTTCAGGGATTTTTGTGCCCAGGAGGTGAATTTTTTTTGACCCAAATGTAAAAACGGACACCAGAATTACATTCAGGGTTGAATTTCATCCTTGAAAATGGTGTTTTTCATAGATTTTAAAAATCAAGATTTTTTGATGTCCGGGGAAGAAAACTCCTGATGCCGGTGTAAGGGATTTTTGTGCCCAGGAGGTGAAATTTTTTTTTTGACCCAAATGTAAAAACGGACACCAGAATTAGATTCGGGGTTGAATTTCTTCCTTAAAAATGGTGTTTTTTTATAGATTTTAAAAATCAATGATTTTTGGTTTCCGGGGAAGAAAATTCCTGATGCCGGGGTCAGGGATTTTTGTGCCCAGGAGGTGATTTTTTTTTTACCCAAATGTAAAAACGGAAGCCAGAATTACATTCGGGGTTGAATTTCACGCTTAAAAATGATGTTATTTATACTTTTTAAAAATCAAGGTTTTTTGGTTTCCGGGGAAGAAAATTCGTGATGCCGGGGTCAGGGATTTTTGTGTCCAGGAGGTGAATTTTTTGTTGTTGACCCAAATGTAAAAACGGATGCCAGAATTACATTCGGGATTTAATTTCACACTTAAAAATGGAGTTTTTTATACTTTTTAAAAATCAAGCATTTTTTGGTGTCCAGGGAAGAAAATTCGTGATGCCGGAGTCAGGGATTTTTGTGCCCAGGAGGTGAATATTTTTTTTGACCCAAATGTAAAAACGGATGCCAGAATTAGATTTGGGGTTGAATTTCGTCCTTCAAAATGGTGTTTTTCATAGTTTTTAAAAATGAAGATTTTTTTGGTGTCCGTGGAAGAAAATTCTTGATGCCGGAGTCAGGGATTTTTGGGCCCAGGAGGTGAATGTTTTTTTTTACTCAAATCCAAAAACGGACATCAGAATGAGATTCGGGTTTGAATTTCATCCTTAAAAATGTTGTTTTCATAGCTTTTAAAAATCAAGATTTTTTTGGTGTACGGGGAAGAAAATTCCTGATGCCGGAGTCAGGGACTTTTGTGCCCAGGAGGTGAAATTATTTTCCACTCAAATGTAAAAACGGACGCCAGAATTAGATTTGGGGTTTAATTTCATGCTTAAAAATGGTGTTTTCTATAGATTTTAAAAATCAAGGTTTTTTGGTGTCCGTGGAAGAAAATTCCTGATGCCGGGGTGAGGGATTTTTGTGCCCAGGATGTGAATTTTTCGTTGTTGACCCAAATGTAAAAACGGATGCCAGAATTACATTCGGGGTTTAATTTCACGCTTAAAAATTGTGTTTTTTATACTTTTTAAAAATCAAGCATTTTTTGGTGTCTGGGCTAGTAAATTTCTGATGCCGGGGTCAGGGATATTTGTGCCCAGGAGGTGAATTTTTCGTTGTTGACCCAAATGTAAAAACGGATGCCAGAATTACATTCGGGGTTGAATTTCACGCTTAAAAATGGTATTTTTTATAGTTTTTAAAAATCAAGAATTTTTTGTTGTCCGGGAAAGAAAATTACTGATGCCGGGGTCAGGGATTTTATTTGCCTAGGAGGTGAACATTATTTTTTTGACTCAAATGTAAAAACGGACGCCAGAATTAGATTTGGGGTTTAATTTCATGCTTAAAAATGGTGTTTTCTATATTTTTTAAAAATCAAGGTTTTTTGGTGTCCGGGGAAGAAAATTCCTGATGCCGGGGTGAGGGATTTTTGTGCCCAGGAGGTGAATATTTCGTTGTTGACCCAAATGTAAAAACGGATGCCAGAATTACATTCGGGGTTTAATTTCATGCTTAAAAATGGTGTTTTCTATATTTTTTAAAAATCAAGGTTTTTTGGTGTCCGGGGAAGAAAATTCCTGATGCCGGGGTGAGGGATTTTTGTGCCCAGGAGGTGAATATTTCGTTGTTGACCCAAATGTAAAAACGGATGCCAGAATTACATTCGGGGTTTAATTTCACGCTTAAAAATGGTGTTTTTTATACTTTTTAAAGATCAAGCATTTTTTGGTGTCCGGGCTAGTAAATTTCTGATGCCGGGGTCAGGGATTTTTGTGCCCAGGAGGTGAAAAAGATTTTTTGACACAAATGTAAAAACCGAGTCCAGTATGAGATTCGGGGTTGAATTTCATCCTTAGAAATGGTGTTTTTTATACTTTTTAAAAATCAAGCATTTTTTGGTGTCCGGGCAAGTAAATTTCTGATTTCGGAGTCAGGAATTTTTGTGCCCAGGAGGTGACATTTTTTTTGACCCAAATGTAAAAACGGACGCCAGAATTACATTCGGGGTTGAATTTCACGCTTAAAAATGGTGTTTTTTATAGTTTTTAAAAATCAAGCATTTTTTGGTGTCCGGGGAAGAAAATTCCTGTTGCCGGGTTCAGGGATTTTTGTGCCCAGCGGGTGAAAATTTTTTTTTGACCCAAATGTAAAAACGGACGCCAGAATTAGATTCAGGGTTGAATTTCATCCTTGAAAATGGTGTTTTTCATAGATTTTAAAAATCAAGATTTTTTTGTGTCCAGGGAAGAAAATTCGTGATGCCGGGGTCAGGGATTTTTGTGCCCAGGAGGTAAATTTTTTTTGACCCAAATGTAAAAACAGACACCAGAATTAGATTCGAGTTTTAATTTCATCCTTAAAAATGGTTTTTTTCATAGATTTTAAAAATCAAGATTTTTTGATGTCCGGGGAAGAAAATTCGTGATGCCGGGGTCAGGGATTTTTGTGCCCAGGAGGTAAATTTTTTTTTGACACAAATGTAAAAACCGAGGCCAGTATGAGATTCGGGGTTGAATTTAATCCTTAAAAATGGTTTTTTTCATAGATTTTAAAAACCAAGATTTTTTGGTGTCCGGGGAAGAAAATTCCTGATGCCGGAGTCAGGGATTTTTGTGCCCAGGGGGTGAAATTTTTTTTTTAACCCAAATGTAAAAATGGACACTAGAATTAGTTTCGGGGTTGAATTTCGTCCTTAAAAATTGTGTTTTTTATACTTTGACCCAAATGTAAAAATGGACACCAGAATTACATTCAGGGTTGAATTTCACGCTTAAAAATGGTGTTTTTTATAGTTTTTAAAAATCAAGAATTTTTTGTTGTCCGGGAAAGAAAATTACTGATGCCGGGGTCAGGGATTTTATTTGCCTAGGAGGTGAACATTTTTTTTTGACTCAAATGTAAAAACGGACGCCAGAATTAGATTTGGGGTTTAATTTCATGCTTAAAAATGGTGTTTTCTCTAGATTTTAAAAATCAAGGTTTTTTGGTGTCCGGGGAAGAAAATTCCTGATGCCGGGGTGAGGGATTTTTGTGCCCAGGAGGTGAAAAAGATTTTTTGACACAAATGTAAAAACCGAGTCCAGTATGAGATTCGGGGTTGAATTTCATCCTTAGAAATGGTGTTTTTTATACTTTTTAAAAATCAAGCATTTTTTGGTGTCCGGGCAAGTAAATTTCTGATTTCGGAGTCAGGGATTTTTGTGCCCAGGAGGTGATTTTTTTTTGACCCAAATGTAAAAATGGACACCAGAATTACATTCGGGGTTGAATTTCACGCTTAAAAATGGTGTTTTTTATAGTTTTTAAAAATCAAGAATTTTTTGTTGTCCGGGAAAGAAAATTACTGATGCCGGGGTCAGGGATTTTATTTGCCTAGGAGGTGAACATTATTTTTTTGACTCAAATGTAAAAACGGACGCCAGAATTAGATTTGGGGTTTAATTTCATGCTTAAAAATGGTGTTTTCTATATTTTTTAAAAATCAAGGTTTTTTGGTGTCCGGGGAAGAAAATTCCTGATGCCGGGGTGAGGGATTTTTGTGCCCAGGAGGTGAATATTTCGTTGTTGACCCAAATGTAAAAACGGATGCCAGAATTACATTCGGGGTTTAATTTCACGCTTAAAAATGGTGTTTTTTATACTTTTTAAAGATCAAGCATTTTTTGGTGTCCGGGCTAGTAAATTTCTGATGCCGGGGTCAGGGATTTTTGTGCCCAGGAGGTGAAAAAGATTTTTTGACACAAATGTAAAAACCGAGTCCAGTATGAGATTCGGGGTTGAATTTCATCCTTAGAAATGGTGTTTTTTATACTTTTTAAAAATCAAGCATTTTTTGGTGTCCGGGCAAGTAAATTTCTGATTTCGGAGTCAGGGATTTTTGTGCCCAGGAGGTGACATTTTTTTTGACCCAAATGTAAAAACGGACGCCAGAATTACATTCGGGGTTGAATTTCACGCTTAAAAATGGTGTTTTTTATAGTTTTTAAAAATCAAGCATTTTTTGGTGTCCGGGGAAGAAAATTCCTGTTGCCGGGTTCAGGGATTTTTGTGCCCAGCGGGTGAAAATTTTTTTTTGACCCAAATGTAAAAACGGACGCCAGAATTAGATTCAGGGTTGAATTTCATCCTTGAAAATGGTGTTTTTCATAGATTTTAAAAATCAAGATTTTTTTGTGTCCAGGGAAGAAAATTCGTGATGCCGGGGTCAGGGATTTTTGTGCCCAGGAGGTAAATTTTTTTTGACCCAAATGTAAAAACAGACACCAGAATTAGATTCGAGTTTTAATTTCATCCTTAAAAATGGTTTTTTTCATAGATTTTAAAAACCAAGATTTTTTGGTGTCCGGGGAAGAAAATTCCTGATGCCGGAGTCAGGGATTTTTGTGCCCAGGGGGTGAAATTTTTTTTTTAACCCAAATGTAAAAATGGACACTAGAATTAGTTTCGGGGTTGAATTTCGTCCTTAAAAATTGTGTTTTTTATACTTTGACCCAAATGTAAAAATGGACACCAGAATTACATTCAGGGTTGAATTTCACGCTTAAAAATGGTGTTTTTTTATAGTTTTTAAAAATCAAGAATTTTTTGTTGTCCGGGAAAGAAAATTACTGATGCCGGGGTCAGGGATTTTATTTGCCTAGGAGGTGAACATTTTTTTTTGACTCAAATGTAAAAACGGACGCCAGAATTAGATTTGGGGTTTAATTTCATGCTTAAAAATGGTGTTTTCTCTAGATTTTAAAAATCAAGGTTTTTTGGTGTCCGGGGAAGAAAATTCCTGATGCCGGGGTGAGGGATTTTTGTGCCCAGGAGGTGAAAAAGATTTTTTGACACAAATGTAAAAACCGAGTCCAGTATGAGATTCGGGGTTGAATTTCATCCTTAGAAATGGTGTTTTTTATACTTTTTAAAAATCAAGCATTTTTTGGTGTCCGGGCAAGTAAATTTCTGATTTCGGAGTCAGGGATTTTTGTGCCCAGGAGGTGATTTTTTTTTGACCCAAATGTAAAAATGGACACCAGAATTACATTCGGGGTTGAATTTCACGCTTAAAAATGGTGTTTTTTATAGTTTTTAAAAATCAAGAATTTTTTGTTGTCCGGGAAAGAAAATTACTGATGCCGGGGTCAGGGATTTTATTTGCCTAGGAGGTGAACATTATTTTTTTGACTCAAATGTAAAAACGGACGCCAGAATTAGATTTGGGGTTTAATTTCATGCTTAAAAATGGTGTTTTCTATATTTTTTAAAAATCAAGGTTTTTTGGTGTCCGGGGAAGAAAATTCCTGATGCCGGGGTGAGGGATTTTTGTGCCCAGGAGGTGAATATTTCGTTGTTGACCCAAATGTAAAAACGGATGCCAGAATTACATTCGGGGTTTAATTTCACGCTTAAAAATGGTGTTTTTTATACTTTTTAAAGATCAAGCATTTTTTGGTGTCCGGGCTAGTAAATTTCTGATGCCGGGGTCAGGGATTTTTGTGCCCAGGAGGTGAAAAAGATTTTTTGACACAAATGTAAAAACCGAGTCCAGTATGAGATTCGGGGTTGAATTTCATCCTTAGAAATGGTGTTTTTTATACTTTTTAAAAATCAAGCATTTTTTGGTGTCCGGGCAAGTAAATTTCTGATTTCGGAGTCAGGGATTTTTGTGCCCAGGAGGTGACATTTTTTTTGACCCAAATGTAAAAACGGACGCCAGAATTACATTCGGGGTTGAATTTCACGCTTAAAAATGGTGTTTTTTATAGTTTTTAAAAATCAAGCATTTTTTGGTGTCCGGGGAAGAAAATTCCTGTTGCCGGGTTCAGGGATTTTTGTGCCCAGCGGGTGAAAATTTTTTTTTGACCCAAATGTAAAAACGGACGCCAGAATTAGATTCAGGGTTGAATTTCATCCTTGAAAATGGTGTTTTTCATAGATTTTAAAAATCAAGATTTTTTTGTGTCCAGGGAAGAAAATTCGTGATGCCGGGGTCAGGGATTTTTGTGCCCAGGAGGTAAATTTTTTTTGACCCAAATGTAAAAACAGACACCAGAATTAGATTCGAGTTTTAATTTCATCCTTAAAAATGGTTTTTTTCATAGATTTTAAAAACCAAGATTTTTTGGTGTCCGGGGAAGAAAATTCCTGATGCCGGAGTCAGGGATTTTTGTGCCCAGGGGGTGAAATTTTTTTTTTAACCCAAATGTAAAAATGGACACTAGAATTAGTTTCGGGGTTGAATTTCGTCCTTAAAAATTGTGTTTTTTATACTTTGACCCAAATGTAAAAATGGACACCAGAATTACATTCAGGGTTGAATTTCACGCTTAAAAATGGTGTTTTTTATAGTTTTTAAAAATCAAGAATTTTTTGTTGTCCGGGAAAGAAAATTACTGATGCCGGGGTCAGGGATTTTATTTGCCTAGGAGGTGAACATTTTTTTTTTACTCAAATGTAAAAACGGACGCCAGAATTAGATTTGGGGTTTAATTTCATGCTTAAAAATGGTGTTTTCTCTAGATTTTAAAAATCAAGGTTTTTTGGTGTCCGGGGAAGAAAATTCCTGATGCCGGGGTGAGGGATTTTTGTGCCCAGGAGGTGAAAAAGATTTTTTGACACAAATGTAAAAACCGAGTCCAGTATGAGATTCGGGGTTGAATTTCATCCTTAGAAATGGTGTTTTTTATACTTTTTAAAAATCAAGCATTTTTTGGTGTCCGGGCAAGTAAATTTCTGATTTCGGAGTCAGGGATTTTTGTGCCCAGGAGGTGATTTTTTTTTGACCCAAATGTAAAAATGGACACCAGAATTACATTCGGGGTTGAATTTCACGCTTAAAAATGGTGTTTTTTATAGTTTTTAAAAATCAAGAATTTTTTGTTGTCCGGGAAAGAAAATTACTGATGCCGGGGTCAGGGATTTTATTTGCCTAGGAGGTGAACATTATTTTTTTGACTCAAATGTAAAAACGGACGCCAGAATTAGATTTGGGGTTTAATTTCATGCTTAAAAATGGTGTTTTCTATATTTTTTAAAAATCAAGGTTTTTTGGTGTCCGGGGAAGAAAATTCCTGATGCCGGGGTGAGGGATTTTTGTGCCCAGGAGGTGAATATTTCGTTGTTGACCCAAATGTAAAAACGGATGCCAGAATTACATTCGGGGTTTAATTTCACGCTTAAAAATGGTGTTTTTTATACTTTTTAAAGATCAAGCATTTTTTGGTGTCCGGGCTAGTAAATTTCTGATGCCGGGGTCAGGGATTTTTGTGCCCAGGAGGTGAAAAAGATTTTTTGACACAAATGTAAAAACCGAGTCCAGTATGAGATTCGGGGTTGAATTTCATCCTTAGAAATGGTGTTTTTTATACTTTTTAAAAATCAAGCATTTTTTGGTGTCCGGGCAAGTAAATTTCTGATTTCGGAGTCAGGGATTTTTGTGCCCAGGAGGTGACATTTTTTTTGACCCAAATGTAAAAACGGACGCCAGAATTACATTCGGGGTTGAATTTCACGCTTAAAAATGGTGTTTTTTATAGTTTTTAAAAATCAAGCATTTTTTGGTGTCCGGGGAAGAAAATTCCTGTTGCCGGGTTCAGGGATTTTTGTGCCCAGCGGGTGAAAATTTTTTTTTGACCCAAATGTAAAAACGGACGCCAGAATTAGATTCAGGGTTGAATTTCATCCTTGAAAATGGTGTTTTTCATAGATTTTAAAAATCAAGATTTTTTTGTGTCCAGGGAAGAAAATTCGTGATGCCGGGGTCAGGGATTTTTGTGCCCAGGAGGTAAATTTTTTTTGACCCAAATGTAAAAACAGACACCAGAATTAGATTCGAGTTTTAATTTCATCCTTAAAAATGGTTTTTTTCATAGATTTTAAAAACCAAGATTTTTTGGTGTCCGGGGAAGAAAATTCCTGATGCCGGAGTCAGGGATTTTTGTGCCCAGGGGGTGAAATTTTTTTTTTAACCCAAATGTAAAAATGGACACTAGAATTAGTTTCGGGGTTGAATTTCGTCCTTAAAAATTGTGTTTTTTATACTTTGACCCAAATGTAAAAATGGACACCAGAATTACATTCAGGGTTGAATTTCACGCTTAAAAATGGTGTTTTTTTATAGTTTTTAAAAATCAAGAATTTTTTGTTGTCCGGGAAAGAAAATTACTGATGCCGGGGTCAGGGATTTTATTTGCCTAGGAGGTGAACATTTTTTTTTTACTCAAATGTAAAAACGGACGCCAGAATTAGATTTGGGGTTTAATTTCATGCTTAAAAATGGTGTTTTCTCTAGATTTTAAAAATCAAGGTTTTTTGGTGTCCGGGGAAGAAAATTCCTGATGCCGGGGTGAGGGATTTTTGTGCCCAGGAGGTGAAAAAGATTTTTTGACACAAATGTAAAAACCGAGTCCAGTATGAGATTCGGGGTTGAATTTCATCCTTAGAAATGGTGTTTTTTATACTTTTTAAAAATCAAGCATTTTTTGGTGTCCGGGCAAGTAAATTTCTGATTTCGGAGTCAGGGATTTTTGTGCCCAGGAGGTGATTTTTTTTTGACCCAAATGTAAAAATGGACACCAGAATTACATTCGGGGTTGAATTTCACGCTTAAAAATGGTGTTTTTTATAGTTTTTAAAAATCAAGAATTTTTTGTTGTCCGGGAAAGAAAATTACTGATGCCGGGGTCAGGGATTTTATTTGCCTAGGAGGTGAACATTATTTTTTTGACTCAAATGTAAAAACGGACGCCAGAATTAGATTTGGGGTTTAATTTCATGCTTAAAAATGGTGTTTTCTATATTTTTTAAAAATCAAGGTTTTTTGGTGTCCGGGGAAGAAAATTCCTGATGCCGGGGTGAGGGATTTTTGTGCCCAGGAGGTGAATATTTCGTTGTTGACCCAAATGTAAAAACGGATGCCAGAATTACATTCGGGGTTTAATTTCACGCTTAAAAATGGTGTTTTTTATACTTTTTAAAGATCAAGCATTTTTTGGTGTCCGGGCTAGTAAATTTCTGATGCCGGGGTCAGGGATTTTTGTGCCCAGGAGGTGAAAAAGATTTTTTGACACAAATGTAAAAACCGAGTCCAGTATGAGATTCGGGGTTGAATTTCATCCTTAGAAATGGTGTTTTTTATACTTTTTAAAAATCAAGCATTTTTTGGTGTCCGGGCAAGTAAATTTCTGATTTCGGAGTCAGGGATTTTTGTGCCCAGGAGGTGACATTTTTTTTGACCCAAATGTAAAAACGGACGCCAGAATTACATTCGGGGTTGAATTTCACGCTTAAAAATGGTGTTTTTTATAGTTTTTAAAAATCAAGCATTTTTTGGTGTCCGGGGAAGAAAATTCCTGTTGCCGGGTTCAGGGATTTTTGTGCCCAGCGGGTGAAAATTTTTTTTTGACCCAAATGTAAAAACGGACGCCAGAATTAGATTCAGGGTTGAATTTCATCCTTGAAAATGGTGTTTTTCATAGATTTTAAAAATCAAGATTTTTTTGTGTCCAGGGAAGAAAATTCGTGATGCCGGGGTCAGGGATTTTTGTGCCCAGGAGGTAAATTTTTTTTGACCCAAATGTAAAAACAGACACCAGAATTAGATTCGAGTTTTAATTTCATCCTTAAAAATGGTTTTTTTCATAGATTTTAAAAACCAAGATTTTTTGGTGTCCGGGGAAGAAAATTCCTGATGCCGGAGTCAGGGATTTTTGTGCCCAGGGGGTGAAATTTTTTTTTTAACCCAAATGTAAAAATGGACACTAGAATTAGTTTCGGGGTTGAATTTCGTCCTTAAAAATTGTGTTTTTTATACTTTGACCCAAATGTAAAAATGGACACCAGAATTACATTCAGGGTTGAATTTCACGCTTAAAAATGGTGTTTTTTATAGTTTTTAAAAATCAAGAATTTTTTGTTGTCCGGGAAAGAAAATTACTGATGCCGGGGTCAGGGATTTTATTTGCCTAGGAGGTGAACATTTTTTTTTTACTCAAATGTAAAAACGGACGCCAGAATTAGATTTGGGGTTTAATTTCATGCTTAAAAATGGTGTTTTCTCTAGATTTTAAAAATCAAGGTTTTTTGGTGTCCGGGGAAGAAAATTCCTGATGCCGGGGTGAGGGATTTTTGTGCCCAGGAGGTGAAAAAGATTTTTTGACACAAATGTAAAAACCGAGTCCAGTATGAGATTCGGGGTTGAATTTCATCCTTAGAAATGGTGTTTTTTATACTTTTTAAAAATCAAGCATTTTTTGGTGTCCGGGCAAGTAAATTTCTGATTTCGGAGTCAGGGATTTTTGTGCCCAGGAGGTGATTTTTTTTTGACCCAAATGTAAAAATGGACACCAGAATTACATTCGGGGTTGAATTTCACGCTTAAAAATGGTGTTTTTTATAGTTTTTAAAAATCAAGAATTTTTTGTTGTCCGGGAAAGAAAATTACTGATGCCGGGGTCAGGGATTTTATTTGCCTAGGAGGTGAACATTATTTTTTTGACTCAAATGTAAAAACGGACGCCAGAATTAGATTTGGGGTTTAATTTCATGCTTAAAAATGGTGTTTTCTATATTTTTTAAAAATCAAGGTTTTTTGGTGTCCGGGGAAGAAAATTCCTGATGCCGGGGTGAGGGATTTTTGTGCCCAGGAGGTGAATATTTCGTTGTTGACCCAAATGTAAAAACGGATGCCAGAATTACATTCGGGGTTTAATTTCACGCTTAAAAATGGTGTTTTTTATACTTTTTAAAGATCAAGCATTTTTTGGTGTCCGGGCTAGTAAATTTCTGATGCCGGGGTCAGGGATTTTTGTGCCCAGGAGGTGAAAAAGATTTTTTGACACAAATGTAAAAACCGAGTCCAGTATGAGATTCGGGGTTGAATTTCATCCTTAGAAATGGTGTTTTTTATACTTTTTAAAAATCAAGCATTTTTTGGTGTCCGGGCAAGTAAATTTCTGATTTCGGAGTCAGGGATTTTTGTGCCCAGGAGGTGACATTTTTTTTGACCCAAATGTAAAAACGGACGCCAGAATTACATTCGGGGTTGAATTTCACGCTTAAAAATGGTGTTTTTTATAGTTTTTAAAAATCAAGCATTTTTTGGTGTCCGGGGAAGAAAATTCCTGTTGCCGGGTTCAGGGATTTTTGTGCCCAGCGGGTGAAAATTTTTTTTTGACCCAAATGTAAAAACGGACGCCAGAATTAGATTCAGGGTTGAATTTCATCCTTGAAAATGGTGTTTTTCATAGATTTTAAAAATCAAGATTTTTTTGTGTCCAGGGAAGAAAATTCGTGATGCCGGGGTCAGGGATTTTTGTGCCCAGGAGGTAAATTTTTTTTGACCCAAATGTAAAAACAGACACCAGAATTAGATTCGAGTTTTAATTTCATCCTTAAAAATGGTTTTTTTCATAGATTTTAAAAATCAAGATTTTTTGATGTCCGGGGAAGAAAATTCGTGATGCCGGGGTCAGGGATTTTTGTGCCCAGGAGGTAAATTTTTTTTTGACACAAATGTAAAAACCGAGGCCAGTATGAGATTCGGGGTTGAATTTAATCCTTAAAAATGGTTTTTTTCATAGATTTTAAAAACCAAGATTTTTTGGTGTCCGGGGAAGAAAATTCCTGATGCCGGAGTCAGGGATTTTTGTGCCCAGGGGTTGAAATTTTTTTTTTAACCCAAATGTAAAAATGGACACTAGAATTAGTTTCGGGGTTGAATTTCGTCCTTAAAAATTGTGTTTTTTATACTTTGACCCAAATGTAAAAATGGACACCAGAATTACATTCAGGGTTGAATTTCACGCTTAAAAATGGTGTTTTTTATAGTTTTTAAAAATCAAGAATTTTTTGTTGTCCGGGAAAGAAAATTACTGATGCCGGGGTCAGGGATTTTATTTGCCTAGGAGGTGAACATTTTTTTTTGACTCAAATGTAAAAACGGACGCCAGAATTAGATTTGGGGTTTAATTTCATGCTTAAAAATGGTGTTTTCTCTAGATTTTAAAAATCAAGGTTTTTTGGTGTCCGGGGAAGAAAATTCCTGATGCCGGGGTGAGGGATTTTTGTGCCCAGGAGGTGAAAAAGATTTTTTGACACAAATGTAAAAACCGAGTCCAGTATGAGATTCGGGGTTGAATTTCATCCTTAGAAATGGTGTTTTTTATACTTTTTAAAAATCAAGAATTTTTTGTTGTCCGGGAAAGAAAATTACTGATGCCGGGGTCAGGGATTTTATTTGCCTAGGAGGTGAACATTTTTTTTTTGACTCAAATGTAAAAACGGACGCCAGAATTAGATTTGGGGTTTAATTTCATGCTTAAAAATGGTGTTTTCTATAGATTTTAAAAATCAAGGTTTTTTGGTGTCCGGGGAAGAAAATTCCTGATGCCGGGGTGAGGGATTTTTGTGCCCAGGAGGTGAATATTTCGTTGTTGACACAAATGTAAAAACGGATGCCAGAATTACATTCGGGGTTTAATTTCACGCTTAAAAATGGTGTTTTTTATACTTTTTAAAAATCAAGCATTTTTTGGTGTCCGGGCTAGTAAATTTCTGATGCCGGGGTGAGGGATTTTTGTGCCCAGGAGGTGAAAAAGATTTTTTGACACAAATGTAAAAACCGAGTCCAGTATGAGATTCGGGGTTGAATTTCATCCTTAGAAATGGTGTTTTTTATACTTTTTAAAAATCAAGCATTTTTTGGTGTCCGGGCAAGTAAATTTCTGATTTCGGAGTCAGGGATTTTTGTGCCCAGGAGGTGACATTTTTTTTGCCCCAAATGTAAAAACGGACGCCAGAATTACATTCGGGGTTGAATTTCACGCTTAAAAATGGTGTTTTTTATAGTTTTTAAAAATCAAGCTTTTTTTGGTGTGCGGGGAAGTAAATTTTTGATGCCGGGGTCAGGGATTTTTGTGCCCAGGGGGTGAAATTTTTTTTTTGACCCAAATGTAAAAATGGACACTAGAATTAGTTTCGGGGTTGAATTTCATCCTTAAAAATGGTGCTTTTTATAGTTTTTAAAAATCAAGAATTTTTTTGGTGTCCGGGCAAGAAAATTCCTGATGCCAGAGTCAGGGATTTTTGTGCCCAGGAGGTGAAAAAGATTTTTTGACACAAATGTAAAAACTGAGGCCAGTATGAGATTCGGGGTTGAATTTCATCCTTAAAAATGGTTTTTTTCATAGATTTTAAAAATCAAGAATTTTTTGGTGTCCAGGAAAGAAAATTCCTGATGCCGGGGTCAGGGATTTTTGTGCCCAGGAGGTGAATTTTTTTTTTGACCCAAATGTAAAAATGGACACCAGAATTACATTCGGGGTTGAATTTCACGCTTAAAAATGGTGTTTTTTATAGTTTTTAAAAATCAAGAATTTTTTGGTGTCCGGGAAAGAAAATTACTGATGCCGGGCTCAGGGATTTTTGTGCCCAGGAGGTGATTTTTTTTTGACCCAAATGTAAAAATGGACACCAGAATTACATTCGGGGTTGAATTTCACGCTTAAAAATGGTGCTTTTTATAGTTTTTAAAAATCAAGAATTTTTTGTTGTCCGGGAAAGAAAATTACTGATGCCGGGGTCAGGGATTTTTGTGCCCAGGAGGTGAAATTTTTTTATTGACTCAAATGTAAAAACGGATGCCAGAATTAGATTCGGGGTTGAATTTAGTCCTTCAAAATGGTGCTTTTCATAGCTTTTAAAAATCAAGAATTTTTTGGTGTCCTGGGAAGGAAATTCCTGATGCCGGGGGTCAGGACCTTTTGTGCCCAGGAGGTGAATGTTGTTTTTTTTACTCAAATCTAAAAACGGACACCAGAATGAGATTCGGGGTTGAATTTCATCCTTAAAAATGGAGTTTTTCATAGTTTATAAAAATTAAGATTTATTTCGTGTCCGGGGAAGAAAATTCCTGATGCCGGGGTAAGGGATTTTTGTGCCCAGGAGGTGAAATTATTTTCCACTCAAATGTAAAAACGGATGCCAGAATTAGATTTGGGGTTTAATTTCATGCTTAAAAATGGTGTTTTCTATAGATTTTAAAAATCAAGGTTTTTTGGTGTCCGGGGAAGAAAATTTCTGATGCCGGGGTCAGGGATTTTTGTGCCCAGGAGGTGAGTTTTTCGTTGTTGACCCAAATGTAAAAACGGATGCCAGAATTACATTCGGGGTTTAATTTCACGCTTAAAAATTGTGTTTTTTATACTTTTTAAAAATCAAGCATTTTTTGGTGTCCGGGCTAGTAAATTTCTGATGCCGGGGTCAGGGATTTTTGTGCCCAGGAGGTGAATTTTTCGTTGTTGACCCAAATGTAAAAACGGATGCCAGAATTAGATTTGGGGTTGAATTTCGTCCTTCAAAATGGTGTTTTTCATAGTTTTTAAAAATGAAGATTTTTTTGGTGTCTGTGGAAGAAAATTCCTGATGCCGGAGTCAGGGATTTTTGGGCCCAGGAGGTGAATGTTTTTTTTTACTCAAATCCAAAAACGGACACCAGAATGAGATTCGGGGTTGAATTTCATCCTTAAAAATGGTGTTTTCATAGCTTTTGAAAATCAAGATTTTTTTGGTGTCTGGGTAAGAAATTCCTTATGCCGATTTTTAGCCCAGGAGGTGAAAAAAAAATTCTGACTCAAATCTAAAAACGGACACCAGAATGAGATTCGGGGTTGCTTTTTGTCCTTAAAAATCTCATTTTTCATAGCATTTAAAAATCAAGATTTTTTTGGTGTGCGGGGAAGAAAATTCCTGATGTCAGGGATTTTTGTGCCCAGGAGGTGAATATTTTTTTTGACCCAAATGTAAAAATGGATGCCAGAATTAGATTTGGGGTTGAATTTCGTCCTTCAATATGGTGTTTTTCATAGTTTTTAAAAATCAAGATTTTTTTGGTGTCCTGGGAAGATAATTCCTGATGCCAGGGTCAGGGATTTTTGTGCCCAGGAGGTGAATATTTTTTTTGACCCAAATGTAAAAACGGATGCCAGAATTACATTCTGGGTTTAATTTCACGCTTAAAAATGGTGTTTTTTATACTTTTTAAAAATCAAGCATTTTTTGGTGTCCGGGCAAGTAAATTTGTGATGCCGGGGTCAGGGATTTTTGTGCCCAGGAGGTGAAAAAGATTTTTTGACACAAATGTAAAAACCGAGTCCAGTATGAGATTCGGGGTTGAATTTTATCCTTAGAAATGGAGTTTTTTATAGATTTTAAAAATCAAGATTTTTTTGTGTCCAGGGAAGAAAATTCGTGATGCCGGGGTCAGGGATTTTTGTGCCCAGGAGGTAAATTTTTTTTGACCCAAATGTAAAAACAGACACCAGAATTAGATTCGAGTTTTAATTTCATCCTTAAAAATGGTTTTTTTCATAGATTTTAAAAATCAAGATTTTTTGATGTCCGGGGAAGAAAATTCGTGATGCCGGGGTCAGGGATTTTTGTGCCCAGGAGGTAAATTTTTTTTTGACACAAATGTAAAAACCGAGGCCAGTATGAGATTCGGGGTTGAATTTAATCCTTAAAAATGGTTTTTTTCATAGATTTTAAAAACCAAGATTTTTTGGTGTCCGGGGAAGAAAATTCCTGATGCCGGAGTCAGGGATTTTTGTGCCCAGGGGGTGAAATTTTTTTTTTAACCCAAATGTAAAAATGGACACTAGAATTAGTTTCGGGGTTGAATTTCGTCCTTAAAAATTGTGTTTTTTATACTTTGACCCAAATGTAAAAATGGACACCAGAATTACATTCAGGGTTGAATTTCACGCTTAAAAATGGTGTTTTTTATAGTTTTTAAAAATCAAGAATTTTTTGTTGTCCGGGAAAGAAAATTACTGATGCCGGGGTCAGGGATTTTATTTGCCTAGGAGGTGAACATTTTTTTTTTGACTCAAATGTAAAAACGGACGCCAGAATTAGATTTGGGGTTTAATTTCATGCTTAAAAATGGTGTTTTCTATAGATTTTAAAAATCAAGTTTTTTTGGTGTCCGGGGAAGAAAATTACTGATGCCGGGGTGAGGGATTTTTGTGCCCAGGAGGTGAATATTTCGTTGTTGACACAAATGTAAAAACGGATGCCAGAATTACATTCGGGGTTTAATTTCACGCTTAAAAATGGTGTTTTTTATACTTTTTAAAAATCAAGCATTTTTTGGTGTCCGGGCTAGTAAATTTCTGATGCCGGGGTGAGGGATTTTTGTGCCCAGGAGGTGAAAAAGATTTTTTGACACAAATGTAAAAACCGAGTCCAGTATGAGATTCGGGCTTGAATTTCATCCTTAGAAATGGTGTTTTTTATACTTTTTAAAAATCAAGCATTTTTTGGTGTCCGGGCAAGTAAATTTCTGATTTCGGAGTCAGGGATTTTTGTGCCCAGGAGGTGACATTTTTTTTGCCCCAAATGTAAAAACGGACGCCAGAATTACATTCGGGGTTGAATTTCACGCTTAAAAATGGTGTTTTTTATAGTTTTTAAAAATCAAGCTTTTTTTGGTGTGCGGGGAAGTAAATTTTTGATGCCGGGGTCAGGGATTTTTGTGCCCAGGGGGTGAATTTTTTTTTTTGACCCAAATGTAAAAATGGACACTAGAATTAGTTTCGGGGTTGAATTTCATCCTTAAAAATGGTGCTTTTTATAGTTTTTAAAAATCAAGAATTTTTTTGGTGTCCGGGCAAGAAAATTCCTGATGCCAGAGTCAGGGATTTTTGTGCCCAGGAGGTGAAAAAGATTTTTTGACACAAATGTAAAAACTGAGGCCAGTATGAGATTCGGGGTTGAATTTCATCCTTAAAAATGGTTTTTTTCATAGATTTTAAAAATCAAGAATTTTTTGGTGTCCAGGAAAGAAAATTCCTGATGCCGGGGTCAGGGATTTTTGTGCCCAGGAGGTGAATTTTTTTTTTGACCCAAATGTAAAAATGGACACCAGAATTACATTCGGGGTTGAATTTCACGCTTAAAAATGGTGTTTTTTATAGTTTTTAAAAATCAAGAATTTTTTGGTGTCCGGGAAAGAAAATTACTGATGCCGGGGTCAGGGATTTTTGTGCCCAGGGGGTGAAATTTTTTTTTTGACCCAAATGTAAAAATGGACACTAGAATTAGTTTCGGGGTTGAATTTCGTCCTTAGAAATGGTGTTTTTTATAGTTTTTAAAAATCAAGAATTTTTTGGTGTCCGGGGAAGAAAATTCGTGATGCTGGGGTCAGGGATTTTTGTGCCCAGGAGGTGAAATGCTTTTTTTTGACCCAAATGTAAAAACGGACTCCAGAATTAGATTTGGGGTTTAATTTCATCCTTGAAAATGGTGTTTTTCATAGATTTTAAAAATCAAGATTTTTTTGTGTCCGGGGAAGAAAATTCGTGATGCCAGGAATTTTTATGCCCAGCAGGTAAATTGTTTTTTGACCCAAATGTAAAAGCAGACACCAGAATTAGATTCGAGGTTTAATTGCATCCTTAAAAATGGTGTTTTCTATACTTTTTATAAATGAAGATATTTTTGGTGTCCGGGGAAGGAAATTCCTGATGCCGGCGTCAGGGATTTTTGTGCCAAGGAGGTGAAAATTTTTTTTGACCCAAATGTAAAATTCGATTCCAGAATGAGGTTTGGGGTTGCATTTCATCCTTAAAAATGGTGTTTTTTATAGTTTTTGTAAATGAACATTTTTGGGGTGTCCGGGGGACAAAATTCCTGATGCCGGTGTCAGGGATGTTTGTGCCCAGGAGGTGAATTTTTTTTTTGACCCAAATGTAAAAACGGACACCAGAATTACATTCAGGGTTGAATTTCATCCTTGAAAATGGTGTTTTTCATAGATTTTAAAAATCAAGATTTTTTGATGTCCGGGGAAGAAAACTCCTGATGCCGGTGTCAGGGATTTTTGTGCCCAGGAGGTGAAATTTTTTTTTTGACCCAAATGTAAAAACGGACACCAGAATTAGATTCGGGGTTGAATTTCTTCCTTAAAAATGGTGTTTTTTTATAGATTTTAAAAATCAATGATTTTTGGTTTCCGGTGAAGAAAATTCCTGATGCCGGGGTCAGGGATTTTTGTGCCCAGGAGGTGAATTTTTTTTTTACCCAAATGTAAAAACGGAAGCCAGAATTACATTCGGGGTTGAATTTCACGCTTAAAAATGATGTTATTTATACTTTTTAAAAATCAAGGTTTTTTGGTTTCCGGGGAAGAAAATTCGTGATGCCGGGGTCAGGGAGTTTTGTGCCCAGGAGGTAAATTTTTTTTTGACACAAATGTAAAAACCGAGGCCAGTATGAGATTCGTGGTTGAATTTCGTCCTTAGAAATGGTGTTTTTTATAGTTTTTAAAAATCAAGCATTTTTTGGTGTCCGGGGAAGCAAATTCGTGATGCCGTGGTCAGGGATTTTTGTGTCCAGGAGGTGAATTTTTTTTTGTTGACCCAAATGTAAAAACGGATGCCAGAATTACATTCGGGATTTAATTTCACACTTAAAAATGGAGTTTTTTATACTTTTTAAAAATCAAGCATTTTTTGGTGTCCAGGGAAGAAAATTCGTGATGCCGGAGTCAGGGATTTTTGTGCCCAGGAGGTGAATATTTTTTTTGACCCAAATGTAAAAACGGATGCCAGAATTAGATTTGGGGTTGAATTTCGTCCTTCAAAATGGTGTTTTTCATAGTTTTTAAAAATGAAGATTTTTTTGGTGTCCGTGGAAGAAAATTCCTGATGCCGGAGTCAGGGATTTTTGGGCCCAGGAGGTGAATGTTTTTTTTTACTCAAATCCAAAAACGGACATCAGAATGAGATTCGGGGTTGAATTTCATCCTTAAAAATGGTGTTTTCATAGCTTTTAAAAATCAAGATTTTTTTGGTGTACGGGGAAGAAAATTCCTGATGCCGGGGTCAGAGAGTTTTGTGCCCAGGAGGTGAATTTTTTTTCCCACCCAAATCTATAAACAGACGCCGGAATGAGATTCGGGGTTGAATTTCGTGCTTAAAAATGGTGTTTTTCATAGCTTTTATAAATCAAGAATTTTTTGGTGTCCGGGGAAGAAAATTCCTGATGCCGGAGTCAGGGACTTTTGTGCCCAGGAGGTGAAATTATTTTCCACTCAAATGTAAAAACGGACGCCAGAATTAGATTTGGGGTTTAATTTCATGCTTAAAAATGGTGTTTTCTATAGATTTTAAAAATCAAGGTTTTTTGGTGTCCGTGGAAGAAAATTCCTGATGCCGGGGTGAGGGATTTTTGTGCCCTGGAGGTGAATTTTTCGTTGTTGACCCAAATGTAAAAACGGATGCCAGAATTACATTCGGGGGTTAATTTCACGCTTAAAAATTGTGTTTTTTATACTTTTTAAAAATCAAGCATTTTTTGGTGTCCGGGAAAGAAAATTACTGATGCCGGGGTCAGGGATTTTATTTGCCTAGGAGGTGAACATTATTTTTTTGACTCAAATGTAAAAACGGACGCCAGAATTAGATTTGGGGTTTAATTTCATGCTTAAAAATGGTGTTTTCTATATTTTTTAAAAATCAAGGTTTTTTGGTGTCCGGGGAAGAAAATTCCTGATGCCGGGGTGAGGGATTTTTGTGCCCAGGAGGTGAATATTTCGTTGTTGACCCAAATGTAAAAACGGATGCCAGAATTACATTCGGGGTTTAATTTCACGCTTAAAAATGGTGTTTTTTATACTTTTTAAAAATCAAGCATTTTTTGTTGTCCGGGCTAGTAAATTTCTGATGCCGGGGTCAGGGATTTTTGTGCCCAGGAGGTGAAAAAGATTTTTTGACACAAATGTAAAAACCGAGTCCAGTATGAGATTCGGGGTTGAATTTCATCCTTAGAAATGGTGTTTTTTATACTTTTTAAAAATCAAGCATTTTTTGGTGTCCGGGCAAGTAAATTTCTGATTTCGGAGTCAGGGATTTTTGTGCCCAGGAGGTGACATTTTTTTTGACCCAAATGTAAAAACGGACGCCAGAATTACATTCGGGGTTGAATTTCACGCTTAAAAATGGTGTTTTTTATAGTTTTTAAAAATCAAGCATTTTTTGGTGTCCGGGGAAGAAAATTCCTGTTGCCGGGTTCAGGGATTTTTGTGCCCAGCGGGTGAAAATTTTTTTTTGACCCAAATGTAAAAATGGACGCCAGAATTAGATTCAGGGTTGAATTTCATCCTTGAAAATGGTGTTTTTCATAGATTTTAAAAATCAAGATTTTTTGGTGTCCGGGGAAGAGAATTCCTGATGCCGGAGTCAGGGATTTTTGTGCCCGGGAGGTGAGATTTTTTTTTGACCCAAATGTAAAAATGGACGCCAGAATTAGATTCGGGGTTGAATTTCACCCTTGAAAATGGTGTTTTTCATAGATTTTAAAAATCAAGATTTTTTTGGTGTCAGGGGAAGAAAATTCGTGATGCCAGGGTCAGGGATTTTTGTGCCCAGGAGTTGAATTTTTTTTTGTTGACCCAAATGTAAAAACGGATGCCAGAATTACATTCGGGGTTTAATTTCACGCTTAAAAATGGTGTTTTTTATACTTTTTAAAAATCAAGCATTTTTTGGTGTCCGGGCAAGTAAATTTGTGATGCCGGGGTCAGGGATTTTTGTGCCCAGGAGGTGAAAAAGATTTTTTGACACAAATGTAAAAACCGAGTCCAGTATGAGATTCGGGGTTGAATTTCATCCTTAGAAATGGAGTTTTTTATAGATTTTAAAAATCAAGATTTTTTTGTGTCCAGGGAAGAAAATTCGTGATGCCGGGGTCAGGGATTTTTGTGCCCAGGAGGTAAATTTTTTTTTTGACACAAATGTAAAAACCGAGGCCAGTATGAGATTCGGGGTTGAATTTAATCCTTAAAAATGGTTTTTTTCATACATTTTAAAAACCAAGATTTTTTGGTGTCCGGGGAAGAAAATTCCTGATGCCGGAGTCAGGGATTTTTGTGCCCAGGGGGTGAAATTTTTTTTTAACCCAAATGTAAAAATGGACACTAGAATTAGTTTCGGGGTTGAATTTCGTCCTTAAAAATTGTGTTTTTTATGCTTTGACCCAAATGTAAAAATGGACACCAGAATTACATTCAGGGTTGAATTTCACGCTTAAAAATGGTGTTTTTTATAGTTTTTAAAAATCAAGAATTTTTTGTTGTCCGGGCTAGTAAATTTCTGATGCCGGGGTCAGGGATTTTTGTGCCCAGGAGGTGAAAAAGATTTTTTGACACAAATGTAAAAACCGAGTCCAGTATGAGATTCGGGGTTGAATTTCATCCTTAGAAATGGTGTTTTTTATACTTTTTAAAAATCAAGCATTTTTTGGTGTCCGGGCAAGTAAATTTCTGATTTCGGAGTCAGGGATTTTTGTGCCCAGGAGGTGACATTTTTTTTGACCCAAATGTAAAAACGGACGCCAGAATTACATTCGGGGTTGAATTTCACGCTTAAAAATGGTGTTTTTTATAGTTTTTAAAAATCAAGCATTTTTTGGTGTCCGGGGAAGAAAATTCCTGTTGCCGGGTTCAGGGATTTTTGTGCCCAGCGGGTGAAAATTTTTTTTTGACCCAAATGTAAAAACGGACGCCAGAATTGGATTCAGGGTTGAATTTCATCCTTGAAAATGGTGTTTTTCATAGATTTTAAAAATCAAGATTTTTTGGTGTGCGGGGAAGAAAATTCCTGATGCCGGGGTCAGGGATTTTTGTGCCCAGGAGGTGAATTTTTTTTCCCCACCCAAATCTATAAACGGACACCGGAATGAGATTCGGGGTTGAATTTCGTGCTTAAAAATGGTGTTTTTCATAGCTTTTAAAAATCAAGATTTTTTTGGTGTACGGGGAAGAAAATTCCTGATGCTGGGGTCAGAGAGTTTTGTGCCCAGGAGGTGAATTTTTTTCCCCCACCCAAATCTATAAACAGACGCCGGAATGAGATTCGGGGTTGAATTTCGTGCTTAAAAATGGTGTTTTTTATAGCTTTTAAAAATCAAGAATTTTTTGGTGTCCGGGGAAGAAAATTCCTGATGCCGGAGTCAGGGACTTTTGTGCCCAGGAGGTGAAATTATTTTCCACTCAAATGTAAAAACGGATGCCAGAATTAGATTTGGGGTTGAATTTCATCCTTAAAAATGGTTTTTTCTATAGATTTTAAAAATCAAGGTTTTTTGGTGTCCGGGGAAGAAAATTCCTGATGCCGGGGTGAGGGATTTTTGTGCCCAGGAGGTGAATTTATCGTTGTTGACCCAAATGTAAAAACGGATGCCAGAATTACATTCGGGGTTTAATTTCACGCTTAAAATGGTGTTTTTTATACTTTTTAAAGATCAAGCATTTTTTGGCGTCCGGGCTAGTAAATTTCTGATGCCGGGGTCAGGGATTTTTGTGCCCAGGAGGTGAAAAAGATTTTTTGACACAAATGTAAAAACCGAGTCCAGTATGAGATTCGGGGTTGAATTTCATCCTTAGAAATGGTGTTTTTTATACTTTTTAAAAATCAAGCATTTTTTGGTGTCCGGGCAAGTAAATTTCTGATTTCGGAGTCAGGGATTTTTGTGCCCAGGAGGTGACATTTTTTTTGACCCAAATGTAAAAACGGACGCCAGAATTACATTCGGGGTTGAATTTCACGCTTAAAAATGGTGTTTTTTATAGTTTTTAAAAATCAAGCATTTTTTGGTGTCCGGGGAAGAAAATTCCTGTTGCCGGGTTCAGGGATTTTTGTGCCCAGCGGGTGAAAATTTTTTTTTGACCCAAATGTAAAAACGGACGCCAGAATTAGATTCGGGGTTGAATTTCACCCTTGAAAATGGTGTTTTTCATAGATTTTAAAAATCAAGATTTTTTTGGTGTCAGGGGAAGAAAATTCGTGATGCCAGGGTCAGGGATTTTTGTGCCCAGGAGTTGAATTTTTTTTAGTTGACCCAAATGTAAAAACGGATGCCAGAATTACATTCGGGGTTTAATTTCACGCTTAAAAATGGTGTTTTTTATACTTTTTAAAAATCAAGCATTTTTTGGTGTCCGGGCAAGTAAATTTGTGATGCCGGGGTCAGGGATTTTTGTGCCCAGGAGGTGAAAAAGATTTTTTGACACAAATGTAAAAACCGAGTCCAGTATGAGATTCGGGGTTGAATTTCATCCTTAGAAATGGAGTTTTTTATAGATTTTAAAAATCAAGATTTTTTTGTGTCCAGGGAAGAAAATTCGTGATGCCGGGGTCAGGGATTTTTGTGCCCAGGAGGTAAATTTTTTTTGACCCAAATGTAAAAACAGACACCAGAATTAGATTCGAGTTTTAATTTCATCCTTAAAAATGGTTTTTTTCATAGATTTTAAAAATCAAGATTTTTTGATGTCCGGGGAAGAAAATTCGTGATGCCGGGGTCAGGGATTTTTGTGCCCAGGAGGTAAATTTTTTTTTTGACACAAATGTAAAAACCGAGGCCAGTATGAGATTCGGGGTTGAATTTAATCCTTAAAAATGGTTTTTTTTAATAGATTTTAAAAACCAAGATTTTTTGGTGTCCGGGGAAGAAAATTCCTGATGCCGGAGTCAGGGATTTTTGTGCCCAGGGGGTGAAATTTTTTTTTTAACCCAAATGTAAAAATGGACACTGGAATTAGTTTCGGGGTTGAATTTCGTCCTTAAAAATTGTGTTTTTTATACTTTGACCCAAATGTAAAAATGGACACCAGAATTACATTCAGGGTTGAATTTCACGCTTAAAAATGGTGTTTTTTATAGTTTTTAAAAATCAAGAATTTTTTGTTGTCCGGGAAAGAAAATTACTGATGCCGGGGTCAGGGATTTTATTTGCCTAGGAGGTGAACATTTTTTTTTTGACTCAAATGTAAAAACGGACGCCAGAATTAGATTTGGGGTTTAATTTCATGCTTAAAAATGGTGTTTTCTCTAGATTTTAAAAATCAAGGTTTTTTGGTGTCCGGGGAAGAAAATTCCTGATGCCGGGGTGAGGGATTTTTGTGCCCAGGAGGTGAATATTTCGTTGTTGACACAAATGTAAAAACGGATGCCAGAATTACATTCGGGGTTTAATTTCACGCTTAAAAATGGTGTTTTTTATACTTTTTAAAAATCAAGCATTTTTTGGTGTCCGGGCTAGTAAATTTCTGATGCCGGGGTGAGGGATTTTTGTGCCCAGGAGGTGAAAAAGATTTTTTGACACAAATGTAAAAACCGAGTCCAGTATGAGATTCGGGGTTGAATTTCATCCTTAGAAATGGTGTTTTTTATACTTTTTAAAAATCAAGCATGTTTTGGTGTCCGGGCAAGTAAATTTCTGATTTCGGAGTCAGGGATTTTTGTGCCCAGGAGGTGATTTTTTTTTGACCCAAATGTAAAAATGGACACCAGAATTACATTCGGGGTTGAATTTCACGCTTAAAAATGGTGTTTTTTATAGTTTTTAAAAATCAAGAATTTTTTGTTGTCCGGGAAAGAAAATTACTTTTGCCGGGGTCAGGGATTTTATTTGCCTAGGAGGTGAACATTTTTTTTTTTTACTCAAATGTAAAAACGGACGCTAGAATTAGATTTGGGGTTTAATTTCATGCTTAAAAATGGTGTTTTCTATAGATTTTAAAAATCAAGGTTTTTTGGTGTCCGGGGAAGAAAATTCCTGATGCCGGAGTCAGGGACTTTTGTGCCCAGGAGGTGAAATTATTTTCCACTCAAATGTAAAAACGGATGCCAGAATTACATTCGGGGTTGAATTTCACGCTTAAAAATGGTGTTTTTTATACTTTTTAAAAATCAAGCATTTTTTGGTGTCCGGGCAAGTAAATTTTTGATGCCGGGGTCAGGGATTTTTGTGCCCAGGGGGTGAAATTTTTTTTTTGACCCAAATGTAAAAATGGACACTAGAATTAGTTTCGGGGTTGAATTTCACGCTTAAAAATGGTGTTTTTTATAGTTTTTAAAAATCAAGAATTTTTTGTTGTCCGGGAAAGAAAATTACTGATGCCGGGGTCAGGGATTTTTGTGCCCAGGAGGTGATTTTTTTTTTTTGACTCAAATGTAAAAACGGACGCCAGAATTAGATTTGGGGTTTAATTTCATGCTTAAAAATGGTGTTTTCTATAGATTTTAAAAATCAAGGTTTTTTGGTGTCCGGGGAAGAAAATTCCTGATGCCGGGGTGAGGGATTTTTGTGCCCAGGAGGTGAATTTTTCATTGTTGACCCATATGTAAAAACGGATGCCAGAATTACATTCGGGGTTTAATTTCACGCTTAAAAATTGTGTTTTTTATACTTTTTAAAAATCAAGAATTTTTTGGTGTCCGGGCTAGTAAATTTCTGATGCCGGGGTCAGGGATTTTTGTGCCCAGGAGGTGAATTTTTTTTTGACCCAAATGTAAAAATGGACACCAGAATTACATTCGGGGTTGAATTTCACGCTTAAAAATGGTGTTTTTTATAGTTTTTAAAAATCAAGAATTTTTTGTTGTCCGGGGAAGAAAATTCCTGTTGCCGGGTTCAGGGATTTTTGTGCCCAGCGGGTGAAATTTTTTTTTTGACCCAAATGTAAAAACGGACGCCAGAATTAGATACAGGGTTGAATTTCATCCTTGAAAATGGTGTTTTTCATAGATTTTAAAAATCAAGATTTTTTTGGTGTCAGGGAAAGAAAATTCGTGATGCCAGGGTCAGGGATTTTTGTGCCCAGGAGTTGAATTTTTTTTTGTTGACCCAAATGTAAAAACGGATGCCAGAATTACATTCGGGGTTTAATTTCACACTTAAAAATGGTGTTTTTTATACTTTTTAAAAATCAAGCATTTTTTGGTGTCCGGGCAAGTAAATTTGTGATGCCGGGGTCAGGGATTTTTGTGCCCAGGAGGTGAAAAAGATTTTTTGACACAAATGTAAAAACCGAGTCCAGTATGAGATTCGGGGTTGAATTTCATCCTTAGAAATGGAGTTTTTTATAGATTTTAAAAATCAAGATTTTTTTGTGTCCAGGGAAGAAAATTCGTGATGCCGGGGTCAGGGATTTTTGTGCCAAGGAGGTAAATTTTTTTTTTTGACACAAATGTAAAAACCGAGGCTAGTATGAGATTCGAGTTTTAATTTCATCCTTAAAAATGGTTTTTTTCATAGATTTTAAAAATCAAGATTTTTTGATGTCCGGGGAAGAAAATTTGTGATGCCGGGGTCAGGGATTTTTGTGCCCAGGAGGTAAATTTTTTTTTTGACACAAATGTAAAAACCGAGGCCAGTATGAGATTCGGGGTTGAATTTAATCCTTAAAAATGGTTTTTTTCATAGATTTTAAAAACCAAGATTTTTTGGTGTCCGGGGAAGAAAATTCCTGATGCCGGAGTCAGGGATTTTTTTGCCCAGGGGGTGAAATTTTTTTTTTTGACCCAAATGTAAAAATGGACACTAGAATTAGTTTCGGGGTTGAATTTCGTCCTTAAAAATGGTGTTTTTTATACTTTTTAAAAATCAAGCATTTTTTGGTGTCCGGGCAAGTAAATTTCTGATGCCGGGGTCAGGGACTTTTGTGCCCAGGAGGTGAATTTTTTTTTGACCCAAATGTAAAAATGGACACCAGAATTACATTCGGGGTTGAATTTCACGCTTAAAAATGGTGTTTTTTATACTTTTTAAAAATCAAGCATTTTTTGGTGTCTGGCCAAGTAAATTTCTGATGCCGGGGTCAGGGATTTTATTTGCCTAGGGGGTAAACATTTTTTTTTTACCCAAATGTAAAAACGGACGCCAGAATTAGATTTGGGGTTTAATTTCATGCTTAAAAATGGTGTTTTTTATAGATTTTAAAAATCAAGGTTTTTTTGTGTCCAGGGAAGAAAATTCGTGATGCCGGGGTCAGGGATTTTTGTGCCCAGGAGGTGAATTTTTTTTTTGACACAAATGTAAAAACCTAGGACAGTATGAGATTCGGGGTTGAATTTCATCCTTAGAAATGGTGTTTTTTATAGATTTTAAAAATCAAGATTTTTTTGTGTCCAGGGAAGAAAATTCGTGATGCCGGGGTCAGGATTTTTGTGCCCAGGAGGTAAATTTTTTTTGACCCAAATGTAAAAACAGACACCAGAATTAGATTCGAGTTTTAATTTCATCCTTAAAAATGGTTTTTTTCATAGATTTTAAAAATCAAGAATTTTTTGGTGTCCGGGCAAGAAAATTCCTGATGCCAGGGTCAGGGATTTTTGTGCCCAGGAGGTGATTTTTTTTTTGACCCAAATGTAAAAATGGACACCAGAATTACATTCGGGGTTGAATTTCACGCTTAAAACTGGTGTTTTTTATAGTTTTTAAAAATCAAGAATTTTTTGTTGTCCGGGAAAGAAAATTACTTTTGCCGGGGTCAGGGATTTTATTTGCCTAGGAGGTGAACATTTTTTTTTTTTACTCAAATGTAAAAACGGACGCTAGAATTAGATTTGGGGTTTAATTTCATGCTTAAAAATGGTGTTTTCTATAGATTTTAAAAATCAAGGTTTTTTGGTGTCCGGGGAAGAAAATTCCTGGTGCCGGGATGAGGGATTTTTGTGCCCAGGAGGTGAATATTTCGTTGTTGACCCAAATGTAAAAACGGATGCCAGAATTACATTTGGGGTTTAATTTCACGCTTAAAAATGGTGTTTTTTATACTTTTTAAAAATCAAGCATTTTTTGGTGTCCGGGCAAGTAAATTTTTGATGCCGGGGTCAGGGATTTTTGTGCCCAGGGGGTGAAATTTTTTTTTTGACCCAAATGTAAAAATGGACACTAGAATTAGTTTCGGGGTTGAATTTCGTCCTTAAAAATGGTGCTTTTTATAGTTTTTAAAAATCAAGAATTTTTTGGTGTCCGGGCAAGAAAATTCCTGATGCCAGAGTCAAGGATTTTTGTGCCCAGGAGGTGAAAAAGATTTTTTGACACAAATGTAAAAACCGAGGCCAGTATGAGATTCGGGGTTGAATTTCATCCTTAGAAATGGTGTTTTTTATAGATTTTAAAAATCACGATTTTTTTGTGTCCAGGGAAGAAAATTCGTGATGCCGGGGTCAGGGATTTTTGTGCCCAGGAGGTAAATTTTTTTTGACCCAAATGTAAAAACAGACACCAGAATTAGATTCGAGTTTTAATTTCATCCTTAAAAATGGTTTTTTTCATAGATTTTAAAAATCAAGATTTTTTGGTGTCCGGGGAAGAAAATTCGTGATCAGGGATTTTTGTGCCCAGGAGGTAAATTTTTTTTGACACAAATGTAAAAACCGAGGCGAATATGAGATTCGGGGTTGAATTTCATCCTTAGAAATGGTGTTTTTAATAGTTTTTAAAAATCAAGCATTTTTTGGTGTCCGGGGAAGAAAATTCGTGATGCTGGGGTCAGGGATTTTTGTGCCCAGGAGGTGAAATATTTTTTTTTGACCCAAATGTAAAAACGGACTCCAGAATTAGATTTGGGGTTTAATTTCATCCTTGAAAATGGTGTTTTTCATAGATTTTAAAAATCAAGATTTTTTTGTGTCCGGGGAAGAAAATTCGTGATGCCAGGAATTTTTATGCCCAGCAGGTAAATTGTTTTTTGACCCAAATGTAAAAGCAGACACCAGAATTAGATTCGAGGTTTAATTGCATCCTTAAAAATGGTGTTTTCTATACTTTTTATAAATGAAGATATTTTTGGTGTCCGGGGAAGGAAATTCCTGATGCCGGCGTCAGGGATTTTTGTGCCCAGGAGGTGAAAATTTTTTTTGACCCAAATGTAAAATTCGATTCCAGAATGAGGTTTGGGGTTGCATTTCATCCTTAAAAATGGTGTGTTTTATAGTTTTTGTAAATGAACATTTTTGGGGTGTCCGTGGGACAAAATTCCTGATGCCGGGGTCAGGGATTTTTGTGCCCAGGAGGTAAATTTTTTTTTTTGACACAAATGTAAAAACCGAGGCCAGTATGAGATTCGGGGTGGAATTAAATCCTTAAAAATGGTTTTTTTCATAGATTTTAAAAACCAAGATTTTTTGGTGTCCGGGCAAGTAAATTTCTGATGCCGGGGTCAGGGACTTTTGTGCCCAGGAGGTGAATTTTTTTTTGACCCAAATGTAAAAATGGACACCAGAATTACATTCGGGGTTGAATTTCACGCTTAAAAATGGTGTTTTTTATACTTTTTAAAAATCAAGCATTTTTTGGTGTCTGGCCAAGTAAATTTCTGATGCCGAGGTCAGGGATTTTATTTGCCTAGGAGGTAAACATTTTTTTTTTTACCCAAATGTAAAAACGGACGCCAGAATTAATTTGGGGTTTAATTTCATGCTTAAAAATGGTGTTTTTTATAGATTTTAAAAATCAAGGTTTTTTGGTGTCCGGGGAAGAAAATTCCTGTTGACGGGGTCAGGGATTTTTGTGCCCAGGAGGTGAATTTTTTTTTTTGACACAAATGTAAAAACCTAGGACAGTATGAGATTCGGGGTTGAATTTCATCCTTAGAAATGGTGTTTTTTATAGATTTTAAAAATCAAGATTTTTTTGTGTCCAGGGAAGAAAATTCGTGATGCCGGGGTCAGGATTTTTGTGCCCAGGAGGTAAATTTTTTTTGACCCAAATGTAAAAACAGACACCAGAATTAGATTCGAGTTTTAATTTCATCTTTAAAAATGGTTTTTTTCATAGATTTTAAAAATCAAGAATTTTTTGGTGTCCGGGCAAGAAAATTCCTGATGCCAGGGTCAGGGATTTTTGTGCCCAGGAGGTGAATTTTTTTTTTGACCCAAATGTAAAAATGGACACCAGAATTACATTCGGGGTTGAATTTCACGCTTAAAACTGGTGTTTTTTATAGTTTTTAAAAATCAAGAATTTTTTGTTGTCCGGGAAAGAAAATTACTTTTGCCGGGGACAGGGATTTTATTTGCCTAGGAGGTGAACATTTTTTTTTTTGACTCAAATGTAAAAACGGACGCTAGAATTAGATTTGGGGTTTAATTTCATGCTTAAAAATGGTGTTTTCTATAGATTTTAAAAATCAAGGTTTTTTGGTGTCCGGGGAAGAAAATTCCTGGTGCCGGGATGAGGGATTTTTGTGCCCAGGAGGTGAATATTTCGTTGTTGACCCAAATGTAAAAACGGATGCCAGAATTACATTTGGGGTTTAATTTCACGCTTAAAAATGGTGTTTGTTATACTTTTTAAAAATCAAGCATTTTTTGGTGTCCGGGCAAGTAAATTTTTGATGCCGGGGTCAGGGATTTTTGTGCCCAGGGGGTGAAATTTTTTTTTGACCCAAATGTAAAAATGGACACTAGAATTAGTTTCGGGGTTGAATTTCGTCCTTAAAAATGGTGCTTTTTATAGTTTTTAAAAATCAAGAATTTTTTGGTGTCCGGGCAAGAAAATTCCTGATGCCAGAGTCAAGGATTTTGTGCCCAGGAGGTGAAAAAGATTTTTTGACACAAATGTAAAAACCGAGGCCAGTATGAGATTCGGGGTTGAATTTCATCCTTAGAAATGGTGTTTTTTATAGATTTTAAAAATCACGATTTTTTTGTGTCCAGGGAAGAAAATTCGTGATGCCGGGGTCAGGGATTTTTGTGCCCAGGAGGTAAATTTTTTTTGACCCAAATGTAAAAACAGACACCAGAATTAGATTCGAGTTTTAATTTCATCCTTAAAAATGGTTTTTTTCATAGATTTTAAAAATCAAGATTTTTTGGTGTCCGGGGAAGAAAATTCGTGATCAGGGATTTTTGTGCCCAGGAGGTAAATTTTTTTTGACACAAATGTAAAAACCGAGGCGAATATGAGATTCGGGGTTGAATTTCATCCTTAGAAATGGTGTTTTTAATAGTTTTTAAAAATCAAGCATTTTTTGGTGTCCGGGGAAGAAAATTCGTGATGCTGGGGTCAGGGATTTTTGTGCCCAGGAGGTGAATATTTCGTTGTTGACCCAAATGTAAAAACGGATGCCAGAATTAGATTTGGGGTTTAATTTCACGCTTAAAAATGGTGTTTTTTATACTTTTTAAAAATCAAGCATTTTTTGGTGTCCGGGCAAGTAAATTTTTGATGCCGGGGTCAGGGATTTTTGTGCCCAGGGGGTGAAATTTTTTTTTTGACCCAAATGTAAAAATGGACACTAGAATTAGTTTCGGGGTTGAATTTCGTCCTTAGAAATGGTGTTTTTTATAGTTTTTAAAAATCAAGAATTTTTTGGTGTCCGGGGAAGAAAATTCGTGATGCTGGGGTCAGGGATTTTTGTGCCCAGGAGGTGAAATACTTTTTTTTGACCCAAATGTAAAAACGGACTCCAGAATTAGATTTGGGGTTTAATTTCATCCTTGAAAATGGTGTTTTTCATAGATTTTAAAAATCAAGATTTTTTTGTGTCCGGGGAAGAAAATTCGTGATGCCAGGAATTTTTATGCCCAGCAGGTAAATTGTTTTTTGACCCAAATGTAAAAGCAGACACCAGAATTAGATTCGAGGTTTAATTGCATCCTTAAAAATGGTGTTTTCTATACTTTTTATAAATGAAGATATTTTTGGTGTCCGGGGAAGGAAATTCCTGATGCCGGCGTCAGGGATTTTTGTGCCCAGGAGGTGAAAATTTTTTTTGACCCAAATGTAAAATTCGATTCCAGAATGAGGTTTTGGGTTGCATTTCATCCTTAAAAATGGTGTTTTTTATAGTTTTTGTAAATGAACATTTTTGGGGTGTCCGGGGGACAAAATTCCTGATGCCGGTTTCAGGGATTTTTGTGCCCAGGAGGTGAATTTTTTTTTGACCCAAATGTAAAAACGGACACCAGAATTACATTCAGGGTTGAATTTCATCCTTGAAAATGGTGTTTTTCATAGATTTTAAAAATCAAGATTTTTTGATGTCCGGGGAAGAAAACTCCTGATGCCGGTGTCAGGGATTTTTGTGCCCAGGAGGTGAAATTTTTTTTTTTACCCAAATGTAAAAACGGAAGCCAGAATTACATTCGGGGTTGAATTTCACGCTTAAAAATGATGTTATTTATACTTTTTAAAAATCAAGGTTTTTTGGATTCCGGGGAAGAAAATTCGTGATGCCGGGGTCAGGGATTTTTGTGTCCAGGAGGTGAATTTTTTTTTGTTGACCCAAATGTAAAAACGGATGCCAGAATTACATTCGGGATTTAATTTCACACTTAAAAATGGAGTTTTTTATACTTTTTAAAAATCAAGCATTTTTTGGTGTCCAGGGAAGAAAATTCGTGATGCCGGAGTCAGGGATTTTTGTGCCCAGGAGGTGAATATTTTTTTTGACCCAAATGTAAAAACGGATGCCAGAATTAGATTTGGGGTTGAATTTCGTCCTTCAAAATGGTGTTTTTCATAGTTTTTAAAAATGAAGATTTTTTTGGTGTCCGTGGAAGAAAATTCCTGATGCCGGAGTCAGGGATTTTTGGGCCCAGGAGGTGAATGTTTTTTTTTACTCAAATCCAAAAACGGACATCAGAATGAGATTCGGGTTTGAATTTCATCCTTAAAAATGGTGTTTTCATAGCTTTTAAAAATCAAGATTTTTTTGGTGTACGGGGAAGAAAATTCCTGATGCCGGAGTCAGGGACTTTTGTGCCCAGGAGGTGAAATTATTTTCCACTCAAATGTAAAAACGGACGCCAGAATTAGATTTGGGGTTTAATTTCATGCTTAAAAATGGTGTTTTCTATAGATTTTAAAAATCAAGGTTTTTTGGTGTCCGTGGAAGAAAATTCCTGATGCCGGGGTGAGGGATTTTTGTGCCCAGGAGGTGAATTTTTCGTTGTTGACCCAAATGTAAAAACGGATGCCAGAATTACATTCGGGGTTTAATTTCACGCTTAAAAATTGTGTTTTTTATACTTTTTAAAAATCAAGCATTTTTTGGTGTCTGGGCTAGTAAATTTCTGATGCCGGGGTCAGGGATTTTTGTGCCCAGGAGGTGAATTTTTCGTTGTTGACCCAAATGTAAAAACGGATGCCAGAATTACATTCGGGGTTGAATTTCACGCTTAAAAATGGTGTTTTTTATAGTTTTTAAAAATCAAGAATTTTTTGTTGTCCGGGAAAGAAAATTACTGATGCCGGGGTCAGGGATTTTATTTGCCTAGGAGGTGAACATTATTTTTTTGACTCAAATGTAAAAACGGACGCCAGAATTAGATTTGGGGTTTAATTTCATGCTTAAAAATGGTGTTTTCTATATTTTTTAAAAATCAAGGTTTTTTGGTGTCCGGGGAAGAAAATTCCTGATGCCGGGGTGAGGGATTTTTGTGCCCAGGAGGTGAATATTTCGTTGTTGACCCAAATGTAAAAACGGATGCCAGAATTACATTCGGGGTTTAATTTCACGCTTAAAAATGGTGTTTTTTATACTTTTTAAAGATCAAGCATTTTTTGGTGTCCGGGCTAGTAAATTTCTGATGCCGGGGTCAGGGATTTTTGTGCCCAGGAGGTGAAAAAGATTTTTTGACACAAATGTAAAAACCGAGTCCAGTATGAGATTCGGGGTTGAATTTCATCCTTAGAAATGGTGTTTTTTATACTTTTTAAAAATCAAGCATTTTTTGGTGTCCGGGCAAGTAAATTTCTGATTTCGGAGTCAGGGATTTTTGTGCCCAGGAGGTGACATTTTTTTTGCCCCAAATGTAAAAACGGACGCCAGAATTACATTCGGGGTTGAATTTCACGCTTAAAAATGGTGTTTTTTATAGTTTTTAAAAATCAAGCATTTTTTGGTGTCCGGGGAAGAAAATTCCTGTTGCCGGGTTCAGGGATTTTTGTGCCCAGCGGGGGAAAATTTTTTTTTGACCCAAATGTAAAAACGGACGCCAGAATTAGATTCAGGGTTGAATTTCATCCTTGAAAATGGTGTTTTTCATAGATTTTAAAAATCAAGATTTTTTTGTGTCTAGGGAAGAAAATTCGTGATGCCGGGGTCAGGGATTTTTGTGCCCAGGAGGTAAATTTTTTTTGACCCAAATGTAAAAACAGACACCAGAATTAGATTCGAGTTTTAATTTCATCCTTAAAAATGGTTTTTTTCATAGATTTTAAAAATCAAGATTTTTTGATGTCCGGGGAAGAAAATTCGTGATGCCGGGGTCAGGGATTTTTGTGCCCAGGAGGTAAATTTTTTTTTGACACAAATGTAAAAACCGAGGCCAGTATGAGATTCGGGGTTGAATTTAATCCTTAAAAATGGTTTTTTTCATAGATTTTAAAAACCAAGATTTTTTGGTGTCCGGGGAAGAAAATTCCTGATGCCGGAGTCAGGGATTTTTGTGCCCAGGGGGTGAAATTTTTTTTTTTAACCCAAATGTAAACATGGACACTAGAATTAGTTTCGTGGTTGAATTTCGTCCTTAAAAATTGTGTTTTTTATACTTTGACCCAAATGTAAAAATGGACACCAGAATTACATTCAGGGTTGAATTTCACGCTTAAAAATGGTGTTTTTTATAGTTTTTAAAAATCAAGAATTTTTTGTTGTCCGGGAAAGAAAATTACTGATGCCGGGGTCAGGGATTTTATTTGCCTAGGAGGTGAACATTTTTTTTTTTACTCAAATGTAAAAACGGACGCCAGAATTAGATTTGGGGTTTAATTTCATGCTTAAAAATGGTGTTTTCTCTAGATTTTAAAAATCAAGGTTTTTTGGTGTCCGGGGAAGAAAATTCCTGATGCCGGGGTGAGGGATTTTTGTGCCCAGGAGGTGAAAAAGATTTTTTGACACAAATGTAAAAACCGAGTCCAGTATGAGATTCGGGGTTGAATTTCATCCTTAGAAATGGTGTTTTTTATACTTTTTAAAAATCAAGCATTTTTTGGTGTCCGGGCAAGTAAATTTCTGATTTCGGAGTCAGGGATTTTTGTGCCCAGGAGGTGATTTTTTTTTGACCCAAATGTAAAAATGGACACCAGAATTACATTCGGGGTTGAATTTCACGCTTAAAAATGGTGTTTTTTATAGTTTTTAAAAATCAAGAATTTTTTGTTGTCCGGGAAAGAAAATTACTGATGCCGGGGTCAGGGATTTTATTTGCCTAAGAGGTGAACATTTTTTTTTTACTCAAATGTAAAAACGGACGCCAGAATTAGATTTGGGGTTTAATTTCATGCTTAAAAATGGTGTTTTCTATAGATTTTAAAAATCAAGGTTTTTTGGTGTCAGGGGAAGAAAATTCCTGATGCCGGGGTGAGGGATTTTTGTGCCCAGGAGGTGAATTTTTCGTTGTTGACCCAAATGTAAAAACGGATGCCAGAATTACATTCGGGGTTTAATTTCACGCTTAAAAATTGTGTTTTTTATACTTTTTAAAAATCAAGAATTTTTTGGTGTCCGGGCTAGTAAATTTCTGATGCCGGGGTCAGGGATTTTTGTGCCCAGGAGGTGAATTTTTTTTTTGACCCAAATGTAAAAATGGACACCAGAATTACATTCAGGGTTGAATTTCACGCTTAAAAATGGTGTTTTTTATAGTTTTTAAAAATCAAGAATTTTTTGTTGTCCGGGAAAGAAAATTACTGATGCCGGGGTCAGGGATTTTATTTGCCTAGGAGGTGAACATTTTTTTTTTGACTCAAATGTAAAAACGGACGCCAGAATTAGATTTGGGGTTTAATTTCATGCTTAAAAATGGTGTTTTCTATAGATTTTAAAAATCAAGGTTTTTTGGTGTCCGGGGAAGAAAATTCCTGATGCCGGGGTGAGGGATTTTTGTGCCCAGGAGGTGAATATTTCGTTGTTGACACAAATGTAAAAACGGATGCCAGAATTACATTCGGGGTTTAATTTCACGCTTAAAAATGGTGTTTTTTATACTTTTTAAAAATCAAGCATTTTTTGGTGTCCGGGCTAGTAAATTTCTGATGCCGGGGTGAGGGATTTTTGTGCCCAGGAGGTGAAAAAGATTTTTTGACACAAATGTAAAAACCGAGTCCAGTATGAGATTCGGGGTTGAATTTCATCCTTAGAAATGGTGTTTTTTATACTTTTTAAAAATCAAGCATTTTTTGGTGTCCGGGCAAGTAAATTTCTGATTTCGGAGTCAGGGATTTTTGTGCCCAGGAGGTGACATTTTTTTTGCCCCAAATGTAAAAACGGACGCCAGAATTACATTCGGGGTTGAATTTCACGCTTAAAAATGGTGTTTTTTATAGTTTTTAAAAATCAAGCTTTTTTTGGTGTGCGGGGAAGTAAATTTTTGATGCCGGGGTCAGGGATTTTTGTGCCCAGGGGGTGAAATTTTTTTTTTGACCCAAATGTAAAAATGGACACTAGAATTAGTTTCGGGGTTGAATTTCATCCTTAAAAATGGTGCTTTTTATAGTTTTTAAAAATCAAGAATTTTTTTGGTGTCCGGGCAAGAAAATTCCTGATGCCAGAGTCAGGGATTTTTGTGCCCAGGAGGTGAAAAAGATTTTTTGACACAAATGTAAAAACTGAGGCCAGTATGAGATTCGGGGTTGAATTTCATCCTTAAAAATGGTTTTTTTCATAGATTTTAAAAATCAAGAATTTTTTGGTGTCCAGGAAAGAAAATTCCTGATGCCGGGGTCAGGGATTTTTGTGCCCAGGAGGTGAATTTTTTTTTTGACCCAAATGTAAAAATGGACACCAGAATTACATTCGGGGTTGAATTTCACGCTTAAAAATGGTGTTTTTTATAGTTTTTAAAAATCAAGAATTTTTTGGTGTCCGGGAAAGAAAATTACTGATGCCGGGCTCAGGGATTTTTGTGCCCAGGAGGTGATTTTTTTTTTGACCCAAATGTAAAAATGGACACCAGAATTACATTCGGGGTTGAATTTCACGCTTAAAAATGGTGCTTTTTATAGTTTTTAAAAATCAAGAATTTTTTGTTGTCCGGGAAAGAAAATTACTGATGCCGGGGTCAGGGATTTTTGTGCCCAGGAGGTGAAATTTTTTTATTGACTCAAATGTAAAAACGGATGCCAGAATTAGATTCGGGGTTGAATTTAGTCCTTCAAAATGGTGCTTTTCATAGCTTTTAAAAATCAAGAATTTTTTGGTGTCCTGGGAAGGAAATTCCTGATGCCGGGGGTCAGGACCTTTTGTGCCCAGGAGGTGAATGTTGTTTTTTTTACTCAAATCTAAAAACGGACACCAGAATGAGATTCGGGGTTGAATTTCATCCTTAAAAATGGAGTTTTTCATAGTTTAAGATTTATTTCGTGTCCGGGGAAGAAAATTCCTGATGCCGGGGTAAGGGATTTTTGTGCCCAGGAGGTGAAATTATTTTCCACTCAAATGTAAAAACGGATGCCAGAATTAGATTTGGGGTTTAATTTCATGCTTAAAAATGGTGTTTTCTATAGATTTTAAAAATCAAGGTTTTTTGGTGTCCGGGGAAGAAAATTTCTGATGCCGGGGTCAGGGATTTTTGTGCCCAGGAGGTGAGTTTTTCGTTGTTGACCCAAATGTAAAAACGGATGCCAGAATTACATTCGGGGTTTAATTTCACGCTTAAAAATTGTGTTTTTTATACTTTTTAAAAATCAAGCATTTTTTGGTGTCCGGGCTAGTAAATTTCTGATGCCGGGGTCAGGGATTTTTGTGCCCAGGAGGTGAATTTTTCGTTGTTGACCCAAATGTAAAAACGGATGCCAGAATTAGATTTGGGGTTGAATTTCGTCCTTCAAAATGGTGTTTTTCATAGTTTTTAAAAATGAAGATTTTTTTGGTGTCCGTGGAAGAAAATTCCTGATGCCGGAGTCAGGGATTTTTGGGCCCAGGAGGTGAATGTTTTTTTTTACTCAAATCCAAAAACGGACACCAGAATGAGATTCGGGGTTGAATTTCATCCTTAAAAATGGTGTTTTCATAGCTTTTGAAAATCAAGATTTTTTTGGTGTCTGGGTAAGAAATTCCTTATGCCGATTTATAGCCCAGGAGGTGAAAAAAAAATTCTGACTCAAATCTAAAAACGGACACCAGAATGAGATTCGGGGTTGCTTTTTGTCCTTAAAAATCTCATTTTTCATAGCATTTAAAAATCAAGATTTTTTTGGTGTGCGGGGAAGAAAATTCCTGATGTCAGGGATTTTTGTGCCCAGGAGGTGAATATTTTTTTTGACCCAAATGTAAAAATGGATGCCAGAATTAGATTTGGGGTTGAATTTCGTCCTTCAATATGGTGTTTTTCATAGTTTTTAAAAATCAAGATTTTTTTGGTGTCCTGGGAAGATAATTCCTGATGCCAGGGTCAGGGATTTTTGTGCCCAGGAGGTGAATATTTTTTTTGACCCAAATGTAAAAACGGATGTCAGAATTAGATTTGGGGTTGAATTTTGTCCTTAAAAATGGTGTTTTTCGTAATTTTTAAAAATCAAGATTTTGTTGGGAAGAAAATGCCTGATGCCGGAGTCAGAGATTTTTGTGCCCAGGAGGTGAAATTTTTTTTTCCACCCAAATCTATAAACGGACGCCGGAATGAGATTCGGGGTTGAATTTCGTGCTTAAAAAGGGTGTTTTTCATAGCTTTTAAAAATCAAGATTTTTTTGGTGTCCGGGGAAGAAAATTCCTGATGCCGGGGTCAGTGACTTTTGTGCCCAGGAGATGAAATTATTTTCCACCCAAATGTAAAAACGCACACCAGAATGAGATTCGGGGTTGAATTTCATTCTTTAAAATGATGTTTTTCATAGCTTTTAAAAATCAAGAATTTTTTGGTGTCCCGGGAAGAAAATTCCTGATGCCGGAGTCAGGGATTTTTGTGCCCAGGAGGTGAAATTTTTTCCCACCCCCAAATCTAAAAACCAACACCAGAATGAGATTTGGGGTTGAATTTCATTCTCAAAAATGGTGTTTTTCATCGCTTTTAAAAATCAAGATTTATTTCGTGTCCGGGGAAGAAAATTCCTGATGCTGGGGTCAGGGATTTTTGTGCCCAGGAGGTGAATGTTTTTTATTGACTCAAATGTAAAAACTGACACCAGAATGAAATTCGGGGTTGAATTTCTTCCTTAAAAATGGTGTTTTTCATAGTTTATAAAAATCAAGATTTTTTTGGTGTCCGGGGAAGAAAATTCCTGATGCCAGGGTCAGGGATTTTTGTGCCCAGGAGGTGAAATTTTTTTTCCACCCAAATGTAAAAACGGACACCAGAATGAGATTCGGGGTTGAATTTCTTCCTTAAAAATGGTGTTTATCATAATTTTTAAAAATCAAGATTTTGTTGGGAAGAAAATTCCTGATGCCGGAGTTAGGGATTTTTGTGCCCAGGAGGTGAAATTTTTTTCCACCCAAATGTAAAAACGCACACTAGAATGAGATTCGGGGTTGAATTTCATTCTTAAAAATGGTGTTTTTCATAGCTTTTAAATATTAAGAATTTTTTGGTGTCCGGGGAAGAAAATTCCTAATGCCGAAGGCAAGGCAAGGCAAGGCAAAGCAAGGCAAGGCAAAGCAAGGCAAGGCAAGGTAAATTTCAAATTTCAAATTTCAAATTTCAAATTTCAAGTTTCAAATTTCAAATTTCAAATTTCAAATTTCAAATTTCAAATTTCAAATTTCAAATTTCAAATTTCAAATTTCAAATTTCAAATTATTTCCAATTTCAAATTTCCAATTTCAAATTTCTTTAATTTTATTTAATTTAATTTAAAATCCCTCAGTCCAGGCCAGCCAATTCAAACAACCAGGTTTTTAAGTCCCGGCGATTTTTGTGCCCAGGAGGTGAATTTTTTTTCAACCCAAATGTATAAATAGACACCAGAATGAGATTCGGGGTTGAATTTCATCCTTCAAAATGGTGTTTTTCATAGATTTTAAATTCAAGATTTTTTTGGTGTGCGGGGAAGAAAATTCCTGATGCCGGAGTCAGTGATTTTTGTGCCCAGGAGGTGAATGTTTTTTTTTACTCAAATCTAAAAACGGACACCAGAATGAGATTCGGGGTTGAATTTCATCCTTAAAAATGGTGTTTTCATAGCTTTTAAAAATCAAGGTTTTTTTGGTGTCTGGGTAAGAAAATTCCTTATGCCGATTTTTGTGCCCAGGAGGTGAAAAAAAATTTCTGACTCAAATCTAAAAACGGACACCAGAATGAGATTCGGGGTTGCTTTTTGTCCTTAAAAATGTCATTTTTCATAGCATTTAAAAATCAAGATTTTTTTGGTGTGCGGGGAAGAAAATTCCTGATGCCGGGGTCAGGGATTTTTGTGCCCAGGAGGTGAAATTTTTTCCCCACCCAAATCTAAAAACGGACACCAGAATGAGATTCGGGGTTGAATTTCATTCTCAAAAATGGTGTTTTTCATTGCTTTTAAAAATCAAGATTTTTGTGGTGTCCGGGGAAGAAAATTCCTGATGCCAGGGTCAGGGATTTTTGTGCCCAGGAGGTGAATATTTTTTTTGACCCAAATGTAAAAACGGATGCCAGAATTAGATTTGGGGTTGAATTTCGTCCTTCAAAATGGTGTTTTTCATAGTTTTTAAAAATGAAGATTTTTTTGGTGTCAGGGGAAGATAATTCCTGATGCCGGAGTGAGGGATTTTTGGGCCCAGGAGGTGAAATTTTTTTCCCCACCTAAATCTATAAACGGACACCGGAATGAGATTTGGGGTTGAATTTCATGCTTAAAAATGGTGTTTTTCATAGCTTTTAAAAATCAAGATTTTTTAGGTGTCCGGGGAAGAAAATTCCTGATGCCAGGGTCAGAGAGTTTTGTGCCCAGGAGGTGAATTTTTTTTTTCACACACAAATCTATAAACAGACGCCGGAATGAGATTCGGGGTTGAATTTCATGCTTAAAAATGGTGTTTTTCATAGCTTTTAAAAATCAAGAATTTTTTGGTGTCCAGGGAAGAAAATTCCTGATGCCTGAGTCAGGGATTTTTGTGCCCAGGAGGTGAATGTTTATTTTTACTCAAATCTAAAAACGGACACCAGAATGAGATTCGGGGTTGCTTTTTGTCCTTAAAAATGTCATTTTTCATAGCATTTAAAAATCAAGATTTTTTTGGTGTGCGGGGAAGAAAATTCCTGATGCCGGGGTCAGGGATTTTTGTGCCCAGGAGGTGAATTTTTTTTCCCCACCCAAATCTATAAACGGACACCGGAATGAGATTCGGGGTTGAATTTCGTGCTTAAAAATGGTGTTTTTCATAGCTTTTAAAAATCAAGATTTTTTTGGTGTACGGGGAAGAAAATTCCTGATGCCAGGGTCAGAAAGTTTTGTGCCCAGGAGGTGAATTTTTTTTTTCACACACAAATCTATAAACAGACGCCGGAATGAGATTCGGGGTTGAATTTCATGCTTAAAAATGGTGTTTTTCATAGCTTTTAAAAATCAAGAATTTTTTGGTGTCCAGGGAAGAAAATTCCTGATGCCTGTGTCAGGGATTTTTGTGCCCAGGAGGTGAATGTTTATTTTTACTCAAATCTAAAAACGGACACCAGAATGAGATTCGGGGTTGCTTTTTGTCCTTAAAAATGTCATTTTTCATAGCATTTAAAAATCAAGATTTTTTTGGTGTGCGGGGAAGAAAATTCCTGATGCCGGGGTCAGGGATTTTTGTGCCCAGGAGGTGAATTTTTTTTCCCCACCCAAATCTATAAACGGACACCGGAATGAGATTCGGGGTTGAATTTCGTGCTTAAAAATGGTGTTTTTCATAGCTTTTAAAAATCAAGATTTTTTTGGTGTACGGGGAAGAAAATTCCTGATGCTGGGGTCAGAGAGTTTTGTGCCCAGGAGGTGAATTTTTTTTCCCCACCCAAATCTATAAACAGACGCCGGAATGAGATTCGGGGTTGAATTTCGTGCTTAAAAATGGTGTTTTTTATAGCTTTTAAAAATCAAGAATTTTTTGGTGTCCGGGGAAGAAAATTCCTGATGCCGGAGTCAGGGACTTTTGTGCCCAGGAGGTGAAATTATTTTCCACTCAAATGTAAAAACGGATGCCAGAATTAGATTTGGGGTTTAATTTCATGCTTAAAAATGGTTTTTTCTATAGATTTTAAAAATCAAGGTTTTTTGGTGTCCGGGGAAGAAAATTCCTGATGCCGGGGTGAGGGATTTTTGTGCCCAGGAGGTGAATTTATCGTTGTTGACCCAAATGTAAAAACGGATGCCAGAATTACATTCGGGGTTTAATTTCACGCTTAAAAATGGTGTTTTTTATACTTTTTAAAGATCAAGCATTTTTTGGTGTCCGGGCTAGTAAATTTCTGATGCCGGGGTCAGGGATTTTTGTGCCCAGGAGGTGAAAAAGATTTTTTGACACAAATGTAAAAACCGAGTCCAGTATGAGATTCGGGGTTGAATTTCATCCTTAGAAATGGTGTTTTTTATACTTTTTAAAAATCAAGCATTTTTTGGTGTCCGGGCAAGTAAATTTCTGATTTCGGAGTCAGGGATTTTTGTGCCCAGGAGGTGACATTTTTTTTGACCCAAATGTAAAAACGGACGCCAGAATTACATTCGGGGTTGAATTTCACGCTTAAAAATGGTGTTTTTTATAGTTTTTAAAAATCAAGCATTTTTTGGTGTCCGGGGAAGAAAATTCCTGTTGCCGGGTTCAGGGATTTTTGTGCCCAGCGGGTGAAAATTTTTTTTTGACCCAAATGTAAAAACGGACGCCAGAATTAGATTCAGGGTTGAATTTCATCCTTGAAAATGGTGTTTTTCATAGATTTTAAAAATCAAGATTTTTTGGTGTCCGGGGAAGAGAATTCCTGATGCCGGAGTCAGGGATTTTTGTGCCCGGGAGGTGAGATTTTTTTTTGACCCAAATGTAAAAATGGACGCCAGAATTAGATTCGGGGTTGAATTTCACCCTTGAAAATGGTGTTTTTCATAGATTTTAAAAATCAAGATTTTTTTGGTGTCAGGGGAAGAAAATTCGTGATGCCAGGGTCAGGGATTTTTGTGCCCAGGAGTTGAATTTTTTTTTGTTGACCCAAATGTAAAAACGGATGCCAGAATTACATTCTGGGTTTAATTTCACGCTTAAAAATGGTGTTTTTTATACTTTTTAAAAATCAAGCATTTTTTGGTGTCCGGGCAAGTAAATTTGTGATGCCGGGGTCAGGGATTTTTGTGCCCAGGAGGTGAAAAAGATTTTTTGACACAAATGTAAAAACCGAGTCCAGTATGAGATTCGGGGTTGAATTTCATCCTTAGAAATGGAGTTTTTTATAGATTTTAAAAATCAAGATTTTTTTGTGTCCAGGGAAGAAAATTCGTGATGCCGGGGTCAGGGATTTTTGTGCCCAGGAGGTAAATTTTTTTTGACCCAAATGTAAAAACAGACACCAGAATTAGATTCGAGTTTTAATTTCATCCTTAAAAATGGTTTTTTTCATAGATTTTAAAAATCAAGATTTTTTGATGTCCGGGGAAGAAAATTCGTGATGCCGGGGTCAGGGATTTTTGTGCCCAGGAGGTAAATTTTTTTTTTGACACAAATGTAAAAACCGAGGCCAGTATGAGATTCGGGGTTGAATTTAATCCTTAAAAATGGTTTTTTTTAATAGATTTTAAAAACCAAGATTTTTTGGTGTCCGGGGAAGAAAATTCCTGATGCCGGAGTCAGGGATTTTTGTGCCCAGGGGGTGAAATTTTTTTTTTAACCCAAATGTAAAAATGGACACTGGAATTAGTTTCGGGGTTGAATTTCGTCCTTAAAAATTGTGTTTTTTATACTTTGACCCAAATGTAAAAATGGACACCAGAATTACATTCAGGGTTGAATTTCACGCTTAAAAATGGTGTTTTTTATAGTTTTTAAAAATCAAGAATTTTTTGTTGTCCGGGAAAGAAAATTACTGATGCCGGGGTCAGGGATTTTATTTGCCTAGGAGGTGAACATTTTTTTTTTGACTCAAATGTAAAAACGGACGCCAGAATTAGATTTGGGGTTTAATTTCATGCTTAAAAATGGTGTTTTCTCTAGATTTTAAAAATCAAGGTTTTTTGGTGTCCGGGGAAGAAAATTCCTGATGCCGGGGTGAGGGATTTTTGTGCCCAGGAGGTGAATATTTCGTTGTTGACACAAATGTAAAAACGGATGCCAGAATTACATTCGGGGTTTAATTTCACGCTTAAAAATGGTGTTTTTTATACTTTTTAAAAATCAAGCATTTTTTGGTGTCCGGGCTAGTAAATTTCTGATGCCGGGGTGAGGGATTTTTGTGCCCAGGAGGTGAAAAAGATTTTTTGACACAAATGTAAAAACCGAGTCCAGTATGAGATTCGGGGTTGAATTTCATCCTTAGAAATGGTGTTTTTTATACTTTTTAAAAATCAAGCATGTTTTGGTGTCCGGGCAAGTAAATTTCTGATTTCGGAGTCAGGGATTTTTGTGCCCAGGAGGTGATTTTTTTTTGACCCAAATGTAAAAATGGACACCAGAATTACATTCGGGGTTGAATTTCACGCTTAAAAATGGTGTTTTTTATAGTTTTTAAAAATCAAGAATTTTTTGTTGTCCGGGAAAGAAAATTACTTTTGCCGGGGTCAGGGATTTTATTTGCCTAGGAGGTGAACATTTTTTTTTTTTACTCAAATGTAAAAACGGACGCTAGAATTAGATTTGGGGTTTAATTTCATGCTTAAAAATGGTGTTTTCTATAGATTTTAAAAATCAAGGTTTTTTGGTGTCCGGGGAAGAAAATTCCTGATGCCGGAGTCAGGGACTTTTGTGCCCAGGAGGTGAAATTATTTTCCACTCAAATGTAAAAACGGATGCCAGAATTACATTCGGGGTTGAATTTCACGCTTAAAAATGGTGTTTTTTATACTTTTTAAAAATCAAGCATTTTTTGGTGTCCGGGCAAGTAAATTTTTGATGCCGGGGTCAGGGATTTTTGTGCCCAGGGGGTGAAATTTTTTTTTTGACCCAAATGTAAAAATGGACACTAGAATTAGTTTCGGGGTTGAATTTCACGCTTAAAAATGGTGTTTTTTATAGTTTTTAAAAATCAAGAATTTTTTGTTGTCCGGGAAAGAAAATTACTGATGCCGGGGTCAGGGATTTTTGTGCCCAGGAGGTGATTTTTTTTTTTTGACTCAAATGTAAAAACGGACGCCAGAATTAGATTTGGGGTTTAATTTCATGCTTAAAAATGGTGTTTTCTATAGATTTTAAAAATCAAGGTTTTTTGGTGTCCGGGGAAGAAAATTCCTGATGCCGGGGTGAGGGATTTTTGTGCCCAGGAGGTGAATTTTTCATTGTTGACCCATATGTAAAAACGGATGCCAGAATTACATTCGGGGTTTAATTTCACGCTTAAAAATTGTGTTTTTTATACTTTTTAAAAATCAAGAATTTTTTGGTGTCCGGGCTAGTAAATTTCTGATGCCGGGGTCAGGGATTTTTGTGCCCAGGAGGTGAATTTTTTTTTGACCCAAATGTAAAAATGGACACCAGAATTACATTCGGGGTTGAATTTCACGCTTAAAAATGGTGTTTTTTATAGTTTTTAAAAATCAAGAATTTTTTGTTGTCCGGGGAAGAAAATTCCTGTTGCCGGGTTCAGGGATTTTTGTGCCCAGCGGGTGAAATTTTTTTTTTGACCCAAATGTAAAAACGGACGCCAGAATTAGATACAGGGTTGAATTTCATCCTTGAAAATGGTGTTTTTCATAGATTTTAAAAATCAAGATTTTTTTGGTGTCAGGGAAAGAAAATTCGTGATGCCAGGGTCAGGGATTTTTGTGCCCAGGAGTTGAATTTTTTTTTGTTGACCCAAATGTAAAAACGGATGCCAGAATTACATTCGGGGTTTAATTTCACACTTAAAAATGGTGTTTTTTATACTTTTTAAAAATCAAGCATTTTTTGGTGTCCGGGCAAGTAAATTTGTGATGCCGGGGTCAGGGATTTTTGTGCCCAGGAGGTGAAAAAGATTTTTTGACACAAATGTAAAAACCGAGTCCAGTATGAGATTCGGGGTTGAATTTCATCCTTAGAAATGGAGTTTTTTATAGATTTTAAAAATCAAGATTTTTTTGTGTCCAGGGAAGAAAATTCGTGATGCCGGGGTCAGGGATTTTTGTGCCAAGGAGGTAAATTTTTTTTTTTGACACAAATGTAAAAACCGAGGCTAGTATGAGATTCGAGTTTTAATTTCATCCTTAAAAATGGTTTTTTTCATAGATTTTAAAAATCAAGATTTTTTGATGTCCGGGGAAGAAAATTTGTGATGCCGGGGTCAGGGATTTTTGTGCCCAGGAGGTAAATTTTTTTTTTGACACAAATGTAAAAACCGAGGCCAGTATGAGATTCGGGGTTGAATTTAATCCTTAAAAATGGTTTTTTTCATAGATTTTAAAAACCAAGATTTTTTGGTGTCCGGGGAAGAAAATTCCTGATGCCGGAGTCAGGGATTTTTTTGCCCAGGGGGTGAAATTTTTTTTTTTGACCCAAATGTAAAAATGGACACTAGAATTAGTTTCGGGGTTGAATTTCGTCCTTAAAAATGGTGTTTTTTATACTTTTTAAAAATCAAGCATTTTTTGGTGTCCGGGCAAGTAAATTTCTGATGCCGGGGTCAGGGACTTTTGTGCCCAGGAGGTGAATTTTTTTTTGACCCAAATGTAAAAATGGACACCAGAATTACATTCGGGGTTGAATTTCACGCTTAAAAATGGTGTTTTTTATACTTTTTAAAAATCAAGCATTTTTTGGTGTCTGGCCAAGTAAATTTCTGATGCCGGGGTCAGGGATTTTATTTGCCTAGGGGGTAAACATTTTTTTTTTACCCAAATGTAAAAACGGACGCCAGAATTAGATTTGGGGTTTAATTTCATGCTTAAAAATGGTGTTTTTTATAGATTTTAAAAATCAAGGTTTTTTTGTGTCCAGGGAAGAAAATTCGTGATGCCGGGGTCAGGGATTTTTGTGCCCAGGAGGTGAATTTTTTTTTTGACACAAATGTAAAAACCTAGGACAGTATGAGATTCGGGGTTGAATTTCATCCTTAGAAATGGTGTTTTTTATAGATTTTAAAAATCAAGATTTTTTTGTGTCCAGGGAAGAAAATTCGTGATGCCGGGGTCAGGATTTTTGTGCCCAGGAGGTAAATTTTTTTTGACCCAAATGTAAAAACAGACACCAGAATTAGATTCGAGTTTTAATTTCATCCTTAAAAATGGTTTTTTTCATAGATTTTAAAAATCAAGAATTTTTTGGTGTCCGGGCAAGAAAATTCCTGATGCCAGGGTCAGGGATTTTTGTGCCCAGGAGGTGATTTTTTTTTTGACCCAAATGTAAAAATGGACACCAGAATTACATTCGGGGTTGAATTTCACGCTTAAAACTGGTGTTTTTTATAGTTTTTAAAAATCAAGAATTTTTTGTTGTCCGGGAAAGAAAATTACTTTTGCCGGGGTCAGGGATTTTATTTGCCTAGGAGGTGAACATTTTTTTTTTTTACTCAAATGTAAAAACGGACGCTAGAATTAGATTTGGGGTTTAATTTCATGCTTAAAAATGGTGTTTTCTATAGATTTTAAAAATCAAGGTTTTTTGGTGTCCGGGGAAGAAAATTCCTGGTGCCGGGATGAGGGATTTTTGTGCCCAGGAGGTGAATATTTCGTTGTTGACCCAAATGTAAAAACGGATGCCAGAATTACATTTGGGGTTTAATTTCACGCTTAAAAATGGTGTTTTTTATACTTTTTAAAAATCAAGCATTTTTTGGTGTCCGGGCAAGTAAATTTTTGATGCCGGGGTCAGGGATTTTTGTGCCCAGGGGGTGAAATTTTTTTTTTGACCCAAATGTAAAAATGGACACTAGAATTAGTTTCGGGGTTGAATTTCGTCCTTAAAAATGGTGCTTTTTATAGTTTTTAAAAATCAAGAATTTTTTGGTGTCCGGGCAAGAAAATTCCTGATGCCAGAGTCAAGGATTTTTGTGCCCAGGAGGTGAAAAAGATTTTTTGACACAAATGTAAAAACCGAGGCCAGTATGAGATTCGGGGTTGAATTTCATCCTTAGAAATGGTGTTTTTTATAGATTTTAAAAATCACGATTTTTTTGTGTCCAGGGAAGAAAATTCGTGATGCCGGGGTCAGGGATTTTTGTGCCCAGGAGGTAAATTTTTTTTGACCCAAATGTAAAAACAGACACCAGAATTAGATTCGAGTTTTAATTTCATCCTTAAAAATGGTTTTTTTCATAGATTTTAAAAATCAAGATTTTTTGGTGTCCGGGGAAGAAAATTCGTGATCAGGGATTTTTGTGCCCAGGAGGTAAATTTTTTTTGACACAAATGTAAAAACCGAGGCGAATATGAGATTCGGGGTTGAATTTCATCCTTAGAAATGGTGTTTTTAATAGTTTTTAAAAATCAAGCATTTTTTGGTGTCCGGGGAAGAAAATTCGTGATGCTGGGGTCAGGGATTTTTGTGCCCAGGAGGTGAAATATTTTTTTTTGACCCAAATGTAAAAACGGACTCCAGAATTAGATTTGGGGTTTAATTTCATCCTTGAAAATGGTGTTTTTCATAGATTTTAAAAATCAAGATTTTTTTGTGTCCGGGGAAGAAAATTCGTGATGCCAGGAATTTTTATGCCCAGCAGGTAAATTGTTTTTTGACCCAAATGTAAAAGCAGACACCAGAATTAGATTCGAGGTTTAATTGCATCCTTAAAAATGGTGTTTTCTATACTTTTTATAAATGAAGATATTTTTGGTGTCCGGGGAAGGAAATTCCTGATGCCGGCGTCAGGGATTTTTGTGCCCAGGAGGTGAAAATTTTTTTTGACCCAAATGTAAAATTCGATTCCAGAATGAGGTTTGGGGTTGCATTTCATCCTTAAAAATGGTGTGTTTTATAGTTTTTGTAAATGAACATTTTTGGGGTGTCCGTGGGACAAAATTCCTGATGCCGGGGTCAGGGATTTTTGTGCCCAGGAGGTAAATTTTTTTTTTTGACACAAATGTAAAAACCGAGGCCAGTATGAGATTCGGGGTGGAATTAAATCCTTAAAAATGGTTTTTTTCATAGATTTTAAAAACCAAGATTTTTTGGTGTCCGGGCAAGTAAATTTCTGATGCCGGGGTCAGGGACTTTTGTGCCCAGGAGGTGAATTTTTTTTTGACCCAAATGTAAAAATGGACACCAGAATTACATTCGGGGTTGAATTTCACGCTTAAAAATGGTGTTTTTTATACTTTTTAAAAATCAAGCATTTTTTGGTGTCTGGCCAAGTAAATTTCTGATGCCGAGGTCAGGGATTTTATTTGCCTAGGAGGTAAACATTTTTTTTTTTACCCAAATGTAAAAACGGACGCCAGAATTAATTTGGGGTTTAATTTCATGCTTAAAAATGGTGTTTTTTATAGATTTTAAAAATCAAGGTTTTTTGGTGTCCGGGGAAGAAAATTCCTGTTGACGGGGTCAGGGATTTTTGTGCCCAGGAGGTGAATTTTTTTTTTTGACACAAATGTAAAAACCTAGGACAGTATGAGATTCGGGGTTGAATTTCATCCTTAGAAATGGTGTTTTTTATAGATTTTAAAAATCAAGATTTTTTTGTGTCCAGGGAAGAAAATTCGTGATGCCGGGGTCAGGATTTTTGTGCCCAGGAGGTAAATTTTTTTTGACCCAAATGTAAAAACAGACACCAGAATTAGATTCGAGTTTTAATTTCATCTTTAAAAATGGTTTTTTTCATAGATTTTAAAAATCAAGAATTTTTTGGTGTCCGGGCAAGAAAATTCCTGATGCCAGGGTCAGGGATTTTTGTGCCCAGGAGGTGAATTTTTTTTTTGACCCAAATGTAAAAATGGACACCAGAATTACATTCGGGGTTGAATTTCACGCTTAAAACTGGTGTTTTTTATAGTTTTTAAAAATCAAGAATTTTTTGTTGTCCGGGAAAGAAAATTACTTTTGCCGGGGACAGGGATTTTATTTGCCTAGGAGGTGAACATTTTTTTTTTTGACTCAAATGTAAAAACGGACGCTAGAATTAGATTTGGGGTTTAATTTCATGCTTAAAAATGGTGTTTTCTATAGATTTTAAAAATCAAGGTTTTTTGGTGTCCGGGGAAGAAAATTCCTGGTGCCGGGATGAGGGATTTTTGTGCCCAGGAGGTGAATATTTCGTTGTTGACCCAAATGTAAAAACGGATGCCAGAATTACATTTGGGGTTTAATTTCACGCTTAAAAATGGTGTTTGTTATACTTTTTAAAAATCAAGCATTTTTTGGTGTCCGGGCAAGTAAATTTTTGATGCCGGGGTCAGGGATTTTTGTGCCCAGGGGGTGAAATTTTTTTTTGACCCAAATGTAAAAATGGACACTAGAATTAGTTTCGGGGTTGAATTTCGTCCTTAAAAATGGTGCTTTTTATAGTTTTTAAAAATCAAGAATTTTTTGGTGTCCGGGCAAGAAAATTCCTGATGCCAGAGTCAAGGATTTTGTGCCCAGGAGGTGAAAAAGATTTTTTGACACAAATGTAAAAACCGAGGCCAGTATGAGATTCGGGGTTGAATTTCATCCTTAGAAATGGTGTTTTTTATAGATTTTAAAAATCACGATTTTTTTGTGTCCAGGGAAGAAAATTCGTGATGCCGGGGTCAGGGATTTTTGTGCCCAGGAGGTAAATTTTTTTTGACCCAAATGTAAAAACAGACACCAGAATTAGATTCGAGTTTTAATTTCATCCTTAAAAATGGTTTTTTTCATAGATTTTAAAAATCAAGATTTTTTGGTGTCCGGGGAAGAAAATTCGTGATCAGGGATTTTTGTGCCCAGGAGGTAAATTTTTTTTGACACAAATGTAAAAACCGAGGCGAATATGAGATTCGGGGTTGAATTTCATCCTTAGAAATGGTGTTTTTAATAGTTTTTAAAAATCAAGCATTTTTTGGTGTCCGGGGAAGAAAATTCGTGATGCTGGGGTCAGGGATTTTTGTGCCCAGGAGGTGAATATTTCGTTGTTGACCCAAATGTAAAAACGGATGCCAGAATTAGATTTGGGGTTTAATTTCACGCTTAAAAATGGTGTTTTTTATACTTTTTAAAAATCAAGCATTTTTTGGTGTCCGGGCAAGTAAATTTTTGATGCCGGGGTCAGGGATTTTTGTGCCCAGGGGGTGAAATTTTTTTTTTGACCCAAATGTAAAAATGGACACTAGAATTAGTTTCGGGGTTGAATTTCGTCCTTAGAAATGGTGTTTTTTATAGTTTTTAAAAATCAAGAATTTTTTGGTGTCCGGGGAAGAAAATTCGTGATGCTGGGGTCAGGGATTTTTGTGCCCAGGAGGTGAAATACTTTTTTTTGACCCAAATGTAAAAACGGACTCCAGAATTAGATTTGGGGTTTAATTTCATCCTTGAAAATGGTGTTTTTCATAGATTTTAAAAATCAAGATTTTTTTGTGTCCGGGGAAGAAAATTCGTGATGCCAGGAATTTTTATGCCCAGCAGGTAAATTGTTTTTTGACCCAAATGTAAAAGCAGACACCAGAATTAGATTCGAGGTTTAATTGCATCCTTAAAAATGGTGTTTTCTATACTTTTTATAAATGAAGATATTTTTGGTGTCCGGGGAAGGAAATTCCTGATGCCGGCGTCAGGGATTTTTGTGCCCAGGAGGTGAAAATTTTTTTTGACCCAAATGTAAAATTCGATTCCAGAATGAGGTTTTGGGTTGCATTTCATCCTTAAAAATGGTGTTTTTTATAGTTTTTGTAAATGAACATTTTTGGGGTGTCCGGGGGACAAAATTCCTGATGCCGGTTTCAGGGATTTTTGTGCCCAGGAGGTGAATTTTTTTTTGACCCAAATGTAAAAACGGACACCAGAATTACATTCAGGGTTGAATTTCATCCTTGAAAATGGTGTTTTTCATAGATTTTAAAAATCAAGATTTTTTGATGTCCGGGGAAGAAAACTCCTGATGCCGGTGTCAGGGATTTTTGTGCCCAGGAGGTGAAATTTTTTTTTTTACCCAAATGTAAAAACGGAAGCCAGAATTACATTCGGGGTTGAATTTCACGCTTAAAAATGATGTTATTTATACTTTTTAAAAATCAAGGTTTTTTGGATTCCGGGGAAGAAAATTCGTGATGCCGGGGTCAGGGATTTTTGTGTCCAGGAGGTGAATTTTTTTTTGTTGACCCAAATGTAAAAACGGATGCCAGAATTACATTCGGGATTTAATTTCACACTTAAAAATGGAGTTTTTTATACTTTTTAAAAATCAAGCATTTTTTGGTGTCCAGGGAAGAAAATTCGTGATGCCGGAGTCAGGGATTTTTGTGCCCAGGAGGTGAATATTTTTTTTGACCCAAATGTAAAAACGGATGCCAGAATTAGATTTGGGGTTGAATTTCGTCCTTCAAAATGGTGTTTTTCATAGTTTTTAAAAATGAAGATTTTTTTGGTGTCCGTGGAAGAAAATTCCTGATGCCGGAGTCAGGGATTTTTGGGCCCAGGAGGTGAATGTTTTTTTTTACTCAAATCCAAAAACGGACATCAGAATGAGATTCGGGTTTGAATTTCATCCTTAAAAATGGTGTTTTCATAGCTTTTAAAAATCAAGATTTTTTTGGTGTACGGGGAAGAAAATTCCTGATGCCGGAGTCAGGGACTTTTGTGCCCAGGAGGTGAAATTATTTTCCACTCAAATGTAAAAACGGACGCCAGAATTAGATTTGGGGTTTAATTTCATGCTTAAAAATGGTGTTTTCTATAGATTTTAAAAATCAAGGTTTTTTGGTGTCCGTGGAAGAAAATTCCTGATGCCGGGGTGAGGGATTTTTGTGCCCAGGAGGTGAATTTTTCGTTGTTGACCCAAATGTAAAAACGGATGCCAGAATTACATTCGGGGTTTAATTTCACGCTTAAAAATTGTGTTTTTTATACTTTTTAAAAATCAAGCATTTTTTGGTGTCTGGGCTAGTAAATTTCTGATGCCGGGGTCAGGGATTTTTGTGCCCAGGAGGTGAATTTTTCGTTGTTGACCCAAATGTAAAAACGGATGCCAGAATTACATTCGGGGTTGAATTTCACGCTTAAAAATGGTGTTTTTTATAGTTTTTAAAAATCAAGAATTTTTTGTTGTCCGGGAAAGAAAATTACTGATGCCGGGGTCAGGGATTTTATTTGCCTAGGAGGTGAACATTATTTTTTTGACTCAAATGTAAAAACGGACGCCAGAATTAGATTTGGGGTTTAATTTCATGCTTAAAAATGGTGTTTTCTATATTTTTTAAAAATCAAGGTTTTTTGGTGTCCGGGGAAGAAAATTCCTGATGCCGGGGTGAGGGATTTTTGTGCCCAGGAGGTGAATATTTCGTTGTTGACCCAAATGTAAAAACGGATGCCAGAATTACATTCGGGGTTTAATTTCACGCTTAAAAATGGTGTTTTTTATACTTTTTAAAGATCAAGCATTTTTTGGTGTCCGGGCTAGTAAATTTCTGATGCCGGGGTCAGGGATTTTTGTGCCCAGGAGGTGAAAAAGATTTTTTGACACAAATGTAAAAACCGAGTCCAGTATGAGATTCGGGGTTGAATTTCATCCTTAGAAATGGTGTTTTTTATACTTTTTAAAAATCAAGCATTTTTTGGTGTCCGGGCAAGTAAATTTCTGATTTCGGAGTCAGGGATTTTTGTGCCCAGGAGGTGACATTTTTTTTGCCCCAAATGTAAAAACGGACGCCAGAATTACATTCGGGGTTGAATTTCACGCTTAAAAATGGTGTTTTTTATAGTTTTTAAAAATCAAGCATTTTTTGGTGTCCGGGGAAGAAAATTCCTGTTGCCGGGTTCAGGGATTTTTGTGCCCAGCGGGGGAAAATTTTTTTTTGACCCAAATGTAAAAACGGACGCCAGAATTAGATTCAGGGTTGAATTTCATCCTTGAAAATGGTGTTTTTCATAGATTTTAAAAATCAAGATTTTTTTGTGTCCAGGGAAGAAAATTCGTGATGCCGGGGTCAGGGATTTTTGTGCCCAGGAGGTAAATTTTTTTTGACCCAAATGTAAAAACAGACACCAGAATTAGATTCGAGTTTTAATTTCATCCTTAAAAATGGTTTTTTTCATAGATTTTAAAAATCAAGATTTTTTGATGTCCGGGGAAGAAAATTCGTGATGCCGGGGTCAGGGATTTTTGTGCCCAGGAGGTAAATTTTTTTTTGACACAAATGTAAAAACCGAGGCCAGTATGAGATTCGGGGTTGAATTTAATCCTTAAAAATGGTTTTTTTCATAGATTTTAAAAACCAAGATTTTTTGGTGTCCGGGGAAGAAAATTCCTGATGCCGGAGTCAGGGATTTTTGTGCCCAGGGGGTGAAATTTTTTTTTTTAACCCAAATGTAAACATGGACACTAGAATTAGTTTCGTGGTTGAATTTCGTCCTTAAAAATTGTGTTTTTTATACTTTGACCCAAATGTAAAAATGGACACCAGAATTACATTCAGGGTTGAATTTCACGCTTAAAAATGGTGTTTTTTATAGTTTTTAAAAATCAAGAATTTTTTGTTGTCCGGGAAAGAAAATTACTGATGCCGGGGTCAGGGATTTTATTTGCCTAGGAGGTGAACATTTTTTTTTTTACTCAAATGTAAAAACGGACGCCAGAATTAGATTTGGGGTTTAATTTCATGCTTAAAAATGGTGTTTTCTCTAGATTTTAAAAATCAAGGTTTTTTGGTGTCCGGGGAAGAAAATTCCTGATGCCGGGGTGAGGGATTTTTGTGCCCAGGAGGTGAAAAAGATTTTTTGACACAAATGTAAAAACCGAGTCCAGTATGAGATTCGGGGTTGAATTTCATCCTTAGAAATGGTGTTTTTTATACTTTTTAAAAATCAAGCATTTTTTGGTGTCCGGGCAAGTAAATTTCTGATTTCGGAGTCAGGGATTTTTGTGCCCAGGAGGTGATTTTTTTTTGACCCAAATGTAAAAATGGACACCAGAATTACATTCGGGGTTGAATTTCACGCTTAAAAATGGTGTTTTTTATAGTTTTTAAAAATCAAGAATTTTTTGTTGTCCGGGAAAGAAAATTACTGATGCCGGGGTCAGGGATTTTATTTGCCTAAGAGGTGAACATTTTTTTTTTACTCAAATGTAAAAACGGACGCCAGAATTAGATTTGGGGTTTAATTTCATGCTTAAAAATGGTGTTTTCTATAGATTTTAAAAATCAAGGTTTTTTGGTGTCAGGGGAAGAAAATTCCTGATGCCGGGGTGAGGGATTTTTGTGCCCAGGAGGTGAATTTTTCGTTGTTGACCCAAATGTAAAAACGGATGCCAGAATTACATTCGGGGTTTAATTTCACGCTTAAAAATTGTGTTTTTTATACTTTTTAAAAATCAAGAATTTTTTGGTGTCCGGGCTAGTAAATTTCTGATGCCGGGGTCAGGGATTTTTGTGCCCAGGAGGTGAATTTTTTTTTTGACCCAAATGTAAAAATGGACACCAGAATTACATTCAGGGTTGAATTTCACGCTTAAAAATGGTGTTTTTTATAGTTTTTAAAAATCAAGAATTTTTTGTTGTCCGGGAAAGAAAATTACTGATGCCGGGGTCAGGGATTTTATTTGCCTAGGAGGTGAACATTTTTTTTTTGACTCAAATGTAAAAACGGACGCCAGAATTAGATTTGGGGTTTAATTTCATGCTTAAAAATGGTGTTTTCTATAGATTTTAAAAATCAAGGTTTTTTGGTGTCCGGGGAAGAAAATTCCTGATGCCGGGGTGAGGGATTTTTGTGCCCAGGAGGTGAATATTTCGTTGTTGACACAAATGTAAAAACGGATGCCAGAATTACATTCGGGGTTTAATTTCACGCTTAAAAATGGTGTTTTTTATACTTTTTAAAAATCAAGCATTTTTTGGTGTCCGGGCTAGTAAATTTCTGATGCCGGGGTGAGGGATTTTTGTGCCCAGGAGGTGAAAAAGATTTTTTGACACAAATGTAAAAACCGAGTCCAGTATGAGATTCGGGGTTGAATTTCATCCTTAGAAATGGTGTTTTTTATACTTTTTAAAAATCAAGCATTTTTTGGTGTCCGGGCAAGTAAATTTCTGATTTCGGAGTCAGGGATTTTTGTGCCCAGGAGGTGACATTTTTTTTGCCCCAAATGTAAAAACGGACGCCAGAATTACATTCGGGGTTGAATTTCACGCTTAAAAATGGTGTTTTTTATAGTTTTTAAAAATCAAGCTTTTTTTGGTGTGCGGGGAAGTAAATTTTTGATGCCGGGGTCAGGGATTTTTGTGCCCAGGGGGTGAAATTTTTTTTTTGACCCAAATGTAAAAATGGACACTAGAATTAGTTTCGGGGTTGAATTTCATCCTTAAAAATGGTGCTTTTTATAGTTTTTAAAAATCAAGAATTTTTTTGGTGTCCGGGCAAGAAAATTCCTGATGCCAGAGTCAGGGATTTTTGTGCCCAGGAGGTGAAAAAGATTTTTTGACACAAATGTAAAAACTGAGGCCAGTATGAGATTCGGGGTTGAATTTCATCCTTAAAAATGGTTTTTTTCATAGATTTTAAAAATCAAGAATTTTTTGGTGTCCAGGAAAGAAAATTCCTGATGCCGGGGTCAGGGATTTTTGTGCCCAGGAGGTGAATTTTTTTTTTGACCCAAATGTAAAAATGGACACCAGAATTACATTCGGGGTTGAATTTCACGCTTAAAAATGGTGTTTTTTATAGTTTTTAAAAATCAAGAATTTTTTGGTGTCCGGGAAAGAAAATTACTGATGCCGGGCTCAGGGATTTTTGTGCCCAGGAGGTGATTTTTTTTTGACCCAAATGTAAAAATGGACACCAGAATTACATTCGGGGTTGAATTTCACGCTTAAAAATGGTGCTTTTTATAGTTTTTAAAAATCAAGAATTTTTTGTTGTCCGGGAAAGAAAATTACTGATGCCGGGGTCAGGGATTTTTGTGCCCAGGAGGTGAATTTTTCGTTGTTGACCCAAATGTAAAAACGGATGCCAGAATTAGATTTGGGGTTGAATTTCGTCCTTCAAAATGGTGTTTTTCATAGTTTTTAAAAATGAAGATTTTTTTGGTGTCCGTGGAAGAAAATTCCTGATGCCGGAGTCAGGGATTTTTGGGCCCAGGAGGTGAATGTTTTTTTTTACTCAAATCCAAAAACGGACACCAGAATGAGATTCGGGGTTGAATTTCATCCTTAAAAATGGTGTTTTCATAGCTTTTGAAAATCAAGATTTTTTTGGTGTCTGGGTAAGAAATTCCTTATGCCGATTTATAGCCCAGGAGGTGAAAAAAAAATTCTGACTCAAATCTAAAAACGGACACCAGAATGAGATTCGGGGTTGCTTTTTGTCCTTAAAAATCTCATTTTTCATAGCATTTAAAAATCAAGATTTTTTTGGTGTGCGGGGAAGAAAATTCCTGATGTCAGGGATTTTTGTGCCCAGGAGGTGAATATTTTTTTTGACCCAAATGTAAAAATGGATGCCAGAATTAGATTTGGGGTTGAATTTCGTCCTTCAATATGGTGTTTTTCATAGTTTTTAAAAATCAAGATTTTTTTGGTGTCCTGGGAAGATAATTCCTGATGCCAGGGTCAGGGATTTTTGTGCCCAGGAGGTGAATATTTTTTTTGACCCAAATGTAAAAACGGATGTCAGAATTAGATTTGGGGTTGAATTTTGTCCTTAAAAATGGTGTTTTTCGTAATTTTTAAAAATCAAGATTTTGTTGGGAAGAAAATGCCTGATGCCGGAGTCAGAGATTTTTGTGCCCAGGAGGTGAAATTTTTTTTTCCACCCAAATCTATAAACGGACGCCGGAATGAGATTCGGGGTTGAATTTCGTGCTTAAAAAGGGTGTTTTTCATAGCTTTTAAAAATCAAGATTTTTTTGGTGTCCGGGGAAGAAAATTCCTGATGCCGGGGTCAGTGACTTTTGTGCCCAGGAGATGAAATTATTTTCCACCCAAATGTAAAAACGCACACCAGAATGAGATTCGGGGTTGAATTTCATTCTTTAAAATGATGTTTTTCATAGCTTTTAAAAATCAAGAATTTTTTGGTGTCCCGGGAAGAAAATTCCTGATGCCGGAGTCAGGGATTTTTGTGCCCAGGAGGTGAAATTTTTTCCCACCCCCAAATCTAAAAACCAACACCAGAATGAGATTTGGGGTTGAATTTCATTCTCAAAAATGGTGTTTTTCATCGCTTTTAAAAATCAAGATTTATTTCGTGTCCGGGGAAGAAAATTCCTGATGCTGGGGTCAGGGATTTTTGTGCCCAGGAGGTGAATGTTTTTTATTGACTCAAATGTAAAAACTGACACCAGAATGAAATTCGGGGTTGAATTTCTTCCTTAAAAATGGTGTTTTTCATAGTTTATAAAAATCAAGATTTTTTTGGTGTCCGGGGAAGAAAATTCCTGATGCCAGGGTCAGGGATTTTTGTGCCCAGGAGGTGAAATTTTTTTTCCACCCAAATGTAAAAACGGACACCAGAATGAGATTCGGGGTTGAATTTCTTCCTTAAAAATGGTGTTTATCATAATTTTTAAAAATCAAGATTTTGTTGGGAAGAAAATTCCTGATGCCGGAGTTAGGGATTTTTGTGCCCAGGAGGTGAAATTTTTTTCCACCCAAATGTAAAAACGCACACTAGAATGAGATTCGGGGTTGAATTTCATTCTTAAAAATGGTGTTTTTCATAGCTTTTAAATATTAAGAATTTTTTGGTGTCCGGGGAAGAAAATTCCTAATGCCGAAGGCAAGGCAAGGCAAGGCAAAGCAAGGCAAGGCAAAGCAAGGCAAGGCAAGGTAAATTTCAAATTTCAAATTTCAAATTTCAAATTTCAAGTTTCAAATTTCAAATTTCAAATTTCAAATTTCAAATTTCAAATTTCAAATTTCAAATTTCAAATTTCAAATTTCAAATTTCAAATTATTTCCAATTTCAAATTTCCAATTTCAAATTTCTTTAATTTTATTTAATTTAATTTAAAATCCCTCAGTCCAGGCCAGCCAATTCAAACAACCAGGTTTTTAAGTCCCGGCGATTTTTGTGCCCAGGAGGTGAATTTTTTTTCAACCCAAATGTATAAATAGACACCAGAATGAGATTCGGGGTTGAATTTCATCCTTCAAAATGGTGTTTTTCATAGATTTTAAATTCAAGATTTTTTTGGTGTGCGGGGAAGAAAATTCCTGATGCCGGAGTCAGTGATTTTTGTGCCCAGGAGGTGAATGTTTTTTTTTACTCAAATCTAAAAACGGACACCAGAATGAGATTCGGGGTTGAATTTCATCCTTAAAAATGGTGTTTTCATAGCTTTTAAAAATCAAGGTTTTTTTGGTGTCTGGGTAAGAAAATTCCTTATGCCGATTTTTGTGCCCAGGAGGTGAAAAAAAATTTCTGACTCAAATCTAAAAACGGACACCAGAATGAGATTCGGGGTTGCTTTTTGTCCTTAAAAATGTCATTTTTCATAGCATTTAAAAATCAAGATTTTTTTGGTGTGCGGGGAAGAAAATTCCTGATGCCGGGGTCAGGGATTTTTGTGCCCAGGAGGTGAAATTTTTTCCCCACCCAAATCTAAAAACGGACACCAGAATGAGATTCGGGGTTGAATTTCATTCTCAAAAATGGTGTTTTTCATTGCTTTTAAAAATCAAGATTTTTGTGGTGTCCGGGGAAGAAAATTCCTGATGCCAGGGTCAGGGATTTTTGTGCCCAGGAGGTGAATATTTTTTTTGACCCAAATGTAAAAACGGATGCCAGAATTAGATTTGGGGTTGAATTTCGTCCTTCAAAATGGTGTTTTTCATAGTTTTTAAAAATGAAGATTTTTTTGGTGTCAGGGGAAGATAATTCCTGATGCCGGAGTGAGGGATTTTTGGGCCCAGGAGGTGAAATTTTTTTCCCCACCTAAATCTATAAACGGACACCGGAATGAGATTTGGGGTTGAATTTCATGCTTAAAAATGGTGTTTTTCATAGCTTTTAAAAATCAAGATTTTTTAGGTGTCCGGGGAAGAAAATTCCTGATGCCAGGGTCAGAGAGTTTTGTGCCCAGGAGGTGAATTTTTTTTTTCACACACAAATCTATAAACAGACGCCGGAATGAGATTCGGGGTTGAATTTCATGCTTAAAAATGGTGTTTTTCATAGCTTTTAAAAATCAAGAATTTTTTGGTGTCCAGGGAAGAAAATTCCTGATGCCTGAGTCAGGGATTTTTGTGCCCAGGAGGTGAATGTTTATTTTTACTCAAATCTAAAAACGGACACCAGAATGAGATTCGGGGTTGCTTTTTGTCCTTAAAAATGTCATTTTTCATAGCATTTAAAAATCAAGATTTTTTTGGTGTGCGGGGAAGAAAATTCCTGATGCCGGGGTCAGGGATTTTTGTGCCCAGGAGGTGAATTTTTTTTCCCCACCCAAATCTATAAACGGACACCGGAATGAGATTCGGGGTTGAATTTCGTGCTTAAAAATGGTGTTTTTCATAGCTTTTAAAAATCAAGATTTTTTTGGTGTACGGGGAAGAAAATTCCTGATGCCAGGGTCAGAAAGTTTTGTGCCCAGGAGGTGAATTTTTTTTTTCACACACAAATCTATAAACAGACGCCGGAATGAGATTCGGGGTTGAATTTCATGCTTAAAAATGGTGTTTTTCATAGCTTTTAAAAATCAAGAATTTTTTGGTGTCCAGGGAAGAAAATTCCTGATGCCTGTGTCAGGGATTTTTGTGCCCAGGAGGTGAATGTTTATTTTTACTCAAATCTAAAAACGGACACCAGAATGAGATTCGGGGTTGCTTTTTGTCCTTAAAAATGTCATTTTTCATAGCATTTAAAAATCAAGATTTTTTTGGTGTGCGGGGAAGAAAATTCCTGATGCCGGGGTCAGGGATTTTTGTGCCCAGGAGGTGAATTTTTTTTCCCCACCCAAATCTATAAACGGACACCGGAATGAGATTCGGGGTTGAATTTCGTGCTTAAAAATGGTGTTTTTCATAGCTTTTAAAAATCAAGATTTTTTTGGTGTACGGGGAAGAAAATTCCTGATGCTGGGGTCAGAGAGTTTTGTGCCCAGGAGGTGAATTTTTTTTCCCCACCCAAATCTATAAACAGACGCCGGAATGAGATTCGGGGTTGAATTTCGTGCTTAAAAATGGTGTTTTTTATAGCTTTTAAAAATCAAGAATTTTTTGGTGTCCGGGGAAGAAAATTCCTGATGCCGGAGTCAGGGACTTTTGTGCCCAGGAGGTGAAATTATTTTCCACTCAAATGTAAAAACGGATGCCAGAATTAGATTTGGGGTTTAATTTCATGCTTAAAAATGGTTTTTTCTATAGATTTTAAAAATCAAGGTTTTTTGGTGTCCGGGGAAGAAAATTCCTGATGCCGGGGTGAGGGATTTTTGTGCCCAGGAGGTGAATTTATCGTTGTTGACCCAAATGTAAAAACGGATGCCAGAATTACATTCGGGGTTTAATTTCACGCTTAAAAATGGTGTTTTTTATACTTTTTAAAGATCAAGCATTTTTTGGTGTCCGGGCTAGTAAATTTCTGATGCCGGGGTCAGGGATTTTTGTGCCCAGGAGGTGAAAAAGATTTTTTGACACAAATGTAAAAACCGAGTCCAGTATGAGATTCGGGGTTGAATTTCATCCTTAGAAATGGTGTTTTTTATACTTTTTAAAAATCAAGCATTTTTTGGTGTCCGGGCAAGTAAATTTCTGATTTCGGAGTCAGGGATTTTTGTGCCCAGGAGGTGACATTTTTTTTGACCCAAATGTAAAAACGGACGCCAGAATTACATTCGGGGTTGAATTTCACGCTTAAAAATGGTGTTTTTTATAGTTTTTAAAAATCAAGCATTTTTTGGTGTCCGGGGAAGAAAATTCCTGTTGCCGGGTTCAGGGATTTTTGTGCCCAGCGGGTGAAAATTTTTTTTTGACCCAAATGTAAAAACGGACGCCAGAATTAGATTCAGGGTTGAATTTCATCCTTGAAAATGGTGTTTTTCATAGATTTTAAAAATCAAGATTTTTTGGTGTCCGGGGAAGAGAATTCCTGATGCCGGAGTCAGGGATTTTTGTGCCCGGGAGGTGAGATTTTTTTTTGACCCAAATGTAAAAATGGACGCCAGAATTAGATTCGGGGTTGAATTTCACCCTTGAAAATGGTGTTTTTCATAGATTTTAAAAATCAAGATTTTTTTGGTGTCAGGGGAAGAAAATTCGTGATGCCAGGGTCAGGGATTTTTGTGCCCAGGAGTTGAATTTTTTTTTGTTGACCCAAATGTAAAAACGGATGCCAGAATTACATTCTGGGTTTAATTTCACGCTTAAAAATGGTGTTTTTTATACTTTTTAAAAATCAAGCATTTTTTGGTGTCCGGGCAAGTAAATTTGTGATGCCGGGGTCAGGGATTTTTGTGCCCAGGAGGTGAAAAAGATTTTTTGACACAAATGTAAAAACCGAGTCCAGTATGAGATTCGGGGTTGAATTTCATCCTTAGAAATGGAGTTTTTTATAGATTTTAAAAATCAAGATTTTTTTGTGTCCAGGGAAGAAAATTCGTGATGCCGGGGTCAGGGATTTTTGTGCCCAGGAGGTAAATTTTTTTTGACCCAAATGTAAAAAAAGACACCAGAATTAGATTCGAGTTTTAATTTCATCCTTAAAAATGGTTTTTTTCATAGATTTTAAAAATCAAGATTTTTTGATGTCCGGGGAAGAAAATTCGTGATGCCGGGGTCAGGGATTTTTGTGCCCAGGAGGTAAATTTTTTTTTGACACAAATGTAAAAACCGAGGCCAGTATGAGATTCGGGGTTGAATTTAATCCTTAAAAATGGTTTTTTTCATAGATTTTAAAAACCAAGATTTTTTGGTGTCCGGGGAAGAAAATTCCTGATGCCGGAGTCAGGGATTTTTGTGCCCAGGGGGTGAAATTTTTTTTTTAACCCAAATGTAAAAATGGACACTAGAATTAGTTTCGGGGTTGAATTTCGTCCTTAAAAATTGTGTTTTTTATACTTTGACCCAAATGTAAAAATGGACACCAGAATTACATTCAGGGTTGAATTTCACGCTTAAAAATGGTGTTTTTTATAGTTTTTAAAAATCAAGAATTTTTTGTTGTCCGGGAAAGAAAATTACTGATGCCGGGGTCAGGGATTTTATTTGCCTAGGAGGTGAACATTTTTTTTTTGACTCAAATGTAAAAACGGACGCCAGAATTAGATTTGGGGTTTAATTTCATGCTTAAAAATGGTGTTTTCTCTAGATTTTAAAAATCAAGGTTTTTTGGTGTCCGGGGAAGAAAATTCCTGATGCCGGGGTGAGGGATTTTTGTGCCCAGGAGGTGAATATTTCGTTGTTGACACAAATGTAAAAACGGATGCCAGAATTACATTCGGGGTTTAATTTCACGCTTAAAAATGGTGTTTTTTATACTTTTTAAAAATCAAGCATTTTTTGGTGTCCGGGCTAGTAAATTTCTGATGCCGGGGTGAGGGATTTTTGTGCCCAGGAGGTAAAAAAGATTTTTTGACACAAATGTAAAAACCGAGTCCAGTATGAGATTCGGGGTTGAATTTCATCCTTAGAAATGGTGTTTTTTATACTTTTTAAAAATCAAGCATTTTTTGGTGTCCGGGCAAGTAAATTTCTGATTTCGGAGTCAGGGATTTTTGTGCCCAGGAGGTGATTTTTTTTTGACCCAAATGTAAAAATGGACACCAGAATTACATTCGGGGTTGAATTTCACGCTTAAAAATGGTGTTTTTTATAGTTTTTAAAAATCAAGAATTTTTTGTTGTCCGGGAAAGAAAATTACTGATGCTGGGGTCAGGGATTTTATTTGCCTAAGAAGTGAACATTTTTTTTTTACTCAAATGTAAAAACGGACGCCAGAATTAGATTTGGGGTTTAATTTCATGCTTAAAAATGGTGTTTTCTATAGATTTTAAAAATCAAGGTTTTTTGGTGTCTGGGGAAGAAAATTCCTGATGCCGGGGTGAGGGATTTTTGTGCCCAGGAGGTGAATTTTTCGTTGTTGACCCAAATGTAAAAACGGATGCCAGAATTACATTCGGGGTTTAATTTCACGCTTAAAAATTGTGTTTTTTATACTTTTTAAAAATCAAGAATTTTTTGGTGTCCGGGCTAGTAAATTTCTGATGCCGGGGTCAGGGATTTTTGTGCCCAGGAGGTGATTTTTTTTTTTGACCCAAATGTAAAAATGGACACCAGAATTACATTCAGGGTTGAATTTCACGCTTAAAAATGGTGTTTTTTATAGTTTTTAAAAATCAAGAATTTTTTGTTGTCCGGGAAAGAAAATTACTGATGCCGGGGTCAGGGATTTTATTTGCCTAGGAGGTGAACATTTTTTTTTTGACTCAAATGTAAAAACGGACGCCAGAATTAGATTTGGGGTTTAATTTCATGCTTAAAAATGGTGTTTTCTATAGATTTTAAAAATCAAGGTTTTTTGGTGTCCGGGGAAGAAAATTCCTGATGCCGGGGTGAGGGATTTTTGTGCCCAGGAGGTGAATATTTCGTTGTTGACACAAATGTAAAAACGGATGCCAGAATTACATTCGGGGTTTAATTTCACGCTTAAAAATGGTGTTTTTTATACTTTTTAAAAATCAAGCATTTTTTGGTGTCCGGGCTAGTAAATTTCTGATGCCGGGGTGAGGGATTTTTGTGCCCAGGAGGTGAAAAAGATTTTTTGACACAAATGTAAAAACCGAGTCCAGTATGAGATTCGGGCTTGAATTTCATCCTTAGAAATGGTGTTTTTTATACTTTTTAAAAATCAAGCATTTTTTGGTGTCCGGGCAAGTAAATTTCTGATTTCGGAGTCAGGGATTTTTGTGCCCAGGAGGTGACATTTTTTTTGCCCCAAATGTAAAAACGGACGCCAGAATTACATTCGGGGTTGAATTTCACGCTTAAAAATGGTGTTTTTTATAGTTTTTAAAAATCAAGCTTTTTTTGGTGTGCGGGGAAGTAAATGTTTGATGCCGGGGTCAGGGATTTTTGTGCCCAGGGGGTGAATTTTTTTTTTTGACCCAAATGTAAAAATGGACACTAGAATTAGTTTCGGGGTTGAATTTCATCCTTAAAAATGGTGCTTTTTATAGTTTTTAAAAATCAAGAATTTTTTTGGTGTCCGGGCAAGAAAATTCCTGATGCCAGAGTCAGGGATTTTTGTGCCCAGGAGGTGAAAAAGATTTTTTGACACAAATGTAAAAACTGAGGCCAGTATGAGATTCGGGGTTGAATTTCATCCTTAAAAATGGTTTTTTTCATAGATTTTAAAAATCAAGAATTTTTTGGTGTCCAGGAAAGAAAATTCCTGATGCCGGGGTCAGGGATTTTTGTGCCCAGGAGGTGAATTTTTTTTTTGACCCAAATGTAAAAATGGACACCAGAATTACATTCGGGGTTGAATTTCACGCTTAAAAATGGTGTTTTTTATAGTTTTTAAAAATCAAGAATTTTTTGGTGTCCGGGAAAGAAAATTACTGATGCCGGGGTCAGGGATTTTTGTGCCCAGGGGGTGAAATTTTTTTTTTGACCCAAATGTAAAAATGGACACTAGAATTAGTTTCGGGGTTGAATTTCGTCCTTAGAAATGGTGTTTTTTATAGTTTTTAAAAATCAAGAATTTTTTGGTGTCCGGGGAAGAAAATTCGTGATGCTGGGGTCAGGGATTTTTGTGCCCAGGAGGTGAAATGCTTTTTTTTGACCCAAATGTAAAAACGGACTCCAGAATTAGATTTGGGGTTTAATTTCATCCTTGAAAATGGTGTTTTTCATAGATTTTAAAAATCAAGATTTTTTTGTGTCCGGGGAAGAAAATTCGTGATGCCAGGAATTTTTATGCCCAGCAGGTAAATTGTTTTTTGACCCAAATGTAAAAGCAGACACCAGAATTAGATTCGAGGTTTAATTGCATCCTTAAAAATGGTGTTTTCTATACTTTTTATAAATGAAGATATTTTTGGTGTCCGGGGAAGGAAATTCCTGATGCCGGCGTCAGGGATTTTTGTGCCCAGGAGGTGAAAATTTTTTTTGACCCAAATGTAAAATTCGATTCCAGAATGAGGTTTGGGGTTGCATTTCATCCTTAAAAATGGTGTTTTTTATAGTTTTTGTAAATGAACATTTTTGGGGTGTCCGGGGGACAAAATTCCTGATGCCGGTGTCAGGGATTTTTGTGCCCAGGAGGTGAATTTTTTTTTTGACCCAAATGTAAAAACGGACACCAGAATTACATTCAGGGTTGAATTTCATCCTTGAAAATGGTGTTTTTCATAGATTTTAAAAATCAAGATTTTTTGATGTCCGGGGAAGAAAACTCCTGATGCCGGTGTCAGGGATTTTTGTGCCCAGGAGGTGAAATTTTTTTTTTGACCCAAATGTAAAAACGAACACCAGAATTAGATTCGGGGTTGAATTTCTTCCTTAAAAATGGTGTTTTTTTATAGATTTTAAAAATCAATGATTTTTGGTTTCCGGGGAAGAAAATTCCTGATGCCGGGGTCAGGGATTTTTGTGCCCAGGAGGTGAATTTTTTTTTTACCCAAATGTAAAAACGGAAGCCAGAATTACATTCGGGGTTGAATTTCACGCTTAAAAATGATGTTATTTATACTTTTTAAAAATCAAGGTTTTTTGGTTTCCGGGGAAGAAAATTCGTGATGCCGGGGTCAGGGAGTTTTGTGCCCAGGAGGTAAATTTTTTTTTGACACAAATGTAAAAACCGAGGCCAGTATGAGATTCGTGGTTGAATTTCGTCCTTAGAAATGGTGTTTTTTATAGTTTTTAAAAATCAAGCATTTTTTGGTGTCCGGGGAAGCAAATTCGTGATGCCGTGGTCAGGGATTTTTGTGTCCAGGAGGTGAATTTTTTTTTGTTGACCCAAATGTAAAAACGGATGCCAGAATTACATTCGGGATTTAATTTCACACTTAAAAATGGAGTTTTTTATACTTTTTAAAAATCAAGCATTTTTTGGTGTCCAGGGAAGAAAATTCGTGATGCCGGAGTCAGGGATTTTTGTGCCCAGGAGGTGAATATTTTTTTTGACCCAAATGTAAAAACGGATGCCAGAATTAGATTTGGGGTTGAATTTCGTCCTTCAAAATGGTGTTTTTCATAGTTTTTAAAAATGAAGATTTTTTTGGTGTCCGTGGAAGAAAATTCCTGATGCCGGAGTCAGGGATTTTTGGGCCCAGGAGGTGAATGTTTTTTTTTACTCAAATCCAAAAACGGACATCAGAATGAGATTCGGGGTTGAATTTCATCCTTAAAAATGGTGTTTTCATAGATTTTAAAAATCAAGATTTTTTTGGTGTACGGGGAAGAAAATTCCTGATGCCGGGGTCAGAGAGCTTTGTGCCCAGGAGGTGAATTTTTTTTCCCACCCAAATCTATAAACAGACGCCGGAATGAGATTCGGGGTTGAATTTCGTGCTTAAAAATGGTGTTTTTCATAGCTTTTATAAATCAAGAATTTTTTGGTGTCCGGGGAAGAAAATTCCTGATGCCGGAGTCAGGGACTTTTGTGCCCAGGAGGTGAAATTATTTTCCACTCAAATGTAAAAACGGACGCCAGAATTAGATTTGGGGTTTAATTTCATGCTTAAAAATGGTGTTTTCTATAGATTTTAAAAATCAAGGTTTTTTGGTGTCCGTGGAAGAAAATTCCTGATGCCGGGGTGAGGGATTTTTGTGCCCAGGAGGTGAATTTTTCGTTGTTGACCCAAATGTAAAAACGGATGCCAGAATTACATTCGGGGGTTAATTTCACGCTTAAAAATTGTGTTTTTTATACTTTTTAAAAATCAAGCATTTTTTGGTGTCCGGGAAAGAAAATTACTGATGCCGGGGTCAGGGATTTTATTTGCCTAGGAGGTGAACATTATTTTTTTGACTCAAATGTAAAAACGGACGCCAGAATTAGATTTGGGGTTTAATTTTATGCTTAAAAATGGTGTTTTCTATATTTTTTAAAAATCAAGGTTTTTTGGTGTCCGGGGAAGAAAATTCCTGATGCCGGGGTGAGGGATTTTTGTGCCCAGGAGGTGAATATTTCGTTGTTGACCCAAATGTAAAAACGGATGCCAGAATTACATTCGGGGTTTAATTTCACGCTTAAAAATGGTGTTTTTTATACTTTTTAAAAATCAAGCATTTTTTGTTGTCCGGGCTAGTAAATTTCTGATGCCGGGGTCAGGGATTTTTGTGCCCAGGAGGTGAAAAAGATTTTTTGACACAAATGTAAAAACCGAGTCCAGTATGAGATTCGGGGTTGAATTTCATCCTTAGAAATGGTGTTTTTTATACTTTTTAAAAATCAAGCATTTTTTGGTGTCCGGGCAAGTAAATTTCTGATTTCGGAGTCAGGGATTTTTGTGCCCAGGAGGTGACATTTTTTTTGACCCAAATGTAAAAACGGATGCCAGAATTACATTCGGGGTTGAATTTCACGCTTAAAAATGGTGTTTTTTATAGTTTTTAAAAATCAAGCATTTTTTCGTGTCCGGGGAAGTAAATTCCTGTTGCCGGGTTCAGGGATTTTTGTGCCCAGCGGGTGAAAATTTTTTTTTGACCCAAATGTAAAAACGGACGCCAGAATTAGATTCAGGGTTGAATTTCATCCTTGTAAATGGTGTTTTTCATAGATTTTAAAAATCAAGATTTTTTGGTGTCCGGGGAAGAGAATTCCTGATGCCGGAGTCAGGGATTTTTGTGCCCGGGAGGTGAGATTTTTTTTTGACCCAAATGTAAAAATGGACGCCAGAATTAGATTCGGGGTTTAATTTCACGCTTAAAAATGGTGTTTTTTATACTTTTTAAAAATCAAGCATTTTTTGGTGTCCGGGCAAGTAAATTCCTGTTGACGGGGTCAGGGATTTTTGTGCCCAGGAGGTGAATTTTTTTTTTTGACACAAATGTAAAAACCTAGGACAGTATGAGATTCGGGGTTGAATTTCATCCTTAGAAATGGTGTTTTTTATAGATTTTAAAAATCAAGATTTTTTTGTGTCCAGGGAAGAAAATTCGTGATGCCGGGGTCAGGATTTTTGTGCCCAGGAGGTAAATTTTTTTTGACCCAAATGTAAAAACAGACACCAGAATTAGATTCGAGTTTTAATTTCATCTTTAAAAATGGTTTTTTTCATAGATTTTAAAAATCAAGAATTTTTTGGTGTCCGGGCAAGAAAATTCCTGATGCCAGGGTCAGGGATTTTTGTGCCCAGGAGGTGAATTTTTTTTTTGACCCAAATGTAAAAATGGACACCAGAATTACATTCGGGGTTGAATTTCACGCTTAAAACTGGTGTTTTTTATAGTTTTTAAAAATCAAGAATTTTTTGTTGTCCGGGAAAGAAAATTACTTTTGCTGGGGACAGGGATTTTATTTGCCTAGGAGGTGAACATTTTTTTTTTTGACTCAAATGTAAAAACGGACGCTAGAATTAGATTTGGGGTTTAATTTCATGCTTAAAAATGGTGTTTTCTATAGATTTTAAAAATCAAGGTTTTTTGGTGTCCGGGGAAGAAAATTCCTGGTGCCGGGATGAGGGATTTTTGTGCCCAGGAGGTGAATATTTCGTTGTTGACCCAAATGTAAAAACGGATGCCAGAATTACATTTGGGGTTTAATTTCACGCTTAAAAATGGTGTTTGTTATACTTTTTAAAAATCAAGCATTTTTTGGTGTCCGGGCAAGTAAATTTTTGATGCCGGGGTCAGGGATTTTTGTGCCCAGGGGGTGAAATTTTTTTTTGACCCAAATGTAAAAATGGACACTAGAATTAGTTTCGGGGTTGAATTTCGTCCTTAAAAATGGTGCTTTTTATAGTTTTTAAAAATCAAGAATTTTTTGGTGTCCGGGCAAGAAAATTCCTGATGCCAGAGTCAAGGATTTTGTGCCCAGGAGGTGAAAAAGATTTTTTGACACAAATGTAAAAACCGAGGCCAGTATGAGATTCGGGGTTGAATTTCATCCTTAGAAATGGTGTTTTTTATAGATTTTAAAAATCACGATTTTTTTGTGTCCAGGGAAGAAAATTCGTGATGCCGGGGTCAGGGATTTTTGTGCCCAGGAGGTAAATTTTTTTTGACCCAAATGTAAAAACAGACACCAGAATTAGATTCGAGTTTTAATTTCATCCTTAAAAATGGTTTTTTTCATAGATTTTAAAAATCAAGATTTTTTGGTGTCCGGGGAAGAAAATTCGTGATCAGGGATTTTTGTGCCCAGGAGGTAAATTTTTTTTGACACAAATGTAAAAACCGAGGCGAATATGAGATTCGGGGTTGAATTTCATCCTTAGAAATGGTGTTTTTAATAGTTTTTAAAAATCAAGCATTTTTTGGTGTCCGGGGAAGAAAATTCGTGATGCTGGGGTCAGGGATTTTTGTGCCCAGGAGGTGAATATTTCGTTGTTGACCCAAATGTAAAAACGGATGCCAGAATTAGATTTGGGGTTTAATTTCACGCTTAAAAATGGTGTTTTTTATACTTTTTAAAAATCAAGCATTTTTTGGTGTCCGGGCAAGTAAATTTTTGATGCCGGGGTCAGGGATTTTTGTGCCCAGGGGGTGAAATTTTTTTTTTGACCCAAATGTAAAAATGGACACTAGAATTAGTTTCGGGGTTGAATTTCGTCCTTAGAAATGGTGTTTTTTATAGTTTTTAAAAATCAAGAATTTTTTGGTGTCCGGGGAAGAAAATTCGTGATGCTGGGGTCAGGGATTTTTGTGCCCAGGAGGTGAAATACTTTTTTTTGACCCAAATGTAAAAACGGACTCCAGAATTAGATTTGGGGTTTAATTTCATCCTTGAAAATGGTGTTTTTCATAGATTTTAAAAATCAAGATTTTTTTGTGTCCGGGGAAGAAAATTCGTGATGCCAGGAATTTTTATGCCCAGCAGGTAAATTGTTTTTTGACCCAAATGTAAAAGCAGACACCAGAATTAGATTCGAGGTTTAATTGCATCCTTAAAAATGGTGTTTTCTATACTTTTTATAAATGAAGATATTTTTGGTGTCCGGGGAAGGAAATTCCTGATGCCGGCGTCAGGGATTTTTGTGCCCAGGAGGTGAAAATTTTTTTTGACCCAAATGTAAAATTCGATTCCAGAATGAGGTTTTGGGTTGCATTTCATCCTTAAAAATGGTGTTTTTTATAGTTTTTGTAAATGAACATTTTTGGGGTGTCCGGGGGACAAAATTCCTGATGCCGGTTTCAGGGATTTTTGTGCCCAGGAGGTGAATTTTTTTTTGACCCAAATGTAAAAACGGACACCAGAATTACATTCAGGGTTGAATTTCATCCTTGAAAATGGTGTTTTTCATAGATTTTAAAAATCAAGATTTTTTGATGTCCGGGGAAGAAAACTCCTGATGCCGGTGTCAGGGATTTTTGTGCCCAGGAGGTGAAATTTTTTTTTTTACCCAAATGTAAAAACGGAAGCCAGAATTACATTCGGGGTTGAATTTCACGCTTAAAAATGATGTTATTTATACTTTTTAAAAATCAAGGTTTTTTGGTTTCCGGGGAAGAAAATTCGTGATGCCGGGGTCAGGGATTTTTGTGTCCAGGAGGTGAATTTTTTTTTGTTGACCCAAATGTAAAAACGGATGCCAGAATTACATTCGGGATTTAATTTCACACTTAAAAATGGAGTTTTTTATACTTTTTAAAAATCAAGCATTTTTTGGTGTCCAGGGAAGAAAATTCGTGATGCCGGAGTCAGGGATTTTTGTGCCCAGGAGGTGAATATTTTTTTTGACCCAAATGTAAAAACGGATGCCAGAATTAGATTTGGGGTTGAATTTCGTCCTTCAAAATGGTGTTTTTCATAGTTTTTAAAAATGAAGATTTTTTTGGTGTCCGTGGAAGAAAATTCCTGATGCCGGAGTCAGGGATTTTTGGGCCCAGGAGGTGAATGTTTTTTTTTACTCAAATCCAAAAACGGACATCAGAATGAGATTCGGGGTTGAATTTCATCCTTAAAAATGGTGTTTTCATAGCTTTTAAAAATCAAGATTTTTTTGGTGTACGGGGAAGAAAATTCCTGATGCCGGAGTCAGGGACTTTTGTGCCCAGGAGGTGAAATTATTTTCCACTCAAATGTAAAAACGGACGCCAGAATTAGATTTGGGGTTTAATTTCATGCTTAAAAATGGTGTTTTCTATAGATTTTAAAAATCAAGGTTTTTTGGTGTCCGTGGAAGAAAATTCCTGATGCCGGGGTGAGGGATTTTTGTGCCCAGGAGGTGAATTTTTCGTTGTTGACCCAAATGTAAAAACGGATGCCAGAATTACATTCGGGGTTTAATTTCACGCTTAAAAATTGTGTTTTTTATACTTTTTAAAAATCAAGCATTTTTTGGTGTCTGGGCTAGTAAATTTCTGATGCCGGGGTCAGGGATTTTTGTGCCCAGGAGGTGAATTTTTCGTTGTTGACCCAAATGTAAAAACGGATGCCAGAATTACATTCGGGGTTGAATTTCACGCTTAAAAATGGTGTTTTTTATAGTTTTTAAAAATCAAGAATTTTTTGTTGTCCGGGAAAGAAAATTACTGATGCCGGGGTCAGGGATTTTATTTGCCTAGGAGGTGAACATTATTTTTTTGACTCAAATGTAAAAACGGACGCCAGAATTAGATTTGGGGTTTAATTTCATGCTTAAAAATGGTGTTTTCTATATTTTTTAAAAATCAAGGTTTTTTGGTGTCCGGGGAAGAAAATTCCTGATGCCGGGGTGAGGGATTTTTGTGCCCAGGAGGTGAATATTTCGTTGTTGACCCAAATGTAAAAACGGATGCCAGAATTACATTCGGGGTTTAATTTCACGCTTAAAAATGGTGTTTTTTATACTTTTTAAAGATCAAGCATTTTTTGGTGTCCGGGCTAGTAAATTTCTGATGCCGGGGTCAGGGATTTTTGTGCCCAGGAGGTGAAAAAGATTTTTTGACACAAATGTAAAAACCGAGTCCAGTATGAGATTCGGGGTTGAATTTCATCCTTAGAAATGGTGTTTTTTATACTTTTTAAAAATCAAGCATTTTTTGGTGTCCGGGCAAGTAAATTTCTGATTTCGGAGTCAGGGATTTTTGTGCCCAGGAGGTGACATTTTTTTTGCCCCAAATGTAAAAACGGACGCCAGAATTACATTCGGGGTTGAATTTCACGCTTAAAAATGGTGTTTTTTATAGTTTTTAAAAATCAAGCATTTTTTGGTGTCCGGGGAAGAAAATTCCTGTTGCCGGGTTCAGGGATTTTTGTGCCCAGCGGGGGAAAATTTTTTTTTGACCCAAATGTAAAAACGGACGCCAGAATTAGATTCAGGGTTGAATTTCATCCTTGAAAATGGTGTTTTTCATAGATTTTAAAAATCAAGATTTTTTTGTGTCCAGGGAAGAAAATTCGTGATGCCGGGGTCAGGGATTTTTGTGCCCAGGAGGTAAATTTTTTTTGACCCAAATGTAAAAACAGACACCAGAATTAGATTCGAGTTTTAATTTCATCCTTAAAAATGGTTTTTTTCATAGATTTTAAAAATCAAGATTTTTTGATGTCCGGGGAAGAAAATTCGTGATGCCGGGGTCAGGGATTTTTGTGCCCAGGAGGTAAATTTTTTTTTGACACAAATGTAAAAACCGAGGCCAGTATGAGATTCGGGGTTGAATTTAATCCTTAAAAATGGTTTTTTTCATAGATTTTAAAAACCAAGATTTTTTGGTGTCTGGGGAAGAAAATTCCTGATGCCGGAGTCAGGGATTTTTGTGCCCAGGGGGTGAAATTTTTTTTTTTAACCCAAATGTAAAAATGGACACTAGAATTAGTTTCGTGGTTGAATTTCGTCCTTAAAAATTGTGTTTTTTATACTTTGACCCAAATGTAAAAATGGACACCAGAATTACATTCAGGGTTGAATTTCACGCTTAAAAATGGTGTTTTTTATAGTTTTTAAAAATCAAGAATTTTTTGTTGTCCGGGAAAGAAAATTACTGATGCCGGGGTCAGGGATTTTATTTGCCTAGGAGGTGAACATTTTTTTTTTGACTCAAATGTAAAAACGGACGCCAGAATTAGATTTGGGGTTTAATTTCATGCTTAAAAATGGTGTTTTCTCTAGATTTTAAAAATCAAGGTTTTTTGGTGTCCGGGGAAGAAAATTCCTGATGCCGGGGTGAGGGATTTTTGTGCCCAGGAGGTGAAAAAGATTTTTTGACACAAATGTAAAAACCGAGTCCAGTATGAGATTCGGGGTTGAATTTCATCCTTAGAAATGGTGTTTTTTATACTTTTTAAAAATCAAGCATTTTTTGGTGTCCGGGCAAGTAAATTTCTGATTTCGGAGTCAGGGATTTTTGTGCCCAGGAGGTGATTTTTTTTTGACCCAAATGTAAAAATGGACACCAGAATTACATTCGGGGTTGAATTTCACGCTTAAAAATGGTGTTTTTTATAGTTTTTAAAAATCAAGAATTTTTTGTTGTCCGGGAAAGAAAATTACTGATGCCGGGGTCAGGGATTTTATTTGCCTAAGAGGTGAACATTTTTTTTTTACTCAAATGTAAAAACGGACGCCAGAATTAGATTTGGGGTTTAATTTCATGCTTAAAAATGGTGTTTTCTATAGATTTTAAAAATCAAGGTTTTTTGGTGTCAGGGGAAGAAAATTCCTGATGCCGGGGTGAGGGATTTTTGTGCCCAGGAGGTGAATTTTTCGTTGTTGACCCAAATGTAAAAACGGATGCCAGAATTACATTCGGGGTTTAATTTCACGCTTAAAAATTGTGTTTTTTATACTTTTTAAAAATCAAGAATTTTTTGGTGTCCGGGCTAGTAAATTTCTGATGCCGGGGTCAGGGATTTTTGTGCCCAGGAGGTGAATTTTTTTTTTGACCCAAATGTAAAAATGGACACCAGAATTACATTCAGGGTTGAATTTCACGCTTAAAAATGGTGTTTTTTATAGTTTTTAAAAATCAAGAATTTTTTGTTGTCCGGGAAAGAAAATTACTGATGCCGGGATCAGGGATTTTATTTGCCTAGGAGGTGAACATTTTTTTTTTGACTCAAATGTAAAAACGGACGCCAGAATTAGATTTGGGGTTTAATTTCATGCTTAAAAATGGTGTTTTCTATAGATTTTAAAAATCAAGGTTTTTTGGTGTCCGGGGAAGAAAATTCCTGATGCCGGGGTGAGGGATTTTTGTGCCCAGGAGGTGAATATTTCGTTGTTGACACAAATGTAAAAACGGATGCCAGAATTACATTCGGGGTTTAATTTCACGCTTAAAAATGGTGTTTTTTATACTTTTTAAAAATCAAGCATTTTTTGGTGTCCGGGCTAGTAAATTTCTGATGCCGGGGTGAGGGATTTTTGTGCCCAGGAGGTGAAAAAGATTTTTTGACACAAATGTAAAAACCGAGTCCAGTATGAGATTCGGGGTTGAATTTCATCCTTAGAAATGGTGTTTTTTATACTTTTTAAAAATCAAGCATTTTTTGGTGTCCGGGCAAGTAAATTTCTGATTTCGGAGTCAGGGATTTTTGTGCCCAGGAGGTGACATTTTTTTTGCCCCAAATGTAAAAACGGACGCCAGAATTACATTCGGGGTTGAATTTCACGCTTAAAAATGGTGTTTTTTATTGTTTTTAAAAATCAAGCTTTTTTTGGTGTGCGGGGAAGTAAATTTTTGATGCCGGGGTCAGGGATTTTTGTGCCCAGGGGGTGAAATTTTTTTTTTGACCCAAATGTAAAAATGGACACTAGAATTAGTTTCGGGGTTGAATTTCATCCTTAAAAATGGTGCTTTTTATAGTTTTTAAAAATCAAGAATTTTTTTGGTGTCCGGGCAAGAAAATTCCTGATGCCAGAGTCAGGGATTTTTGTGCCCAGGAGGTGAAAAAGATTTTTTGACACAAATGTAAAAACTGAGGCCAGTATGAGATTCGGGGTTGAATTTCATCCTTAAAAATGGTTTTTTTCATAGATTTTAAAAATCAAGAATTTTTTGGTGTCCAGGAAAGAAAATTCCTGATGCCGGGGTCAGGGATTTTTGTGCCCAGGAGGTGAATTTTTTTTTTGACCCAAATGTAAAAATGGACACCAGAATTACATTCGGGGTTGAATTTCACGCTTAAAAATGGTGTTTTTTATAGTTTTTAAAAATCAAGAATTTTTTGGTGTCCGGGAAAGAAAATTACTGATGCCGGGCTCAGGGATTTTTGTGCCCAGGAGGTGATTTTTTTTTTGACCCAAATGTAAAAATGGACACCAGAATTACATTCGGGGTTGAATTTCACGCTTAAAAATGGTGCTTTTTATAGTTTTTAAAAATCAAGAATTTTTTGTTGTCCGGGAAAGAAAATTACTGATGCCGGGGTCAGGGATTTTTGTGCCCAGGAGGTGAAATTTTTTTATTGACTCAAATGTAAAAACGGATGCCAGAATTAGATTCGGGGTTGAATTTAGTCCTTCAAAATGGTGCTTTTCATAGCTTTTAAAAATCAAGAATTTTTTGGTGTCCTGGGAAGGAAATTCCTGATGCCGGGGGTCAGGACCTTTTGTGCCCAGGAGGTGAATGTTGTTTTTTTTACTCAAATCTAAAAACGGACACCAGAATGAGATTCGGGGTTGAATTTCATCCTTAAAAATGGAGTTTTTCATAGTTTAAGATTTATTTCGTGTCCGGGGAAGAAAATTCCTGATGCCGGGGTAAGGGATTTTTGTGCCCAGGAGGTGAAATTATTTTCCACTCAAATGTAAAAACGGATGCCAGAATTAGATTTGGGGTTTAATTTCATGCTTAAAAATGGTGTTTTCTATAGATTTTAAAAATCAAGGTTTTTTGGTGTCCGGGGAAGAAAATTTCTGATGCCGGGGTCAGGGATTTTTGTGCCCAGGAGGTGAGTTTTTCGTTGTTGACCCAAATGTAAAAACGGATGCCAGAATTACATTCGGGGTTTAATTTCACGCTTAAAAATTGTGTTTTTTATACTTTTTAAAAATCAAGCACTTTTTGGTGTCCGGGCTAGTAAATTTCTGATGCCGGGGTCAGGGATTTTTGTGCCCAGGAGGTGAATTTTTCGTTGTTGACCCAAATGTAAAAACGGATGCCAGAATTAGATTTGGGGTTGAATTTCGTCCTTCAAAATGGTGTTTTTCATAGTTTTTAAAAATGAAGATTTTTTTGGTGTCCGTGGAAGAAAATTCCTGATGCCGGAGTCAGGGATTTTTGGGCCCAGGAGGTGAATGTTTTTTTTTACTCAAATCCAAAAACGGACACCAGAATGAGATTCGGGGTTGAATTTCATCCTTAAAAATGGTGTTTTCATAGCTTTTGAAAATCAAGATTTTTTTGGTGTCTGGGTAAGAAATTCCTTATGCCGATTTATAGCCCAGGAGGTGAAAAAAAAATTCTGACTCAAATCTAAAAACAGACACCAGAATGAGATTCGGGGTTGCTTTTTGTCCTTAAAAATCTCATTTTTCATAGCATTTAAAAATCAAGATTTTTTTGGTGTGCGGGGAAGAAAATTCCTGATGTCAGGGATTTTTGTGCCCAGGAGGTGAATATTTTTTTTGACCCAAATGTAAAAATGGATGCCAGAATTAGATTTGGGGTTGAATTTCGTCCTTCAATATGGTGTTTTTCATAGTTTTTAAAAATCAAGATTTTTTTGGTGTCCTGGGAAGATAATTCCTGATGCCAGGGTCAGGGATTTTTGTGCCCAGGAGGTGAATATTTTTTTTGACCCAAATGTAAAAACGGATGTCAGAATTAGATTTGGGGTTGAATTTTGTCCTTAAAAATGGTGTTTTTCGTAATTTTTAAAAATCAAGATTTTGTTGGGAAGAAAATGCCTGATGCCGGAGTCAGAGATTTTTGTGCCCAGGAGGTGAAATTTTTTTTTCCACCCAAATCTATAAACGGACGCCGGAATGAGATTCGGGGTTGAATTTCGTGCTTAAAAAGGGTGTTTTTCATAGCTTTTAAAAATCAAGATTTTTTTGGTGTCCGGGGAAGAAAATTCCTGATGCCGGGGTCAGTGACTTTTGTGCCCAGGAGGTGAAATTATTTTCCACCCAAATGTAAAAACGCACACCAGAATGAGATTCGGGGTTGAATTTCATTCTTTAAAATGATGTTTTTCATAGCTTTTAAAAATCAAGAATTTTTTGGTGTCCCGGGAAGAAAATTCCTGATGCCGGAGTCAGGGATTTTTGTGCCCAGGAGGTGAAATTTTTTCCCACCCCCAAATCTAAAAACCAACACCAGAATGAGATTTGGGGTTGAATTTCATTCTCAAAAATGGTGTTTTTCATCGCTTTTAAAAATCAAGATTTATTTCGTGTCCGGGGAAGAAAATTCCTGATGCTGGGGTCAGGGATTTTTGTGCCCAGGAGGTGAATGTTTTTTATTGACTCAAATGTAAAAACTGACACCAGAATGAAATTCGGGGTTGAATTTCTTCCTTAAAAATGGTGTTTTTCATAGTTTATAAAAATCAAGATTTTTTTGGTGTCCGGGGAAGAAAATTCCTGATGCCAGGGTCAGGGATTTTTGTGCCCAGGAGGTGAAATTTTTTTTCCACCCAAATGTGAAAACGGACACCAGAATGAGATTCGGGGTTGAATTTCTTCCTTAAAAATGGTGTTTATCATAATTTTTAAAAATCAAGATTTTGTTGGGAAGAAAATTCCTGATGCCGGAGTCAGGGATTTTTGTGCCCAGGAGGTGAAATTTTTTTCCACCCAAATGTAAAAACGCACACTAGAATGAGATTCGGGGTTGAATTTCATTCTTAAAAATGGTGTTTTTCATAGCTTTTAAATATTAAGAATTTTTTGGTGTCCGGGGAAGAAAATTCCTAATGCCGAAGGCAAGGCAAGGCAAGGCAAAGCAAGGCAAGGCAAAGCAAGGCAAGGCAAGGTAAATTTCAAATTTCAAATTTCAAATTTCAAATTTCAAATTTCAAGTTTCAAATTTCAAATTTCAAATTTCAAATTTCAAATTTCAAATTTCAAATTTCAAATTTCAAATTTCAAATTTCAAATTATTTCCAATTTCAAATTTCCAATTTCCAATTTCTTTAATTTTATTTAATTTAATTTAAAATCCCTCAGTCCAGGCCAGCCAATTCAAACAACCAGGTTTTTAAGTCCCGGCGATTTTTGTGCCCAGGAGGTGAATTTTTTTTCAACCCAAATGTATAAATAGACACCAGAATGAGATTCGGGGTTGAATTTCATCCTTCAAAATGGTGTTTTTCATAGATTTTAAATTCAAGATTTTTTTGGTGTGCGGGGAAGAAAATTCCTGATGCCGGAGTCAGGGATTTTTGTGCCCAGGAGGTGAATGTTTTTTTTTACTCAAATCTAAAAACGGACACCAGAATGAGATTCGGGGTTGAATTTCATCCTTAAAAATGGTGTTTTCATAGCTTTTAAAAATCAAGGTTTTTTTGGTGTCTGGGTAAGAAAATTCCTTATGCCGATTTTTGTGCCCAGGAGGTGAAAAAAAATTTCTGACTCAAATCTAAAAACGGACACCAGAATGAGATTCGGGGTTGCTTTTTGTCCTTAAAAATGTCATTTTTCATAGCATTTAAAAATCAAGATTTTTTTGGTGTGCGGGGAAGAAAATTCCTGATGCCGGGGTCAGGGATTTTTGTGCCCAGGAGGTGAAATTTTTTCCCCACCCAAATCTAAAAACGGACACCAGAATGAGATTCGGGGTTGAATTTCATTCTCAAAAATGGTGTTTTTCATTGCTTTTAAAAATCAAGATTTTTGTGGTGTCCGGGGAAGAAAATTCCTGATGCCAGGGTCAGGGATTTTTGTGCCCAGGAGGTGAATATTTTTTTTGACCCAAATGTAAAAACGGATGCCAGAATTAGATTTGGGGTTGAATTTCGTCCTTCAAAATGGTGTTTTTCATAGTTTTTAAAAATGAAGATTTTTTTGGTGTCAGGGGAAGATAATTCCTGATGCCGGAGTGAGGGATTTTTGGGCCCAGGAGGTGAAATTTTTTCCCCCACCTAAATCTATAAACGGACACCGGAATGAGATTTGGGGTTGAATTTCATGCTTAAAAATGGTGTTTTTCATAGCTTTTAAAAATCAAGATTTTTTAGGTGTCCGGGGAAGAAAATTCCTGATGCCAGGGTCAGAGAGTTTTGTGCCCAGGAGGTGAATTTTTTTTTTCACACACAAATCTATAAACAGACGCCGGAATGAGATTCGGGGTTGAATTTCATGCTTAAAAATGGTGTTTTTCATAGCTTTTAAAAATCAAGAATTTTTTGGTGTCCAGGGAAGAAAATTCCTGATGCCTGAGTCAGGGATTTTTGTGCCCAGGAGGTGAAAGTTTATTTTTACTCAAATCTAAAAACGGACACCAGAATGAGATTCGGGGTTGCTTTTTGTCCTTAAAAATGTCATTTTTCATAGCATTTAAAAATCAAGATTTTTTTGGTGTGCGGGGAAGAAAATTCGTGATGCCGGGGTCAGGGATTTTTGTGCCCAGGAGGTGAATTTTTTTTCCCCACCCAAATCTATAAACGGACACCGGAATGAGATTCGGGGTTGAATTTCGTGCTTAAAAATGGTGTTTTTCATAGCTTTTAAAAATCAAGATTTTTTTGGTGTACGGGGAAGAAAATTCCTGATGCCAGGGTCAGAAAGTTTTGTGCCCAGGAGGTGAATTTTTTTTTTCACACACAAATCTATAAACAGACGCCGGAATGAGATTCGGGGTTGAATTTCATGCTTAAAAATGGTGTTTTTCATAGCTTTTAAAAATCAAGAATTTTTTGGTGTCCAGGGAAGAAAATTCCTGATGCCTGTGTCAGGGATTTTTGTGCCCAGGAGGTGAATGTTTATTTTTACTCAAATCTAAAAACGGACACCAGAATGAGATTCGGGGTTGCTTTTTGTCCTTAAAAATGTCATTTTTCATAGCATTTAAAAATCAAGATTTTTTTGGTGTGCGGGGAAGAAAATTCCTGATGCCGGGGTCAGGGATTTTTGTGCCCAGGAGGTGAATTTTTTTTTCCCACCCAAATCTATAAACGGACACCGGAATGAGATTCGGGGTTGAATTTCGTGCTTAAAAATGGTGTTTTTCATAGCTTTTAAAAATCAAGATTTTTTTGGTGTACGGGGAAGAAAATTCCTGATGCTGGGGTCAGAGAGTTTTGTGCCCAGGAGGTGAATTTTTTTTCCCCACCCAAATCTATAAACAGACGCCGGAATGAGATTCGGGGTTGAATTTCGTGCTTAAAAATGGTGTTTTTTATAGCTTTTAAAAATCAAGAATTTTTTGGTGTCCGGGGAAGAAAATTCCTGATGCCGGAGTCAGGGACTTTTGTGCCCAGGAGGTGAAATTATTTTCCACTCAAATGTAAAAACGGATGCCAGAATTAGATTTGGGGTTTAATTTCATGCTTAAAAATGGTTTTTTCTATAGATTTTAAAAATCAAGGTTTTTTGGTGTCCGGGGAAGAAAATTCCTGATGCCGGGGTGAGGGATTTTTGTGCCCAGGAGGTGAATTTATCGTTGTTGACCCAAATGTAAAAACGGATGCCAGAATTACATTCGGGGTTTAATTTCACGCTTAAAAATGGTGTTTTTTATACTTTTTAAAGATCAAGCATTTTTTGGTGTCCGGGCTAGTAAATTTCTGATGCCGGGGTCAGGGATTTTTGTGCCCAGGAGGTGAAAAAGATTTTTTGACACAAATGTAAAAACCGAGTCCAGTATGAGATTCGGGGTTGAATTTCATCCTTAGAAATGGTGTTTTTTATACTTTTTAAAAATCAAGCATTTTTTGGTGTCCGGGCAAGTAAATTTCTGATTTCGGAGTCAGGGATTTTTGTGCCCAGGAGGTGACATTTTTTTGACCCAAATGTAAAAACGGACGCCAGAATTACATTCGGGGTTGAATTTCACGCTTAAAAATGGTGTTTTTTATAGTTTTTAAAAATCAAGCATTTTTTGGTGTCCGGGGAAGAAAATTCCTGTTGCCGGGTTCAGGGATTTTTGTGCCCAGCGGGTGAAAATTTTTTTTTGACCCAAATGTAAAAACGGACGCCAGAATTAGATTCAGGGTTGAATTTCATCCTTGAAAATGGTGTTTTTCATAGATTTTAAAAATCAAGATTTTTTGGTGTCCGGGGAAGAGAATTCCTGATGCCGGAGTCAGGGATTTTTGTGCCCGGGAGGTGAGATTTTTTTTTGACCCAAATGTAAAAATGGACGCCAGAATTAGATTCGGGGTTGAATTTCACCCTTGAAAATGGTGTTTTTCATAGATTTTAAAAATCAAGATTTTTTTGGTGTCAGGGGAAGAAAATTCGTGATGCCAGGGTCAGGGATTTTTGTGCCCAGGAGTTGAATTTTTTTTTGTTGACCCAAATGTAAAAACGGATGCCAGAATTACATTCTGGGTTTAATTTCACGCTTAAAAATGGTGTTTTTTATACTTTTTAAAAATCAAGCATTTTTTGGTGTCCGGGCAAGTAAATTTGTGATGCCGGGGTCAGGGATTTTTGTGCCCAGGAGGTGAAAAAGATTTTTTGACACAAATGTAAAAACCGAGTCCAGTATGAGATTCGGGGTTGAATTTCATCCTTAGAAATGGAGTTTTTTATAGATTTTAAAAATCAAGATTTTTTTGTGTCCAGGGAAGAAAATTCGTGATGCCGGGGTCAGGGATTTTTGTGCCCAGGAGGTAAATTTTTTTTGACCCAAATGTAAAAACAGACACCAGAATTAGATTCGAGTTTTAATTTCATCCTTAAAAATGGTTTTTTTCATAGATTTTAAAAATCAAGATTTTTTGATGTCCGGGGAAGAAAATTCGTGATGCCGGGGTCAGGGATTTTTGTGCCCAGGAGGTAAATTTTTTTTTGACACAAATGTAAAAACCGAGGCCAGTATGAGATTCGGGGTTGAATTTAATCCTTAAAAATGGTTTTTTTCATAGATTTTAAAAACCAAGATTTTTTGGTGTCCGGGGAAGAAAATTCCTGATGCCGGAGTCAGGGATTTTTGTGCCCAGGGGGTGAAATTTTTTTTTTAACCCAAATGTAAAAATGGACACTAGAATTAGTTTCGGGGTTGAATTTCGTCCTTAAAAATTGTGTTTTTTATACTTTGACCCAAATGTAAAAATGGACACCAGAATTACATTCAGGGTTGAATTTCACGCTTAAAAATGGTGTTTTTTATAGTTTTTAAAAATCAAGAATTTTTTGTTGTCCGGGAAAGAAAATTACTGATGCCGGGGTCAGGGATTTTATTTGCCTAGGAGGTGAACATTTTTTTTTTGACTCAAATGTAAAAACGGACGCCAGAATTAGATTTGGGGTTTAATTTCATGCTTAAAAATGGTGTTTTCTCTAGATTTTAAAAATCAAGGTTTTTTGGTGTCCGGGGAAGAAAATTCCTGATGCCGGGGTGAGGGATTTTTGTGCCCAGGAGGTGAATATTTCGTTGTTGACACAAATGTAAAAACGGATGCCAGAATTACATTCGGGGTTTAATTTCACGCTTAAAAATGGTGTTTTTTATACTTTTTAAAAATCAAGCGTTTTTTGGCGTCCGGGCTAGTAAATTTCTGATGCCGGGGTGAGGGATTTTTGTGCCCAGGAGGTAAATTTTTTTTTGACACAAATGTAAAAACCGAGGCCAGTATGAGATTCGGGGTTGAATTTAATCCTTAAAAATGGTTTTTTTCATAGATTTTAAAAACCAAGATTTTTTGGTGTCCGGGGAAGAAAATTCCTGATGCCGGAGTCAGGGATTTTTGTGCCCAGGGGGTGAAATTTTTTTTTTAACCCAAATGTAAAAATGGACACTAGAATTAGTTTCGGGGTTGAATTTCGTCCTTAAAAATTGTGTTTTTTATACTTTGACCCAAATGTAAAAATGGACACCAGAATTACATTCAGGGTTGAATTTCACGCTTAAAAATGGTGTTTTTTATAGTTTTTAAAAATCAAGAATTTTTTGTTGTCCGGGAAAGAAAATTACTGATGCCGGGGTCAGGGATTTTATTTGCCTAGGAGGTGAACATTTTTTTTTTGACTCAAATGTAAAAACGGACGCCAGAATTAGATTTGGGGTTTAATTTCATGCTTAAAAATGGTGTTTTCTCTAGATTTTAAAAATCAAGGTTTTTTGGTGTCCGGGGAAGAAAATTCCTGATGCCGGGGTGAGGGATTTTTGTGCCCAGGAGGTGAATATTTCGTTGTTGACACAAATGTAAAAACGGATGCCAGAATTACATTCGGGGTTTAATTTCACGCTTAAAAATGGTGTTTTTTATACTTTTTAAAAATCAAGCATTTTTTGGTGTCCGGGCTAGTAAATTTCTGATGCCGGGGTGAGGGATTTTTGTGCCCAGGAGGTGAAAAAGATTTTTTGACACAAATGTAAAAACCGAGTCCAGTATGAGATTCGGGGTTGAATTTCATCCTTAGAAATGGTGTTTTTTATACTTTTTAAAAATCAAGCATTTTTTGGTGTCCGGGCAAGTAAATTTCTGATTTCGGAGTCAGGGATTTTTGTGCCCAGGAGGTGATTTTTTTTTGACCCAAATGTAAAAATGGACACCAGAATTACATTCGGGGTTGAATTTCACGCTTAAAAATGGTGTTTTTTATAGTTTTTAAAAATCAAGAATTTTTTGTTGTCCGGGAAAGAAAATTACTGATGCCGGGGTCAGGGATTTTATTTGCCTAAGAAGTGAACATTTTTTTTTTACTCAAATGTAAAAACGGACGCCAGAATTAGATTTGGGGTTTAATTTCATGCTTAAAAATGGTGTTTTCTATAGATTTTAAAAATCAAGGTTTTTTGGTTTCCGGGGAAGAAAATTCGTGATGCCGGGGTCAGGGAGTTTTGTGCCCAGGAGGTAAATTTTTTTTTGACACAAATGTAAAAACCGAGGCCAGTATGAGATTCGTGGTTGAATTTCGTCCTTAGAAATGGTGTTTTTTATAGTTTTTAAAAATCAAGCATTTTTTGGTGTCCGGGGAAGCAAATTCGTGATGCCGTGGTCAGGGATTTTTGTGTCCAGGAGGTGAATTTTTTTTTGTTGACCCAAATGTAAAAACGGATGCCAGAATTACATTCGGGATTTAATTTCACACTTAAAAATGGAGTTTTTTATACTTTTTAAAAATCAAGCATTTTTTGGTGTCCAGGGAAGAAAATTCGTGATGCCGGAGTCAGGGATTTTTGTGCCCAGGAGGTGAATATTTTTTTTGACCCAAATGTAAAAACGGATGCCAGAATTAGATTTGGGGTTGAATTTCGTCCTTCAAAATGGTGTTTTTCATAGTTTTTAAAAATGAAGATTTTTTTGGTGTCCGTGGAAGAAAATTCCTGATGCCGGAGTCAGGGATTTTTGGGCCCAGGAGGTGAATGTTTTTTTTTACTCAAATCCAAAAACGGACATCAGAATGAGATTCGGGGTTGAATTTCATCCTTAAAAATGGTGTTTTCATAGCTTTTAAAAATCAAGATTTTTTTGGTGTACGGGGAAGAAAATTCCTGATGCCGGAGTCAGGGACTTTTGTGCCCAGGAGGTGAAATTATTTTCCACTCAAATGTAAAAACGGACGCCAGAATTAGATTTGGGGTTTAATTTCATGCTTAAAAATGGTGTTTTCTATAGATTTTAAAAATCAAGGTTTTTTGGTGTCCGTGGAAGAAAATTCCTGATGCCGGGGTGAGGGATTTTTGTGCCCAGGAGGTGAATTTTTCGTTGTTGACCCAAATGTAAAAACGGATGCCAGAATTACATTCGGGGGTTAATTTCACGCTTAAAAATTGTGTTTTTTATACTTTTTAAAAATCAAGCATTTTTTGGTGTCCGGGAAAGAAAATTACTGATGCCGGGGTCAGGGATTTTATTTGCCTAGGAGGTGAACATTATTTTTTTGACTCAAATGTAAAAACGGACGCCAGAATTAGATTTGGGGTTTAATTTTATGCTTAAAAATGGTGTTTTCTATATTTTTTAAAAATCAAGGTTTTTTGGTGTCCGGGGAAGAAAATTCCTGATGCCGGGGTGAGGGATTTTTGTGCCCAGGAGGTGAATATTTCGTTGTTGACCCAAATGTAAAAACGGATGCCAGAATTACATTCGGGGTTTAATTTCACGCTTAAAAATGGTGTTTTTTATACTTTTTAAAAATCAAGCATTTTTTGTTGTCCGGGCTAGTAAATTTCTGATGCCGGGGTCAGGGATTTTTGTGCCCAGGAGGTGAAAAAGATTTTTTGACACAAATGTAAAAACCGAGTCCAGTATGAGATTCGGGGTTGAATTTCATCCTTAGAAATGGTGTTTTTTATACTTTTTAAAAATCAAGCATTTTTTGGTGTCCGGGCAAGTAAATTTCTGATTTCGGAGTCAGGGATTTTTGTGCCCAGGAGGTGACATTTTTTTTGACCCAAATGTAAAAACGGACGCCAGAATTACATTCGGGGTTGAATTTCACGCTTAAAAATGGTGTTTTTTATAGTTTTTAAAAATCAAGCATTTTTTCGTGTCCGGGGAAGTAAATTCCTGTTGCCGGGTTCAGGGATTTTTGTGCCCAGCGGGTGAAAATTTTTTTTTGACCCAAATGTAAAAACGGACGCCAGAATTAGATTCAGGGTTGAATTTCATCCTTGAAAATGGTGTTTTTCATAGATTTTAAAAATCAAGATTTTTTGGTGTCCGGGGAAGAGAATTCCTGATGCCGGAGTCAGGGATTTTTGTGCCCGGGAGGTGAGATTTTTTTTTGACCTAAATGTAAAAATGGACGCCAGAATTAGATTCGGGGTTGAATTTCACCCTTGAAAATGGTGTTTTTCATAGATTTTAAAAATCAAGATTTTTTTGGTGTCAGGGGAAGAAAATTCGTGATGCCAGGGTCAGGGATTTTTGTGCCCAGGAGGTGAAAAAGATTTTTTGACACAAATGTAAAAACCGAGTCCAGTATGAGATTCGGGGTTGAATTTCATCCTTAGAAATGGAGTTTTTTATAGATTTTAAAAATCAAGATTTTTTTGTGTCCAGGGAAGAAAATTCGTGATGCCGGGGTCAGGGATTTTTGTGCCCAGGAGGTAAATTTTTTTTTTGACACAAATGTAAAAACCGAGGCCAGTATGAGATTCGGGGTTGAATTTAATCCTTAAAAATGGTTTTTTTCATACATTTTAAAAACCAAGATTTTTTGGTGTCCGGGGAAGAAAATTCCTGATGCCGGAGTCAGGGATTTTTGTGCCCAGGGGGTGAAATTTTTTTTTTAACCCAAATGTAAAAATGGACACTAGAATTAGTTTCGGGGTTGAATTTCGTCCTTAAAAATTGTGTTTTTTATGCTTTGACCCAAATGTAAAAATGGACACCAGAATTACATTCAGGGTTGAATTTCATGCTTAAAAATGGTGTTTTTTATAGTTTTTAAAAATCAAGAATTTTTTGTTGTCCGGGCTAGTAAATTTCTGATGCCGGGGTCAGGGATTTTTGTGCCCAGGAGGTGAAAAAGATTTTTTGACACAAATGTAAAAACCGAGTCCAGTATGAGATTCGGGGTTGAATTTCATCCTTAGAAATGGTGTTTTTTATACTTTTTAAAAATCAAGCATTTTTTGGTGTCCGGGCAAGTAAATTTCTGATTTCGGAGTCAGGGATTTTTGTGCCCAGGAGGTGACATTTTTTTTGACCCAAATGTAAAAACGGACGCCAGAATTACATTCGGGGTTGAATTTCACGCTTAAAAATGGTGTTTTTTATAGTTTTTAAAAATCAAGCATTTTTTGGTGTCCGGGGAAGAAAATTCCTGTTGCCGGGTTCAGGGATTTTTGTGCCCAGCGGGTGAAAATTTTTTTTTGACCCAAATGTAAAAACGGACGCCAGAATTAGATTCAGGGTTGAATTTCATCCTTGAAAATGGTGTTTTTCATAGATTTTAAAAATCAAGATTTTTTGGTGTCCGGGGAAGAGAATTCCTGATGCCGGAGTCAGGGATTTTTGTGCCCGGGAGGTGAGATTTTTTTTTGACCTAAATGTAAAAATGGACGCCAGAATTAGATTCGGGGTTGAATTTCACCCTTGAAAATGGTGTTTTTCATAGATTTTAAAAATCAAGATTTTTTTGGTGTCAGGGGAAGAAAATTCGTGATGCCAGGGTCAGGGATTTTTGTGCCCAGGAGTTGAATTTTTTTTTGTTGACCCAAATGTAAAAACGGATGCCAGAATTACATTCGGGGTTTAATTTCACGCTTAAAAATGGTGTTTTTTATACTTTTTAAAAATCAAGCATTTTTTGGTGTCCGGGCAAGTAAATTTGTGATGCCGGGGTCAGGGATTTTTGTGCCCAGGAGGTGAAAAAGATTTTTTGACACAAATGTAAAAACCGAGTCCAGTATGAGATTCGGGGTTGAATTTCATCCTTAGAAATGGAGTTTTTTATAGATTTTAAAAATCAAGATTTTTTTGTGTCCAGGGAAGAAAATTCGTGATGCCGGGGTCAGGGATTTTTGTGCCCAGGAGGTAAATTTTTTTTTTGACACAAATGTAAAAACCGAGGCCAGTATGAGATTCGGGGTTGAATTTAATCCTTAAAAATGGTTTTTTTCATACATTTTAAAAACCAAGATTTTTTGGTGTCCGGGGAAGAAAATTCCTGATGCCGGAGTCAGGGATTTTTGTGCCCAGGGGGTGAAATTTTTTTTTTAACCCAAATGTAAAAATGGACACTAGAATTAGTTTCGGGGTTGAATTTCGTCCTTAAAAATTGTGTTTTTTATGCTTTGACCCAAATGTAAAAATGGACACCAGAATTACATTCAGGGTTGAATTTCATGCTTAAAAATGGTGTTTTTTATAGTTTTTAAAAATCAAGAATTTTTTGTTGTCCGGGCTAGTAAATTTCTGATGCCGGGGTCAGGGATTTTTGTGCCCAGGAGGTGAAAAAGATTTTTTGACACAAATGTAAAAACCGAGTCCAGTATGAGATTCGGGGTTGAATTTCATCCTTAGAAATGGTGTTTTTTATACTTTTTAAAAATCAAGCATTTTTTGGTGTCCGGGCAAGTAAATTTCTGATTTCGGAGTCAGGGATTTTTGTGCCCAGGAGGTGACATTTTTTTTGACCCAAATGTAAAAACGGACGCCAGAATTACATTCGGGGTTGAATTTCACGCTTAAAAATGGTGTTTTTTATAGTTTTTAAAAATCAAGCATTTTTTGGTGTCCGGGGAAGAAAATTCCTGTTGCCGGGTTCAGGGATTTTTGTGCCCAGCGGGTGAAAATTTTTTTTTGACCCAAATGTAAAAACGGACGCCAGAATTAGATTCAGGGTTGAATTTCATCCTTGAAAATGGTGTTTTTCATAGATTTTAAAAATCAAGATTTTTTGGTGTCCGGGGAAGAGAATTCCTGATGCCGGAGTCAGGGATTTTTGTGCCCGGGAGGTGAGATTTTTTTTTGACCTAAATGTAAAAATGGACGCCAGAATTAGATTCGGGGTTGAATTTCACCCTTGAAAATGGTGTTTTTCATAGATTTTAAAAATCAAGATTTTTTTGGTGTCAGGGGAAGAAAATTCGTGATGCCAGGGTCAGGGATTTTTGTGCCCAGGAGTTGAATTTTTTTTTGTTGACCCAAATGTAAAAACGGATGCCAGAATTACATTCGGGGTTTAATTTCACGCTTAAAAATGGTGTTTTTTATACTTTTTAAAAATCAAGCATTTTTTGGTGTCCGGGCAAGTAAATTTGTGATGCCGGGGTCAGGGATTTTTGTGCCCAGGAGGTGAAAAAGATTTTTTGACACAAATGTAAAAACCGAGTCCAGTATGAGATTCGGGGTTGAATTTCATCCTTAGAAATGGAGTTTTTTATAGATTTTAAAAATCAAGATTTTTTTGTGTCCAGGGAAGAAAATTTGTGATGCCGGGGTCAGGGATTTTTGTGCCCAGGAGGTAAATTTTTTTTGACCCAAATGTAAAAACAGACACCAGAATTAGATTCGAGTTTTAATTTCATCCTTAAAAATGGTTTTTTTCATAGATTTTAAAAATCAAGATTTTTTGATGTCCGGGGAAGAAAATTCGTGATGCCGGGGTCAGGGATTTTTGTGCCCAGGAGGTGAAATATTTTTTTTTGACCCAAATGTAAAAACGGACTCCAGAATTAGATTTGGGGTTGAATTTCATCCTTGAAAATGGTATTTTTTTATAGATTTTAAAAATCAAGGTTTTTTGGTGTCCGGGGAAGAAAATTCCTGTTGTAGGGTTCAGGGATTTTTGTGCCCAGCGGGTGAAAAATTTTTTTTGACCCAAATGTAAAAACGGACACCAGAATTAGATACAGGGTTGAATTTCATCCTTGAAAATGGTGTTTTTCATAGATTTTAAAAATCAAGATTTTTTGGTGTCCGGGGAAGAAAATTCCTGATGCTTGAGTCAGGGATTTTTGTGCCCAGGAGGTGAGATTTTTTTTTGACCCAAATGTAAAAACGGACGCCAGAATTAGATTCGGGGTTGAATTTCTTCCTTAAAAATGGTGTTTTTCATAGCTTTTAAAAATCAAGAAATTTTTGGTGTCCGGGGAAGAAAATTCGAGATGCTGGGGTCAGGGATTTTTGTACCCCGAGGTGAAATTTTTTTTCACCTAAATCTAAAAACGGACATCAGAATGCGATTCGGGGTTGGATTTAATTCTTAAAAATGGTGTTTTTCATAGCTTTTAAAAATCAAGAATTGTTTGGTGTCCGGGAAGAAAATTCCTGATGAGGCAGCAAAACCAACTGAATGGTAATAGGGAACATGTTTCACTTAGTGATGTGTTTCACTTAGTGATGGTCAGACCATGTCAATGGTAACAGCCAGTGCATGTTTAGCTCACTCAGATGTGGGAAGACCAACTCAATGGTAACAGACAACACGTGTTTCACTTAGTGACGTGTTTCACTTAGTGATGGTCAGACCACGTCAACGGTTACTGTCAGTGCACATGTAGGTCACTTAGAGATAGCAAGATCAACTCAATGGTAAAGGACAACACATTTGTTTCACTTAGTGACGTATTTCACTTAGTGACGGTCAGACCAAGTCAATGGTAACAGCCAGTGCACGTGTAGGTCACTTAGAGACGGCAAGATCAACTCAATGGTAACAGACAACACATGTGTTTCATTTAGTGACGTGTTTCACTTAGTGATGGTCAGACCAAGTCAATGGTACAAGCTAGTGCACGTGTAGGTCACTTAGAGACGGCAACATCAACTCAATGGTAACAGACAACACATGTGTTTCACTTAGTGACGGTCAGACCAAGTCAATAGTAACAGCCAGTGCACGTGTAGGTCACTTAGAGATGGCAAGACCAACTCAATGGTAACAGACAACACATGTGTTTCACTTAGTGATGTGTTTCACTTAGTGGCGGACAGGCCATGTCAATGGTAACAGCCATTGCACGTGTAGGTCACTTAGAGGCGGCAAGATCAACTCAATGGTAACAGACAACACATGTGTTTCACTTAGTGACGTGTTTCACTTAGTGACGGTCAGACCAAGTCAATGGTAACAGCCAGTGCACGTGTAGGTCACTTAGAGACGGCAAGATCAACTCAATGGTAACAGACAACACATGTGTTTCACTTAGTGACGTGTTTCACTTAGTGAGGGTCAGACCAAGTCAATGGTAACAGCCAGTGCACCTGTAGGTCACATAGAGGCGACAAGATCAACTCAATGGTAACAGACAACACATGTGTTTCACTTAGTGATGTGTTTCACTTAGTGACGGTCAGACCAAGTCAATGGTAACAGCTAGTGCACGTGTAGGTCACTTAGAGACCACAAGATCAACTCAATGGTAACAGACAACACATGTGTTTCACTTAGTGACATGTTTCACTTAGCGACGGTCAGACCAAGTCAATGGTACAAGCCAGTGCACGTGTAGGTCACTTAGAGACGGCAAGATCAACTCAATGGTAACAGACAACACATGTGTTTTACTTAGTGATGTGTTTCACTTAGTGACGGTCAGACCAAGTCAATGCTAACAGCCAGTGCACGTGTAGGTCACTTGGAGACGGCAAGACCAACTCAATGGTTACAGACAACACATGTGTTTCACTTAGTGACGTGTTTCACTTAGTGGCGGGCAGGCCAAGTCAATGGTAACAGCCAGTGCACGTGTAGGTCACTTAGAGACGGCAAGATCAACTCAATGGTAACAGACAAAACATGGTTTTCACTTAGTGACGTGTTTCACTTAGTGACGGTCAGACCAAGTCAATGGTAACAGCCAGTGCACGTGTAGGTCACTTAGAGACGGCAAGACCAACTCAATGGTAACAGACAACACATTTGTTTCACTTAGTGACATGTTTCACTTAGTGACGGTCAGACCAAGTCAATGGTAACAGCTAGTGTACGTGTAGGTCACTTAGAGACGGCAAGATCAACTCAATGGTAACAGACAACACATGTGTTTCACTTAGTGACGTGTTTCACTTAGTGACGGTCAGACCAAGTCAATGGTAACAGCCAGTGCACGTGTAGGTCACTTAGAGACGGCAAGATCAACTCAATGGTAACAGACAACACATGTGCTTCACTTAGTGATGTGTTTCACTTAGTGACGGTCATACCAAGTCAATGGTAACAGCCAGTGCACGTGTAGGTCACTTGGAGGCGGCAAGAACTACTCAATGGTAACAGACAACACATGTGTTTCACTTAGTGATGTGTTTCACTTAGCGACGGTCATACCAAGTCAATGGTAACAGCCAGTGCACGTGTAGGTCACTTGGAGGCGGCAAGAACAACTCAATGGTAACAGACAACACATGTGTTTCACTTAGTGACGTGTTTCACTTAGTGGCGGACAGGGCAAGTCAATGGTAACAGCCAGTACACGTGTAGGTCACTTGGAGGCGGCAAGAACTACTCAATGGTAACAGACAACACATGTGTTTCACTTAGTGACGTGTTTCAGTTAGCGGCGGACAGGGCAAGTCAATGGTAACAGCCAGTGCACGTGTAGGTCACTTGGAGGTGGCCAGAAGAACTCAATGGTAACAGACAACACATGTGTTTCACTTAGTGACGTGTTTCACTTAGTGACGGTCATACCTAGTCAATGGTAACAGCCAGTGCACGTGTAGGTCACTTGGAGGCGGCAAGAACAACTCAATGGTAACAGACAACACATGTGTTTCACTTAGTGACGTGTTTCACTTAGTGGCGGACAGGGCAAGTCAATGGTAACAGCCAGTGCACGTGTAGGTCACTTGGAGGCGGCAAGAACAACTCAATGGTAACAGACAACACATGTGTTTCACTTAGTGACGTGTTTCACTTAGTGGCGGACAGGGCAAGTCAATGGTAACAGCCAGTGCACGTGTAGGTCACTTGGAGGCGGCAAGAACAACTCAATCGTAACAGACAACACATGTGTTTCACTTAGTGACGTGTTTCACTTAGTGACGGTCATACCTAGTCAATGGTAACAGCCAGTGCACGTGTTGGTCACTTGGAGGCGGCAAGAACTACTCAATGGTAACAGACAACACATGTGTTTCACTTAGTGACGTGTTTCACTTAGTGACGGTCATACCAAGTCAATGGTAACAGCCAGTGCACGTGTAGGTCACTTGGAGGCGGCAAGAACTACTCAATGGTAACAGACAACACATGTGTTTCACTTAGTGACGTGTTTCACTTAGTGACGGTCATACCAAGTCAATGGTAACAGCCAGTGCACGTGTAGGTCACTTGGAGGCTGCAAGAACTACTCAATGGTAACAGACAACACATGTGTTTCACTTAGTGACGTGTTTCACTTAGCGACGGTCATACCTAGTCAATGGTAACAGCCAGTGCACGTGTAGGTCACTTGGAGGCGGCAAGAACTACTCAATGGTAACAGACAACACATGTGTTTCACTTAGTGACGTGTTTCACTTAGTGACGGTCATACCAAGTCAATGGTAACAGCCAGTGCACGTGTAGGTCACTTGGAGGCGGCAAGAACTACTCAATGGTAACAGACAACACATGTGTTTCACTTAGTGACGTGTTTCACTTAGTGGCGGACAGGGCAAGTCAATGGTAACAGCCAGTACACGTGTAGGTCACTTAGAGGCGGCAAAATCAACTTAATGGTAATAGAGAACACATGTGTTTCACTTAGTGACGTGTTTCACTTAGTGGCGGACAGGCCAAGTCAATGGTAACAGCCAGTGCACGTGTAGGTCACTTAGAGGCGGCAAGATCAACTCAATGGTAACAGACAACACATGTGTTTCACTTAGTGACGTGTTTCACTTAATGGTGGACAGGCCAAGTCAATGGTAACAGCCAGTGCACGTGTAGGTCACTTAGAGGTGGCAAGATCAACTTAATGGTAATAGAGAACAGATGTGTTTCACTTAGTGACGTGTTTCACTTAGTGGCGGAGAGGGCAAGTCAATGGTTACAGCCAATGCACGTGTAGGTCACTTAGAGGTGGCAAGACCAACTCAATGGTAACAGACAACACATGTGTTTCACTTAGTGACGTGTTTCACTTAGTGGCGGAGAGGGCAAGTCAATGGTAACAGCCAATGGACGTGTAGGTCACTTAGAGATGGCAAGACCAACTCAATGGTAACAGACAACACATGTGTTTCACTTAGTGACGTGTTTCACTTAGTGGCGGAGAGGGCAAGTCAATGGTAACAGCCAATGCACGTGTAGGTCACTTAGAGATGGCAAGACCAACTCAATGGTAACAGACAACACATGTGTTTCACTTAGTGACGTGTTTCACTTAGTGGCGGAGAGGGCAAGTCAATGGTAACAGCCAATGCACGTGTAGGTCACTTAGAGATGGCAAGACCAACTCAATGGTAACAGACAACACATATGTTTCACTTAGTGACGTGTTTCACTTAGTGGCGGAGAGGGCAAGTCAATGGTAACAGCCAATGGACGTGTAGGTCACTTAGAGATGGCAAGACCAACTCAATGGTAACAGACAACACATGTGTTTCACTTAGTGACGTGTTTCACTTAGTGGCGGAGAGGGCAAGTCAATGGTAACAGCCAATGCACGTGTAGGTCACTTAGAGGTGGCAAGACCAACTCAATGGTCATTGCTTCAGATGTACCAGAATCAAAAGCAGGTCAGTGGAGGCAACAGGAGACTTGAGTCTTTGCAGAGTCTGGCTGGCAATTTTGCTAATTTCTCCCAGTCGCAGGTGCATTCACTGATCTAGTGGGTGTGGCCCAGGTAGAAGGGTGGGGCCAGTCCTATAAAAGCCTGCTGGCTGAGCTGAGCGTTTCAGTCTTTTGGAACCAGCCTTGGGGGAAAGAAGTACTGCTGGATGGTGACCTGTCCTGCAGGCTGTTACAAAGGATAAGTAGTCAATGGGGAATTTGGGGTGTCTTTCTTTCTTTCCCAGTTTCACTGAGGTTCAGGCTTTTTCCTTTTAATGTGATGGGGATGGAAATTGAATGTGTTTGGGAGCCAACTAAAAGCTGTAACAGGCAGTGGGAAATAACTGTATTTCTTACTGCCTGTTGCAGCTTTTAGTTGGCTCCCAAACATACTCAATTTCCACTCTAAATATTGCAGTTTGGGTGGGAAATAGCAGGATATGGACCTTTTGAAATGTCTTCGCACAGCCCAGGTCCAGACTTTTGCAGTCTACTGCAAAGGGCCCTTTAGCTTGCCTGCCAGGTGGTGCTCGTGGGCCCCACTTTCCAGGTATTTAGAGACAAGGTAGGAACGCATCTCTTTTGCCGAGCTTTTGATTTCTGAACAAATCTCTTGTGTAATTTTAAGAGCAATTTTAATTGCATTATTTATAGATTACCTGTTAGTATTTTTTGAGGCACTTAGATGGTAGAAGAAACAAAAGCTGGATAGACATAAAGCAACTTAGAAACGTACAAATGTAAAACTAGAAATAGCTCTAAACATAGGTTATACCTTAAACCTTAGTCTACTAAGCAATAGGAATAAACATAACCTAAACTTTTAAAATTGCTAAGGTTAATTGCTGCCCACAGTTATAACATAAAAAAAAACACAGAAATGTAACCATCACTGTGCCTGCAGCACCAGTACTTTTGTTTTTTTAAATCATCAAGGTGCCTACCATGATAAAAAAAATACCAATTGAAAATTGGAGCAATGTTATGCCATTGAAATTAGTTCAAATTAAGCTTTGGGAATAAGTTTCAGATCGAAGCTCGGTCAAAGAGATGTACAATTATCCTATTCTCAAATCCTCTGAGGGGATTTCAGTTGACACTCTTTTTTCTGAGCATAGATAGGGTCAACTTCAGTAGCTGTTTTGTATTAAGCAATTTAGCAATTTCCATTTAGCACTCTTTGGGGACAAGAAGCAGTCTGTAACCACCTGTTTCTCCCTCTTTCTAGAATTAGCCTGCTCGATGGATGGACGTAGAGCCCTTCTGCAAAGACCGTTCATCAGCCTGCCTTTTGGAGAAGAGAGATACCAAGAAGACCACGTTTGCCTTTGTGTGGCGGGACAGTGAGAGCTTGGAGTTTACAGGTAAGGAGCGGGTGATTTGAGTCACATTTCTTAATGGGCACTGTTTTTTACTTAAGCTTTTTTTGTCCTTTTTTGCAGAGTAAACATATTCAGCTGGAGTCATCCTGCTCAGAAGACATTGCACCTGCATGTTTCCAGATGAAGGAAGGGGGGCCCCCCCTACGTCATCGCAGATGGAGTTACTTGTACGCTGCTGCAGCTGCTGCTACGAAGGAACCCCGGGAAAGAGCTTTGACACATGCCCAGAATGATGGAGATGGAGGAGAACAGAGCAGAGAATGGGTGGGGTGATGGGTGGGGAGCCTTTTTTTGAATGGAAAGCTGGCACAGCTACCCTTAAGTGTAATGTTTTTTTTTCTTTCATTCCCTTCCATGACTTTGGTGCCGCCATTGCTTTAACTTGCCACCAGTGTACCCGCCGTATCTTTTTCTGATCTTCAGAGAGCCTGCGTGCCTCGCTTCTGGCACTACAACTCTCTGATGCTTTCATTCCCTTCCTTGACTTTGGTGCCGCCATTGCTTTAACTCGCTGCCAGCGTACCCGCCGTATCTTATCTCTTTCTGATCTTCAGAGAGCCTGCGTGCCTCGCTTCTGGCACTACAACTCTCTGATGCTTTCATTCCCTTCCTTGACTTTGGTGCCGCCATTGCTTTAACTCGCTGCCAGCGTACCCGCCGTATCTTATCTTTTTCTGATCTTCAGAGAGCCTGCGTGCCTCGCTTCTGGTACTACAACTCTCTGATGCTTTCATTCCCTTCCTTGACTTTGGTGCCACCATTGCTTTAACTGGCCGCCAGTGTACCCGCCGTATCTTATCTTTTTCTGATCTTCAGAGAGCCTGCGTGCCTCGCTTCTGGCACTACAACTCTCTGATGCTTTCATTCCCTTCCTTGACTTTGGTGCCGCCATTGCTTTCACTTCCTGCCAGCTTACCTGCTGTATCTCATTTTTTTTTCTGATGTTCTCATTGCCTGTGTGGTTCCATTCTTGCACTGCCACCACTTGGCATTGACTCTCTCATCTTGGCACTCTTTATCTCTTAAGTGTAGTCTGCCTTTTTTCCCCCCCTTCCTTTGGTGCCACCATTGTTTTCCTTTGCTGCCAGAGTACCCGCCGTATCTTCTCTAACTGATGTTCATTGCCTACATGCCTCAATTCAAGCACAGCCACCACTGATCAGAGTTGTCAGTGCCCAGTGGTGGCAGGGCCACAATGGAGGCACGCAGGCAATAACAACAAGAAAGCTAGAGAAGATACGGCAGGTAAGCTGGCAGAAAGGGAAAGCAGTGATGGTACCAAAATCAAAGAAGGGAACAAAAGCATCCAGTGGATTATACACTAAAAAGACAAAGAGTGGCAAGTTCAGAGAGTCAATGCCCACTGGTGGCAGTGCTGTGATTGAGGAATATTAGGCAATTTGAACATGAGAGCTGGAAAAGATAGGGCAGGTACGCTGGTGGCAAGGGAAAGCAATGGCGGCACCAAACTCAAGGAAGGGAACAAAAGGCAGACTACACTTAAGAGACAAAGAGTGGCAAGATCAGAGAGTGGTGACAGTGTGACTGCTTTTTCTTGCCACCAGCTTACCTGCCGTATCTTCCCTTGTTGTGATATTCCCAGGGCCTGCGTACCCCTGATCCTGCCAATCTTTGCCCCTCAAGTGTAGCCTGCATTATGTTTGCTTTGCATGGAGGAGTGCATCTGCTTCCCCGCAGGCCCGGCCCATTCCAAGGGGGGCTAGACTCACGCATACACTCAGCTTCTAACAAAAACCAAAGGCAAGGCAAGGCAAGGCAAGGCAAGGCAAGGCAAGGCAAGGCAAGGCAAGGCAAGGCAAGGCAAGGCAAGGCAAGGCAAGGCAAGGCAAGGCAAGGCAAGGCAAGGCAAGGCAAGGCAAGGCAAGGCAAGGCAAGGCAAGGCAAGGCAAGGCAAGGCAAGGCAAGGCAAGGCAAGGCAAGGCAAGGCAAGGCAAGGCAAGGCAAGGCAAGGCAAGGCAAGGCAAGGCAAGGCAAGGCAAGGCAAGGCAAGGCAAGGCAAGGCAAGGCAAGGCAAGGCAAGGCAAGGCAAGGCAAGGCAAGGCAAGGCAAGGCAAGGCAAGGCAAGGCAAGGCAAGGCAAGGCAAGGCAAGGCAAGGCAAGGCAAGGCAAGGCAAGGCAAGGCAAGGCAAGGCAAGGCAAGGCAAGGCAAGGCAAGGCAAGGCAAGGCAAGGCAAGGCAAGGCAAGGCAAGGCAAGGCAAGGCAAGGCAAGGCAAGGCAAGGCAAGGCAAGGCAAGGCAAGGCAAGGCAAGGCAAGGCAAGGCAAGGCAAGGCAAGGCAAGGCAAGGCAAGGCAAGGCAAGGCAAGGCAAGGCAAGGCAAGGCAAGGCAAGGCAAGGCAAGGCAAGGCAAGGCAAGGCAAGGCAAGGCAAGGCAAGGCAAGGCAAGGCAAGGCAAGGCAAGGCAAGGCAAGGCAAGGCAAGGCAAGGCAAGGCAAGGCAAGGCAAGGCAAGGCAAGGCAAGGCAAGGCAAGGCAAGGCAAGGCAAGGCAAGGCAAGGCAAGGCAAGGCAAGGCAAGGCAAGGCAAGGCAAGGCAAGGCAAGGCAAGGCAAGGCAAGGCAAGGCAAGGCAAGGCAAGGCAAGGCAAGGCAAGGCAAGGCAAGGCAAGGCAAGGCAAGGCAAGGCAAGGCAAGGCAAGGCAAGGCAAGGCAAGGCAAGGCAAGGCAAGGCAAGGCAAGGCAAGGCAAGGCAAGGCAAGGCAAGGCAAGGCAAGGCAAGGCAAGGCAAGGCAAGGCAAGGCAAGGCAAGGCAAGGCAAGGCAAGGCAAGGCAAGGCAAGGCAAGGCAAGGCAAGGCAAGGCAAGGCAAGGCAAGGCAAAATTTCAAATTTCTTTAATTTAATTTAAAATCCCTCAGTTCAGGCCAGACAATTCAAACAACCAGGTTTTTAAGTCCCGGCGATTCTTGTGCCCAGGAGGTGAATTTTTTTTCCACCCAAATGTATAAATAGACACCAGAATGAGATTCGGGGTTGAATTTCGTCCTTCAAAATGATGTTTTTCATAGATTTTAAATTCAAGATTTTTTTGGTGTGCGGGGAAGAAAATTCCTGATGCCGGAGTCAGGGATTTTTGTGCCCAGGAGGTGAATGTTTTTTTTTACGAAAATCTAAAAACGGACACCAGAATGAGATTCGGGGTTGAATTTTATCCTTAAAAATGGTGTTTTCATAGCTTTTAAAAAACAGACACCAGAATTAAATTCGAGTTTTAATTTCATCCTTAAAAATGGTTTTTTTCATAGATTTTAAAAATCAAGATTTTTTGGTGTCCGGGGAAGAAAATTCGTGATGCCGGGGTCAGGGATTTTTGTGCCCAGGAGGTAAATTTTTTTTTGACACAAATGTAAAAACGGACGCCAGAATTAGATTTGGGGTTTAATTTCATGCTTAAAAATGGTGTTTTTTATAGCTTTTAAAAATCAAGATTTATTTCGTGTCCGGGGAGGAAAATTCTTGATGCTGGGGTCAGGGATTTTTGTGCCCAGGAGGTGAAATTTTTTTTTTGACCCAAATGTAAGAATGGACGCCAGAATTAGATTCGGGGTTGAATATCATCCTTAAAAATGATGTTTTTTATTATTTTTAAAAATCAAGCATTTTTTTGTGTCCGGGGAAGTAAATTCCTGTTGCCGGGTTCAGGGATTTTTGTGCCCAGGAGGTGAATTTTTCGTTGTTGACCCAAATGTAAAAACGGATGCCAGAATTACATTCGGGGTTGAATTTCACGCTTAAAAATGGTGTTTTTTATACTTTTTAAAAATCAAGCATTTTTTGGTGTCCGGGTTCAGGGATTTTTGTGCCCAGCGGGTGAAAATTTTTTTTTGACCCAAATGTAAAAACGGACGCCAGAATTAGATTCAGGGTTGAATTTCATCCTTGAAAATGGTGTTTTTCATAGATTTTAAAAATCAATTTTTTTTGGTGTCCGGGGAAGAGAATTCCTGATGCCGGAGTCTGGGATTTCTGTGCGCGGGAGGTGAGATTTTTTTTTGACCCAAATGTAAAAATGGACGCCAGAATTAAATTCGGGGTTTAATTTCACCCTTGAAAATGGTGTTTTTCATAGCTTTTAAATATTAAGAATTTTTTGGTGTCCGGGGAAGAAAATTCCTAATGCCGAAGGCAAGGCAAGGCAAGGCAAAGCAAGGCAAGGCAAAGCATGGCAGGGCAAGGCAAATTTCAAATTTCAAATTTCAAATTTCAAGTTTCAAATTTCAAATTTCAAATTTCAAATTTCAAATTTCAAATTTCAAATTTCAAATTATTTCAAATTTCCAATTTCCAATTTCAAATTTCAAATTTCTTTAATTTTATTTAATTTAATTTAAAATCTCTCAGTCCAGGCCAGACAATTCAAACAACCAGGTTTTTAAGTCCCGGCGATTTTTGTGCCCAGGAGGTGAATTTTTTTTCAACCCAAATGTATAAATAGACACCAGAATGAGATTCGGGGTTGAATTTCATCCTTCAAAATGGTGTTTTTCATAGATTTTAAATTCAAGATTTTTTTGGTGTGCGGGGAAGAAAATTCCTGATGCCGGAGTCAGGGATTTTTGTGCCCAGGAGGTGATTTTTTTTTGACTCAAATGTAAAAACGGACGCCAGAATTAGATTTGGGGTTTAATTTCATGCTTAAAAATGGTGTTTTCTATAGATTTTAAAAATCAAGGTTTTTTGGTGTCCGGGGAAGAAAATTCCTGATGCCGGAGTCTGGGATTTTTGTGCCCGGGAGGTGAGATTTTTTTTTGACCCAAATGTAAAAATGGACGCCAGAATTAAATTCGGGGTTTAATTTCACCCTTGAAAATGGTGTTTTTCATAGCTTTTAAATATTAAGAATTTTTTGGTGTCCGGGGAAGAAAATTCCTAATGCCGAAGGCAAGGCAAGGCAAGGCAAAGCAAGGCAAGGCAAAGCATGGCAGGGCAAGGCAAATTTCAAATTTCAAATTTCAAATTTCAAATTTCAAATTTCAAATTTCAAATTATTTCAAATTTCCAATTTCAAATTTCAAATTTCTTTAATTTTATTTAATTTAATTTAAAATCCCTCAGTCCAGGCCAGCCAATTCAAACAACCAGGTTTTTAAGTCCCGGCGATTTTTGTGCCCAGGAGGTGAATTTTTTTTCAACCCAAATGTATAAATAGACACCAGAATGAGATTCGGGGTTGAATTTCATCCTTCAAAATGGTGTTTTTCATAGATTTTAAATTCAAGATTTTTTTGGTGTGCGGGGAAGAAAATTCCTGATGCCGGAGTCAGTGATTTTTGTGCCCAGGAGGTGAATGTTTTTTTTTACTCAAATCTAAAAACGGACACCAGAATGAGATTCGGGGTTGAATTTCATCCTTAAAAATGGTGTTTTCATAGCTTTTAAAAATCAAGGTTTTTTTGGTGTCTGGGTAAGAAAATTCCTTATGCCGATTTTTGTGCCCAGGAGGTGAAAAAAAATTTCTGACTCAAATCTAAAAATGGACACCAGAATGAGATTCGGGGTTGCTTTTTGTCCTTAAAAATGTCATTTTTCATAGCATTTAAAAATCAAGATTTTTTTGGTGTGCGGGGAAGAAAATTCCTGATGCCGGGGTCAGGGATTTTTGTGCCCAGGAGGTGAAATTTTTTCCCCACCCAAATCTAAAAACGGACACCAGAATGAGATTCGGGGTTGAATTTCATTCTCAAAAATGGTGTTTTTCATTGCTTTTAAAAATCAAGATTTTTGTGGTGTCCGGGGAAGAAAATTCCTGATGCCAGGGTCAGGGATTTTTGTGCCCAGGAGGTGAATATTTTTTTTGACCCAAATGTAAAAACGGATGCCAGAATTAGATTTGGGGTTGAATTTCGTCCTTCAAAATGGTGTTTTTCATAGTTTTTAAAAATGAAGATTTTTTTGGTGTCAGGGGAAGATAATTCCTGATGCCGGAGTCAGGGATTTTTGGGCCCAGGAGGTGAAATTTTTTTTTTGACTCAAATGTAAAAACAGACACCCGAATAGATTCAGGGTTGAATTTTGTACTTAAAAATTGTGTTTTTCATAATTTTTAAAAATCAAGATTTTGTTGGGAAGAAAATTCCTGATGCCGGAGTGAGGGATTTTTGCGCCCAGGAGGTGAAATTTTTTTTTCCACCTAAATCTATAAACGGACACCGGAATGAGATTCGGGGTTGAATTTCGTGCTTAAAAATGGTGTTTTTCATAGCTTTTAAAAATCAAGATTTTTTAGGTGTCCGGGGAAGAAAATTCCTGATGCCAGGGTCAGAGAGTTTTGTGCCCAGGAGGTGAATTTTTTTTTCCACACACAAATCTATAAACAGACGCCGGAATGAGATTCGGGGTTGAATTTCATGCTTAAAAATGGTGTTTTTCATAGCTTTTAAAAATCAAGAATTTTTTGGTGTCCAGGGAAGAAAATTCCTGATGCCTGAGTCAGGGATTTTTGTGCCCAGGAGGTGAATGTTTATTTTTACTCAAATCTAAAAACGGACACCAGAATGAGATTCGGGGTTGCTTTTTGTCCTTAAAAATGTCATTTTTCATAGCATTTAAAAATCAAGATTTTTTTGGTGTGCGGGGAAGAAAATTCCTGATGCCGGGGTCAGGGATTTTTGTGCCCAGGAGGTGAATTTTTTTTCCCCACCCAAAACTATAAACGGACACCGGAATGAGATTCGGGGTTGAATTTCGTGCTTAAAAATGGTGTTTTTCATAGCTTTTAAAAATCAAGATTTTTTTGGTGTACGGGGAAGAAAATTCCTGATGCCGGGGTCAGAGAGTTTTGTGCCCAGGAGGTGAAATTTTTTTCCCCACCCAAATCTATAAACAGACGCCGGAATGAGATTTGGGGTTGAATTTCGTGCTTAAAAATGGTGTTTTTTATAGCTTTTAAAAATCAAGAATTTTTTGGTGTCCGGGGAAGAAAATTCCTGATGCCGGAGTCAGGGACTTTTGTGCCCAGGAGGTGAAATTATTTTCCACTCAAATGTAAAAACGGATGCCAGAATTAGATTTGGGGTTTAATTTCATGCTTAAAAATGGTTTTTTCTATAGATTTTAAAAATCAAGGTATTTTGGTGTCCGGGGAAGAAAATTCCTGATGCCGGGGTGAGGGATTTTTGTGCCCAGGAGGTGAATTTATCGTTGTTGACCCAAATGTAAAAACGGATGCCAGAATTACATTCGGGGTTTAATTTCACGCTTAAAAATTGTGTTTTTTATACTTTTTAAAAATCAAGCATTTTTTGGTGTCCGGGCTAGTAAATTTGTGATGCCGGGGTCAGGGATTTTTGTACCCAGGAGGTGAATTTTTCGTTGTTGACCCAAATGTAAAAACGGACGCCAGAATTACATTCGGGGTTGAATTTCACGCTTAAAAATGGTGTTTTTTATAGTTTTTAAAAATCAAGAATTTTTTGTTGTCTGGGAAAGAAAATTACTGATGCCGGGGTCAGGGATTTTATTTGCCTAGGAGGTGAACATTATTTTTTTGACTCAAATGAAAAAACGGACGCCAGAATTAGATTGGGGGTTTAATTTCATGCTTAAAAATGGTGTTTTCTATAGATTTTAAAAATCAAGGTTTTTTGGTGTCCGGGGAAGAAAATTCCTGATGCCGGGGTGAGGGATTTTTCTGCCCAGGAGGTGAATATTTCGTTGTTGACCCAAATGTAAAAACGGATGCCAGAATTACATTCGGGGTTTAATTTCACGCTTAAAAATGGTGTTTTTTATACTTTTTAAAAATCAAGCATTTTTTGGTGTCCGGGCAAGTAAATTTTTGATGCCGGGGTCAGGGATTTTTGTGCCCAGGGGGTGAAATTTTTTTTTTGACCCAAATGTAAAAATGGACACTAGAATTAGTTTCGGGGTTGAATTTCACGCTTAAAAATGGTGTTTTTTATAGTTTTTAAAAATCAAGAATTTTTTGTTGTCCGGGCTAGTAAATTTCTGATGCCGGGGTCAGGGATTTTTGTGCCCAGGAGGTGAATTTTTTTTTGACCCAAATGTAAAAATGGACACCAGAATTACATTCGGGGTTGAATTTCACGCTTAAAAATGGTGTTTTTTATAATTTTTAAAAATCAAGAATTTTTTGTTGTCCGGGAAAGAAAATTACTGATGCCGGGGTCAGGGATTTTATTTGCCTAGGAGGTGAACATTTTTTTTTGACTCAAATGTAAAAACGGACGCCAGAATTAGATTTGGGGTTTAATTTCATGCTTAAAAATGGTGTTTTCTATAGATTTTAAAAATCAAGGTTTTTTGGTGTCCGGGGAAGAAAATTCCTGATGCCGGGGTGAGGGATTTTTGTGCCCAGGAGGTGAATATTTCGTTGTTGACCCAAATGTAAAAACGGATGCCAGAATTACATTCGGGGTTTAATTTCACGCTTAAAAATGGTGTTTTTTATACTTTTTAAAAATCAAGCATTTTTTGGTGTCCGGGCTAGTAAATTTCTGATGCCGGGGTCAGGGATTTTTGTGCCCAGGAGGTGAAAAAGATTTTTTGACACAAATGTAAAAACCGAGCCCAGTATGAGATACGGGGTTGAATTTCATCCTTAGAAATGGTGTTTTTTATACTTTTTAAAAATCAAGCATTTTTTGGTGTCCGGGCAAGTAAATTTCTGATTTCGGAGTCAGGGATTTTTGTGCCCAGGAGGTGAATTTTTTTTTGACCCAAATGTAAAAATGGACACCAGAATTACATTCAGGGTTGAATTTCACGCTTAAAAATGGTGTTTTTTATAGTTTTTAAAAATCAAGAATTTTTTGTTGTCCGGGGAAGAAAATTCCTGATGCCGGGGTGAGGGATTTTTGTGCCCAGGAGTTGAATTTTTTTTTGTTGACCCAAATGTAAAAACGGATGCCAGAATTACATTCGGTGTTTAATTTCACGCTTAAAAATGGTGTTTTTTATACTTTTTAAAAATCAAGCATTTTTTGGTGTCCGGGCAAGTAAATTTTTGATGCCGGGGTCAGGGATTTTTGTGCCCAGGGGGTGAAATTTTTTTTTTGACCCAAATGTAAAAATGGACACCAGAATTACATTCGGGGTTGAATTTCACGCTTAAAACTGGTGTTTTTTATAGTTTTTAAAAATCAAGAATTTTTTGTTGTCCGGGAAAGAAAATTACTTTTGCCGGGGTCAGGGATTTTATTTGCCTAGGAGGTGAACATTTTTTTTTTTTACTCAAATGTAAAAATGGACGCCAGAATTAGATTTGGGGTTTAATTTCATGCTTAAAAATGGTGTTTTCTATAGATTTTAAAAATCAAGCATTTTTTGGTGTCCGGGCAAGTAAATTTTTGATGCCGGGGTCAGGGATTTTTGTGCCCAGGGGGTGAAATTTTTTTTTTGACCCAAATGTAAAAATGGACACTAGAATTAGTTTCGGGGTTGAATTTCGTCCTTAAAAATGGTGCTTTTTATAGTTTTTAAAAATCAAGAATTTTTTGGTGTCCGGGCAACAAAATTCCTGATGCCAGAGTCAAGGATTTTTGTGCCCAGGAGGTGAAAAAGATTTTTTGACACAAATGTAAAAACCTAGGCCAGTATGAGATTCGGGGTTGAATTTCATCCTTAGAAATGGTGTTTTTTATAGATTTTAAAAATCAAGATTTTTTTGTGTCCAGGGAAGAAAATTCGTGATGCCGGGGTCAGGGATTTTTGTGCCCAGGAGGTAAATTTTTTTTGACCCAAATGTAAAAACAGACACCAGAATTAGATTCGAGTTTTAATTTCATCCTTAAAAATGGTTTTTTTCATAGATTTTAAAAATCAAGATTTTTTGGTGTCCGGGGAAGAAAATTCGTGATCAGGGATTTTTGTGCCCAGGAGGTAAAATTTTTTTGACACAAATGTAAAAACCGAGGCGAATATGAGATTCGGGGTTGAATTTCATCTTTAGAAATGGTGTTTTTAATAGTTTTTAAAAATCAAGCATTTTTTGGTGTCCGGGGAAGAAAATTCGTGATGCTGGGGTCAGGGATTTTTGTGCCCAGGAGGTGAAATTTTTTTTTTGACCCAAATGTAAAAACGGACTCCAGAATTAGATTTGGGGTTTAATTTCATCCTTGAAAATGGTGTTTTTCATAGATTTTAAAAATCAAGATTTTTTTGTGTCCGGGGAAGAAAATTCGTGATGCCAGGAATTTTTATGCCCAGCAGGTAAATTGTTTTTTGACCCAAATGTAAAAGCAGACACCAGAATTAGATTCGAGGTTTAATTGCATCCTTAAAAATGGTGTTTTCTATACTTTTTATAAATGAAGATATTTTTGGTGTCCAGGGAAGAAAATTCCTGATGCCGGCGTCAGGGATTTTTGTGCCCAGGAGGTGAATGTTTATTTTTACTCAAATCTAAAAACGGACACCAGAATGAGATTCGGGGTTGCTTTTTGTCCTTAAAAATGTCATTTTTCATAGCATTTAAAAATCAAGATTTTTTTGGTTTCCGGGGAAGAAAATTCCTGATGCCGGGGTCAGGGATTTTTGTGCCCAGGAGGTGAATTTTTTTTTCCACCCAAATCTATAAACGGACACCGGAATGAGATTCGGGGTTGAATTTCGTGCTTAAAAATGGTGTTTTTCATAGCTTTTAAAAATCAAGATTTTTTTGGTGTACGGGGAAGAAAATTCCTGATGCCGGGGTCAGAGAGTTTTGTGCCCAGGAGGTGAATTTTTTTTCCCCACCCAAATCTATAAACAGACGCCGGAATGAGATTCGGGGTTGAATTTCGTGCTTAAAAATGGTGTTTTTTATAGCTTTTAAAAATCAAGAATTTTTTGGTGTCCGGGGAAGAAAATTCCTGATGCCGGAGTCAGGGACTTTTGTGCCCAGGAGGTGAAATTATTTTCCACTCAAATGTAAAAACGGATGCCAGAATTAGATTTGGGGTTTAATTTCATGCTTAAAAATGGTTTTTTCTATAGATTTTAAAAATCAAGGTTTTTTCGTGTCCGGGGAAGAAAATTCCTGATGCCGGGGTGAGGGATTTTTGTGCCCAGGAGGTGAATTTTTCGTTGTTGACCCAAATGTAAAAACGGATGCCAGAATTACATTCGGGGTTTAAATTCACGCTTAAAAATTGTGTTTTTTATACTTTTTAAAAATCAAGCATTTTTTGGTGTCCGGGCTAGTAAATTTCTGATGCCGGGGTCAGGGATTTTTGTGCCCAGGAGGTGAATTTTTCATTGTTGACCCAAATGTAAAAACGGATGCCAGAATTACATTCGGGGTTGAATTTCACGCTTAAAAATGGTGTTTTTTATACTTTTTAAAAATCAAGAATTTTTTGTTGTCCGGGAAAGAAAATTACTGATGCCGGGGTCAGGGATTTTATTTGCCTAGGAGGTGAACATTTTTTTTTTGACTCAAATGTAAAAACGGATGCCAGAATTAGATTTGGGGTTTAATTTCATGCTTAAAAATGGTGTTTTCTATAGATTTTAAAAATCAAGGTTTTTTGGTGTCCGGGGAAGAAAATTCCTGATGCCGGGGTGAGGGATTTTTGTGCCCAGGAGGTGAATATTTCGTTGTTTTCCCAAATGTAAAAACGGATGCCAGAATTACATTCGGGGTTTAATTTCACGCTTAAAAATGGTGTTTTTTATACTAAAAAGTATAAAAAATCAAGCATTTTTTGGTGTCCGGGCTAGTAAATTTCTGATGCCGGGGTCAGGGATTTTTGTGCCCAGGAGGTGACATTTTTTTTGACCCAAATGTAAAAACGGACGCCAGAATTACATTCGGGGTTGAATTTCACGCTTAAAAATGGTGTTTTTTATAGTTTTTAAAAATCAAGCATTTTTTGGTGTCCGGGGAAGAAAATTCCTGTTGCCGGGTTCAGGGATTTTTGTGCCCAGCGGGTGAAAATTTTTTTTTGACCCAAATGTAAAAACGGACGCCAGAATTAGATTCAGGGTTGAATTTCATAGATTTTAAAAATCAAGATTTTTTGGTGTCCGGGGAAGAAAATTCGTGATGCCAGGGTCAGGGATTTTTGTGCCCAGGAGGTAAATTTTTTTTTGACACAAATGTAAAAACCGAGGCCAGTATGAGATTCGGGGTTGAATTTAATCCTTAAAAATGGTGTTTTTTATACTTTTTAAAAATCAAGCATTTTTTGGTGTCCGGGGAAGTAAATTTCTGATGCTGGGGTCAGGGACTTTTGTGCCCAGGAGGTGAATTTTTTTTTGACCCAAATGTAAAAATGGACACCAGAATTACATTCGGGGTTGAATTTCACGCTTAAAAATTGTGTTTTTTATACTTTTTAAAAATCAAGCATTTTTTGGTGTCTGGCCAAGTAAATTTCTGATGCCGGGGTCAGGGATTTTATTTGCCTAGGAGGTAAACATTTTTTTTTTACCCAAATGTAAAAACGGACGCCAGAATTAGATTTGGGGTTTAATTTCATGCTTAAAAATGGTGTTTTATATAGATTTTAAAAATCAAGGTTTTTTGGTGTCCGGGGAAGAAAATTCCTGATGCCAGAGTCAAGGATTTTTGTGCCCAGGAGGTGAATTTTTTTTTTGACACAAATGTAAAAACCTAGGACAGTATGAGATTCGGGGTTGAATTTCATCCTTAGAAATGGTGTTTTTTATAGATTTTAAAAATCAAGATTTTTTTGTGTCCAGGGAAGAAAATTCGTGATGCCGGGGTCAGGATTTTTGTGCCCAGGAGGTAAATTTTTTTTGACCCAAATGTAAAAACAGACACCAGAATTAGATTCGAGTTTTAATTTCATCCTTAAAAATGGTTTTTTTCATAGATTTTAAAAATCAAGAATTTTTTGGTGTCCGGGCAAGAAAATTCCTGATGCCAGGGTCAGGGATTTTTGTGCCCAGGAGGTGAATTTTTTTTTTGACCCAAATGTAAAAATGGACACCAGAATTACATTCCGGGTTGAATTTCACGCTTAAAAATGGTGTTTTTTATAGTTTTTAAAAATCAAGAATTTTTTGTTGTCCGGGAAAGGAAATTACTTTTGCCGGGGTCAGGGATTTTCTTTGCCTAGGAGGTGAACATTTTTTTTTTGACTCAAATGTAAAAACGGACGCCAGAATTAGATTTGGGGTTTAATTTCATGCTTAAAAATGGTGTTTTCTATAGATTTTAAAAATCAAGGTTTTTTGGTGTCCGGGGAAGAAAATTCCTGGTGCCGGGGTGAGGGATTTTTGTGCCCAGGAGGTGAATATTTCGTTGTTGACCCAAATGTAAAAACGGATGCCAGAATTAGATTTGGGGTTTAATTTCACGCTTAAAAATGGTGTTTTTTATACTTTTTAAAAATCAAGCATTTTTTGGTGTCCGGGCAAGTAAATTTTTGATGCCGGGGTCAGGGATTTTTGTGCCCAGGGGGTGAAATTTTTTTTTTGACCCAAATGTAAAAATGGACACTAGAATTAGTTTCGGGGTTGAATTTCGTCCTTAGAAATGGTGTTTTTTATAGTTTTTAAAAATCAAGAATTTTTTGGTGTCCGGGGAAGAAAATTCGTGATGCTGGGGTCAGGGATTTTTGTGCCCAGGAGGTGAAATACTTTTTTTTGACCCAAATGTAAAAACGGACTCCAGAATTAGATTTGGGGTTTAATTTCATCCTTGAAAATGGTGTTTTTCATAGATTTTAAAAATCAAGATTTTTTTGTGTCCGGGGAAGAAAATTCGTGATGCCAGGAATTTTTATGCCCAGCAGGTAAATTGTTTTTTGACCCAAATGTAAAAGCAGACACCAGAATTAGATTCGAGGTTTAATTGCATCCTTAAAAATGGTGTTTTCTATACTTTTTATAAATGAAGATATTTTTGGTGTCCGGGGAAGGAAATTCCTGATGCCGGCGTCAGGGATTTTTGTGCCCAGGAGGTGAAAATTTTTTTTGACCCAAATGTAAAATTCGATTCCAGAATGAGGTTTTGGGTTGCATTTCATCCTTAAAAATGGTGTTTTTTATAGTTTTTGTAAATGAACATTTTTGGGGTGTCCGGGGGACAAAATTCCTGATGCCGGTTTCAGGGATTTTTGTGCCCAGGAGGTGAATTTTTTTTTGACCCAAATGTAAAAACGGACACCAGAATTACATTCAGGGTTGAATTTCATCCTTGAAAATGGTGTTTTTCATAGATTTTAAAAATCAAGATTTTTTGATGTCCGGGGAAGAAAACTCCTGATGCCGGTGTAAGGGATTTTTGTGCCCAGGAGGTGAAATTTTTTTTTTGACCCAAATGTAAAAACGGACACCAGAATTAGATTCGGGGTTGAATTTCTTCCTTAAAAATGGTGTTTTTTTATAGATTTTAAAAATCAATGATTTTTGGTTTCCGGGGAAGAAAATTCCTGATGCCGGGGTCAGGGATTTTTGTGCCCAGGAGGTGAATTTTTTTTTACCCAAATGTAAAAACGGAAGCCAGAATTACATTCGGGGTTGAATTTCACGCTTAAAAATGATGTTATTTATACTTTTTAAAAATCAAGGTTTTTTGGTTTCCGGGGAAGAAAATTCGTGATGCCGGGGTCAGGGATTTTTGTGTCCAGGAGGTGAATTTTTTGTTGTTGACCCAAATGTAAAAACGGATGCCAGAATTACATTCGGGATTTAATTTCACACTTAAAAATGGAGTTTTTTATACTTTTTAAAAATCAAGCATTTTTTGGTGTCCAGGGAAGAAAATTCGTGATGCCGGAGTCAGGGATTTTTGTGCCCAGGAGGTGAATATTTTTTTTGACCCAAATGTAAAAACGGATGCCAGAATTAGATTTGGGGTTGAATTTCGTCCTTCAAAATGGTGTTTTTCATAGTTTTTAAAAATGAAGATTTTTTTGGTGTCCGTGGAAGAAAATTCTTGATGCCGGAGTCAGGGATTTTTGGGCCCAGGAGGTGAATGTTTTTTTTTACTCAAATCCAAAAACGGACATCAGAATGAGATTCGGGTTTGAATTTCATCCTTAAAAATGTTGTTTTCATAGCTTTTAAAAATCAAGATTTTTTTGGTGTACGGGGAAGAAAATTCCTGATGCCGGAGTCAGGGACTTTTGTGCCCAGGAGGTGAAATTATTTTCCACTCAAATGTAAAAACGGACGCCAGAATTAGATTTGGGGTTTAATTTCATGCTTAAAAATGGTGTTTTCTATAGATTTTAAAAATCAAGGTTTTTTGGTGTCCGTGGAAGAAAATTCCTGATGCCGGGGTGAGGGATTTTTGTGCCCAGGATGTGAATTTTTCGTTGTTGACCCAAATGTAAAAACGGATGCCAGAATTACATTCGGGGTTTAATTTCACGCTTAAAAATTGTGTTTTTTTATACTTTTTAAAAATCAAGCATTTTTTGGTGTCTGGGCTAGTAAATTTCTGATGCCGGGGTCAGGGATATTTGTGCCCAGGAGGTGAATTTTTCGTTGTTGACCCAAATGTAAAAACGGATGCCAGAATTACATTCGGGGTTGAATTTCACGCTTAAAAATGGTGTTTTTTATAGTTTTTAAAAATCAAGAATTTTTTGTTGTCCGGGAAAGAAAATTACTGATGCCGGGGTCAGGGATTTTATTTGCCTAGGAGGTGAACATTATTTTTTTGACTCAAATGTAAAAACGGACGCCAGAATTAGATTTGGGGTTTAATTTCATGCTTAAAAATGGTGTTTTCTCTAGATTTTAAAAATCAAGGTTTTTTGGTGTCCGGGGAAGAAAATTCCTGATGCCGGGGTGAGGGATTTTTGTGCCCAGGAGGTGAATATTTCGTTGTTGACCCAAATGTAAAAACGGATGCCAGAATTACATTCGGGGTTTAATTTCACGCTTAAAAATGGTGTTTTTTATACTTTTTAAAGATCAAGCATTTTTTGGTGTCCGGGCTAGTAAATTTCTGATGCCGGGGTCAGGGATTTTTGTGCCCAGGAGGTGAAAAAGATTTTTTGACACAAATGTAAAAACCGAGTCCAGTATGAGATTCGGGGTTGAATTTCATCCTTAGAAATGGTGTTTTTTATACTTTTTAAAAATCAAGCATTTTTTGGTGTCCGGGCAAGTAAATTTCTGATTTCGGAGTCAGGGATTTTTGTGCCCAGGAGGTGACATTTTTTTTGACCCAAATGTAAAAACGGACGCCAGAATTACATTCGGGGTTGAATTTCACGCTTAAAAATGGTGTTTTTTATAGTTTTTAAAAGTCAAGCATTTTTTGGTGTCCGGGGAAGAAAATTCCTGTTGCCGGGTTCAGGGATTTTTGTGCCCAGCGGGTGAAAATTTTTTTTTGACCCAAATGTAAAAACGGACGCCAGAATTAGATTCAGGGTTGAATTTCATCCTTGAAAATGGTGTTTTTCATAGATTTTAAAAATCAAGATTTTTTTGTGTCCAGGGAAGAAAATTCGTGATGCCGGGGTCAGGGATTTTTGTGCCCAGGAGGTAAATTTTTTTTGACCCAAATGTAAAAACAGACACCAGAATTAGATTCGAGTTTTAATTTCATCCTTAAAAATGGTTTTTTTCATAGATTTTAAAAATCAAGATTTTTTGATGTCCGGGGAAGAAAATTCGTGATGCCGGGGTCAGGGATTTTTGTGCCCAGGAGGTAAATTTTTTTTTGACACAAATGTAAAAACCGAGGCCAGTATGAGATTCGGGGTTGAATTTAATCCTTAAAAATGGTTTTTTTCATAGATTTTAAAAACCAAGATTTTTTGGTGTCCGGGGAAGAAAATTCCTGATGCCGGAGTCAGGGATTTTTGTGCCCAGGGGGTGAAATTTTTTTTTTAACCCAAATGTAAAAATGGACACTAGAATTAGTTTCGGGGTTGAATTTCGTCCTTAAAAATTGTGTTTTTTATACTTTGACCCAAATGTAAAAATGGACACCAGAATTACATTCAGGGTTGAATTTCACGCTTAAAAATGGTGTTTTTTATAGTTTTTAAAAATCAAGAATTTTTTGTTGTCCGGGAAAGAAAATTACTGATGCCGGGGTCAGGGATTTTATTTGCCTAGGAGGTGAACATTTTTTTTTGACTCAAATGTAAAAACGGACGCCAGAATTAGATTTGGGGTTTAATTTCATGCTTAAAAATGGTGTTTTCTCTAGATTTTAAAAATCAAGGTTTTTTGGTGTCCGGGGAAGAAAATTCCTGATGCCGGGGTGAGGGATTTTTGTGCCCAGGAGGTGAATATTTCGTTGTTGACCCAAATGTAAAAACGGATGCCAGAATTACATTCGGGGTTTAATTTCACGCTTAAAAATGGTGTTTTTTATACTTTTTAAAGATCAAGCATTTTTTGGTGTCCGGGCTTGTAAATTTCTGATGCCGGGGTCAGGGATTTTTGTGCCCAGGAGGTGAAAAAGATTTTTTGACACAAATGTAAAAACTGAGGCCAGTATGAGATTCGGGGTTGAATTTCATCCTTAGAAATGGTGTTTTTTATACTTTTTAAAAATCAAGCATTTTTTGGTGTCCGGGCAAGTAAATTTCTGATTTCGGAGTCAGGGATTTTTGTGCCCAGGAGGTGACATTTTTTTTGACCCAAATGTAAAAACGGACGCCAGAATTACATTCGGGGTTGAATTTCACGCTTAAAAATGGTGTTTTTTATAGTTTTTAAAAATCAAGCATTTTTTGGTGTCCGGGGAAGAAAATTCCTGTTGCCGGGTTCAGGGATTTTTGTGCCCAGCGGGTGAAAATTTTTTTTTGACCCAAATGTAAAAACGGACGCCAGAATTAGATTCAGGGTTGAATTTCATCCTTGAAAATGGTGTTTTTCATAGATTTTAAAAATCAAGATTTTTTTGTGTCCAGGGAAGAAAATTCGTGATGCCGGGGTCAGGGATTTTTGTGCCCAGGAGGTAAATTTTTTTTGACCCAAATGTAAAAACAGACACCAGAATTAGATTCGAGTTTTAATTTCATCCTTAAAAATGGTTTTTTTCATAGATTTTAAAAATCAAGATTTTTTGATGTCCGGGGAAGAAAATTCGTGATGCCGGGGTCAGGGATTTTTGTGCCCAGGAGGTAAATTTTTTTTTGACACAAATGTAAAAACCGAGGCCAGTATGAGATTCGGGGTTGAATTTAATCCTTAAAAATGGTTTTTTTCATAGATTTTAAAAACCAAGATTTTTTGGTGTCCGGGGAAGAAAATTCCTGATGCCGGAGTCAGGGATTTTTGTGCCCAGGGGGTGAAATTTTTTTTTTAACCCAAATGTAAAAATGGACACTAGAATTAGTTTCGGGGTTGAATTTCGTCCTTAAAAATTGTGTTTTTTATACTTTGACCCAAATGTAAAAATGGACACCAGAATTACATTCAGGGTTGAATTTCACGCTTAAAAATGGTGTTTTTTATAGTTTTTAAAAATCAAGAATTTTTTGTTGTCCGGGAAAGAAAATTACTGATGCCGGGGTCAGGGATTTTATTTGCCTAGGAGGTGAACATTTTTTTTTTACTCAAATGTAAAAACGGACGCCAGAATTAGATTTGGGGTTTAATTTCATGCTTAAAAATGGTGTTTTCTCTAGATTTTAAAAATCAAGGTTTTTTGGTGTCCGGGGAAGAAAATTCCTGATGCCGGGGTGAGGGATTTTTGTGCCCAGGAGGTGAAAAAGATTTTTTGACACAAATGTAAAAACCGAGTCCAGTATGAGATTCGGGGTTGAATTTCATCCTTAGAAATGGTGTTTTTTATACTTTTTAAAAATCAAGCATTTTTTGGTGTCCGGGCAAGTAAATTTCTGATTTCGGAGTCAGGGATTTTTGTGCCCAGGAGGTGATTTTTTTTTGACCCAAATGTAAAAATGGACACCAGAATTACATTCGGGGTTGAATTTCACGCTTAAAAATGGTGTTTTTTATAGTTTTTAAAAATCAAGAATTTTTTGTTGTCCGGGAAAGAAAATTACTGATGCCGGGGTCAGGGATTTTATTTGCCTAGGAGGTGAACATTATTTTTTTGACTCAAATGTAAAAACGGACGCCAGAATTAGATTTGGGGTTTAATTTCATGCTTAAAAATGGTGTTTTCTATATTTTTTAAAAATCAAGGTTTTTTGGTGTCCGGGGAAGAAAATTCCTGATGCCGGGGTGAGGGATTTTTGTGCCCAGGAGGTGAATATTTCGTTGTTGACCCAAATGTAAAAACGGATGCCAGAATTACATTCGGGGTTTAATTTCACGCTTAAAAATGGTGTTTTTTATACTTTTTAAAGATCAAGCATTTTTTGGTGTCCGGGCTAGTAAATTTCTGATGCCGGGGTCAGGGATTTTTGTGCCCAGGAGGTGAAAAATATTTTTTGACACAAATGTAAAAACCGAGTCCAGTATGAGATTCGGGGTTGAATTTCATCCTTAGAAATGGTGTTTTTTATACTTTTTAAAAATCAAGCATTTTTTGGTGTCCGGGCAAGTAAATTTCTGATTTCGGAGTCAGGGATTTTTGTGCCCAGGAGGTGACATTTTTTTTGACCCAAATGTAAAAACGGACGCCAGAATTACATTCGGGGTTGAATTTCACGCTTAAAAATGGTGTTTTTTATAGTTTTTAAAAATCAAGCATTTTTTGGTGTCCGGGGAAGAAAATTCCTGTTGCCGGGTTCAGGGATTTTTGTGCCCAGCGGGTGAAAATTTTTTTTTGACCCAAATGTAAAAACGGACGCCAGAATTAGATTCAGGGTTGAATTTCATCCTTGAAAATGGTGTTTTTCATAGATTTTAAAAATCAAGATTTTTTTGTGTCCAGGGAAGAAAATTCGTGATGCCGGGGTCAGGGATTTTTGTGCCCAGGAGGTAAATTTTTTTTGACCCAAATGTAAAAACAGACACCAGAATTAGATTCGAGTTTTAATTTCATCCTTAAAAATGGTTTTTTTCATAGATTTTAAAAATCAAGATTTTTTGATGTCCGGGGAAGAAAATTCGTGATGCCGGGGTCAGGGATTTTTGTGCCCAGGAGGTAAATTTTTTTTTGACACAAATGTAAAAACCGAGGCCAGTATGAGATTCGGGGTTGAATTTAATCCTTAAAAATGGTTTTTTTCATAGATTTTAAAAACCAAGATTTTTTGGTGTCCGGGGAAGAAAATTCCTGATGCCGGAGTCAGGGATTTTTGTGCCCAGGGGTTGAAATTTTTTTTTTAACCCAAATGTAAAAATGGACACTAGAATTAGTTTCGGGGTTGAATTTCGTCCTTAAAAATTGTGTTTTTTATACTTTGACCCAAATGTAAAAATGGACACCAGAATTACATTCAGGGTTGAATTTCACGCTTAAAAATGGTGTTTTTTATAGTTTTTAAAAATCAAGAATTTTTTGTTGTCCGGGAAAGAAAATTACTGATGCCGGGGTCAGGGATTTTATTTGCCTAGGAGGTGAACATTTTTTTTTGACTCAAATGTAAAAACGGACGCCAGAATTAGATTTGGGGTTTAATTTCATGCTTAAAAATGGTGTTTTCTCTAGATTTTAAAAATCAAGGTTTTTTGGTGTCCGGGGAAGAAAATTCCTGATGCCGGGGTGAGGGATTTTTGTGCCCAGGAGGTGAAAAAGATTTTTTGACACAAATGTAAAAACCGAGTCCAGTATGAGATTCGGGGTTGAATTTCATCCTTAGAAATGGTGTTTTTTATACTTTTTAAAAATCAAGAATTTTTTGTTGTCCGGGAAAGAAAATTACTGATGCCGGGGTCAGGGATTTTATTTGCCTAGGAGGTGAACATTTTTTTTTTGACTCAAATGTAAAAACGGACGCCAGAATTAGATTTGGGGTTTAATTTCATGCTTAAAAATGGTGTTTTCTATAGATTTTAAAAATCAAGGTTTTTTGGTGTCCGGGGAAGAAAATTCCTGATGCCGGGGTGAGGGATTTTTGTGCCCAGGAGGTGAATATTTCGTTGTTGACACAAATGTAAAAACGGATGCCAGAATTACATTCGGGGTTTAATTTCACGCTTAAAAATGGTGTTTTTTATACTTTTTAAAAATCAAGCATTTTTTGGTGTCCGGGCTAGTAAATTTCTGATGCCGGGGTGAGGGATTTTTGTGCCCAGGAGGTGAAAAAGATTTTTTGACACAAATGTAAAAACCGAGTCCAGTATGAGATTCGGGGTTGAATTTCATCCTTAGAAATGGTGTTTTTTATACTTTTTAAAAATCAAGCATTTTTTGGTGTCCGGGCAAGTAAATTTCTGATTTCGGAGTCAGGGATTTTTGTGCCCAGGAGGTGACATTTTTTTTGACCCAAATGTAAAAACGGACGCCAGAATTACATTCGGGGTTGAATTTCACGCTTAAAAATGGTGTTTTTTATAGTTTTTAAAAATCAAGCATTTTTTGGTGTCCGGGGAAGAAAATTCCTGTTGCCGGGTTCAGGGATTTTTGTGCCCAGCGGGTGAAAATTTTTTTTTGACCCAAATGTAAAAACGGACGCCAGAATTAGATTCAGGGTTGAATTTCATCCTTGAAAATGGTGTTTTTCATAGATTTTAAAAATCAAGATTTTTTTGTGTCCAGGGAAGAAAATTCGTGATGCCGGGGTCAGGGATTTTTGTGCCCAGGAGGTAAATTTTTTTTGACCCAAATGTAAAAACAGACACCAGAATTAGATTCGAGTTTTAATTTCATCCTTAAAAATGGTTTTTTTCATAGATTTTAAAAATCAAGATTTTTTGATGTCCGGGGAAGAAAATTCGTGATGCCGGGGTCAGGGATTTTTGTGCCCAGGAGGTAAATTTTTTTTTGACACAAATGTAAAAACCGAGGCCAGTATGAGATTCGGGGTTGAATTTAATCCTTAAAAATGGTTTTTTTCATAGATTTTAAAAACCAAGATTTTTTGGTGTCCGGGGAAGAAAATTCCTGATGCCGGAGTCAGGGATTTTTGTGCCCAGGGGTTGAAATTTTTTTTTTAACCCAAATGTAAAAATGGACACTAGAATTAGTTTCGGGGTTGAATTTCGTCCTTAAAAATTGTGTTTTTTATACTTTGACCCAAATGTAAAAATGGACACCAGAATTACATTCAGGGTTGAATTTCACGCTTAAAAATGGTGTTTTTTATAGTTTTTAAAAATCAAGAATTTTTTGTTGTCCGGGAAAGAAAATTACTGATGCCGGGGTCAGGGATTTTATTTGCCTAGGAGGTGAACATTTTTTTTTGACTCAAATGTAAAAACGGACGCCAGAATTAGATTTGGGGTTTAATTTCATGCTTAAAAATGGTGTTTTCTCTAGATTTTAAAAATCAAGGTTTTTTGGTGTCCGGGGAAGAAAATTCCTGATGCCGGGGTGAGGGATTTTTGTGCCCAGGAGGTGAAAAAGATTTTTTGACACAAATGTAAAAACCGAGTCCAGTATGAGATTCGGGGTTGAATTTCATCCTTAGAAATGGTGTTTTTTATACTTTTTAAAAATCAAGAATTTTTTGTTGTCCGGGAAAGAAAATTACTGATGCCGGGGTCAGGGATTTTATTTGCCTAGGAGGTGAACATTTTTTTTTTGACTCAAATGTAAAAACGGACGCCAGAATTAGATTTGGGGTTTAATTTCATGCTTAAAAATGGTGTTTTCTATAGATTTTAAAAATCAAGGTTTTTTGGTGTCCGGGGAAGAAAATTCCTGATGCCGGGGTGAGGGATTTTTGTGCCCAGGAGGTGAATATTTCGTTGTTGACACAAATGTAAAAACGGATGCCAGAATTACATTCGGGGTTTAATTTCACGCTTAAAAATGGTGTTTTTTATACTTTTTAAAAATCAAGCATTTTTTGGTGTCCGGGCTAGTAAATTTCTGATGCCGGGGTGAGGGATTTTTGTGCCCAGGAGGTGAAAAAGATTTTTTGACACAAATGTAAAAACCGAGTCCAGTATGAGATTCGGGGTTGAATTTCATCCTTAGAAATGGTGTTTTTTATACTTTTTAAAAATCAAGCATTTTTTGGTGTCCGGGCAAGTAAATTTCTGATTTCGGAGTCAGGGATTTTTGTGCCCAGGAGGTGACATTTTTTTTGCCCCAAATGTAAAAACGGACGCCAGAATTACATTCGGGGTTGAATTTCACGCTTAAAAATGGTGTTTTTTATAGTTTTTAAAAATCAAGCTTTTTTTGGTGTGCGGGGAAGTAAATTTTTGATGCCGGGGTCAGGGATTTTTGTGCCCAGGGGGTGAAATTTTTTTTTTGACCCAAATGTAAAAATGGACACTAGAATTAGTTTCGGGGTTGAATTTCATCCTTAAAAATGGTGCTTTTTATAGTTTTTAAAAATCAAGAATTTTTTTGGTGTCCGGGCAAGAAAATTCCTGATGCCAGAGTCAGGGATTTTTGTGCCCAGGAGGTGAAAAAGATTTTTTGACACAAATGTAAAAACTGAGGCCAGTATGAGATTCGGGGTTGAATTTCATCCTTAAAAATGGTTTTTTTCATAGATTTTAAAAATCAAGAATTTTTTGGTGTCCAGGAAAGAAAATTCCTGATGCCGGGGTCAGGGATTTTTGTGCCCAGGAGGTGAATTTTTTTTTTGACCCAAATGTAAAAATGGACACCAGAATTACATTCGGGGTTGAATTTCACGCTTAAAAATGGTGTTTTTTATAGTTTTTAAAAATCAAGAATTTTTTGGTGTCCGGGAAAGAAAATTACTGATGCCGGGCTCAGGGATTTTTGTGCCCAGGAGGTGATTTTTTTTTGACCCAAATGTAAAAATGGACACCAGAATTACATTCGGGGTTGAATTTCACGCTTAAAAATGGTGCTTTTTATAGTTTTTAAAAATCAAGAATTTTTTGTTGTCCGGGAAAGAAAATTACTGATGCCGGGGTCAGGGATTTTTGTGCCCAGGAGGTGAAATTTTTTTATTGACTCAAATGTAAAAACGGATGCCAGAATTAGATTCGGGGTTGAATTTAGTCCTTCAAAATGGTGCTTTTCATAGCTTTTAAAAATCAAGAATTTTTTGGTGTCCTGGGAAGGAAATTCCTGATGCCGGGGGTCAGGACCTTTTGTGCCCAGGAGGTGAATGTTGTTTTTTTTACTCAAATCTAAAAACGGACACCAGAATGAGATTCGGGGTTGAATTTCATCCTTAAAAATGGAGTTTTTCATAGTTTATAAAAATTAAGATTTATTTCGTGTCCGGGGAAGAAAATTCCTGATGCCGGGGTAAGGGATTTTTGTGCCCAGGAGGTGAAATTATTTTCCACTCAAATGTAAAAACGGATGCCAGAATTAGATTTGGGGTTTAATTTCATGCTTAAAAATGGTGTTTTCTATAGATTTTAAAAATCAAGGTTTTTTGGTGTCCGGGGAAGAAAATTTCTGATGCCGGGGTCAGGGATTTTTGTGCCCAGGAGGTGAGTTTTTCGTTGTTGACCCAAATGTAAAAACGGATGCCAGAATTAGATTTGGGGTTGAATTTCGTCCTTCAAAATGGTGTTTTTCATAGTTTTTAAAAATGAAGATTTTTTTGGTGTCTGTGGAAGAAAATTCCTGATGCCGGAGTCAGGGATTTTTGGGCCCAGGAGGTGAATGTTTTTTTTTACTCAAATCCAAAAACGGACACCAGAATGAGATTCGGGGTTGAATTTCATCCTTAAAAATGGTGTTTTCATAGCTTTTGAAAATCAAGATTTTTTTGGTGTCTGGGTAAGAAATTCCTTATGCCGATTTTTAGCCCAGGAGGTGAAAAAAAAATTCTGACTCAAATCTAAAAACGGACACCAGAATGAGATTCGGGGTTGCTTTTTGTCCTTAAAAATCTCATTTTTCATAGCATTTAAAAATCAAGATTTTTTTGGTGTGCGGGGAAGAAAATTCCTGATGTCAGGGATTTTTGTGCCCAGGAGGTGAATATTTTTTTTGACCCAAATGTAAAAATGGATGCCAGAATTAGATTTGGGGTTGAATTTCGTCCTTCAATATGGTGTTTTTCATAGTTTTTAAAAATCAAGATTTTTTTGGTGTCCTGGGAAGATAATTCCTGATGCCAGGGTCAGGGATTTTTGTGCCCAGGAGGTGAATATTTTTTTTGACCCAAATGTAAAAACGGATGTCAGAATTAGATTTGGGGTTGAATTTTGTCCTTAAAAATGGTGTTTTTCGTAATTTTTAAAAATCAAGATTTTGTTGGGAAGAAAATGCCTGATGCCGGAGTCAGAGATTTTTGTGCCCAGGAGGTGAAATTTTTTTTTCCACCCAAATCTATAAACGGACGCCGGAATGAGATTCGGGGTTGAATTTCGTGCTTAAAAAGGGTGTTTTTCATAGCTTTTAAAAATCAAGATTTTTTTGGTGTCCGGGGAAGAAAATTCCTGATGCCGGGGTCAGTGACTTTTGTGCCCAGGAGGTGAAATTATTTTCCACCCAAATGTAAAAACGCACACCAGAATGAGATTCGGGGTTGAATTTCATTCTTTAAAATGATGTTTTTCATAGCTTTTAAAAATCAAGAATTTTTTGGTGTCCCGGGAAGAAAATTCCTGATGCCGGAGTCAGGGATTTTTGTGCCCAGGAGGTGAATTTTTCGTTGTTGACCCAAATGTAAAAACGGATGCCAGAATTACATTCGGGGTTTAATTTCACGCTTAAAAATTGTGTTTTTTATACTTTTTAAAAATCAAGAATTTTTTGGTGTCCGGGCTAGTAAATTTCTGATGCCGGGGTCAGGGATTTTTGTGCCCAGGAGGTGATTTTTTTTTTTGACCCAAATGTAAAAATGGACACCAGAATTACATTCAGGGTTGAATTTCACGCTTAAAAATGGTGTTTTTTATAGTTTTTAAAAATCAAGAATTTTTTGTTGTCCGGGAAAGAAAATTACTGATGCCGGGGTCAGGGATTTTATTTGCCTAGGAGGTGAACATTTTTTTTTTGACTCAAATGTAAAAACGGACGCCAGAATTAGATTTGGGGTTTAATTTCATGCTTAAAAATGGTGTTTTCTCTAGATTTTAAAAATCAAGGTTTTTTGGTGTCCGGGGAAGAAAATTCCTGATGCCGGGGTGAGGGATTTTTGTGCCCAGGAGGTGAATATTTCGTTGTTGACACAAATGTAAAAACGGATGCCAGAATTACATTCGGGGTTTAATTTCACGCTTAAAAATGGTGTTTTTTATACTTTTTAAAAATCAAGCATTTTTTGGTGTCCGGGCTAGTAAATTTCTGATGCCGGGGTGAGGGATTTTTGTGCCCAGGAGGTGAAAAAGATTTTTTGACACAAATGTAAAAACCGAGTCCAGTATGAGATTCGGGCTTGAATTTCATCCTTAGAAATGGTGTTTTTTATACTTTTTAAAAATCAAGCATTTTTTGGTGTCCGGGCAAGTAAATTTCTGATTTCGGAGTCAGGGATTTTTGTGCCCAGGAGGTGACATTTTTTTTGCCCCAAATGTAAAAACGGACGCCAGAATTACATTCGGGGTTGAATTTCACGCTTAAAAATGGTGTTTTTTATAGTTTTTAAAAATCAAGCTTTTTTTGGTGTGCGGGGAAGTAAATTTTTGATGCCGGGGTCAGGGATTTTTGTGCCCAGGGGGTGAATTTTTTTTTTTGACCCAAATGTAAAAATGGACACTAGAATTAGTTTCGGGGTTGAATTTCATCCTTAAAAATGGTGCTTTTTATAGTTTTTAAAAATCAAGAATTTTTTTGGTGTCCGGGCAAGAAAATTCCTGATGCCAGAGTCAGGGATTTTTGTGCCCAGGAGGTGAAAAAGATTTTTTGACACAAATGTAAAAACTGAGGCCAGTATGAGATTCGGGGTTGAATTTCATCCTTAAAAATGGTTTTTTTCATAGATTTTAAAAATCAAGAATTTTTTGGTGTCCAGGAAAGAAAATTCCTGATGCCGGGGTCAGGGATTTTTGTGCCCAGGAGGTGAATTTTTTTTTTGACCCAAATGTAAAAATGGACACCAGAATTACATTCGGGGTTGAATTTCACGCTTAAAAATGGTGTTTTTTATAGTTTTTAAAAATCAAGAATTTTTTGGTGTCCGGGAAAGAAAATTACTGATGCCGGGGTCAGGGATTTTTGTGCCCAGGGGGTGAAATTTTTTTTTTGACCCAAATGTAAAAATGGACACTAGAATTAGTTTCGGGGTTGAATTTCGTCCTTAGAAATGGTGTTTTTTATAGTTTTTAAAAATCAAGAATTTTTTGGTGTCCGGGGAAGAAAATTCGTGATGCTGGGGTCAGGGATTTTTGTGCCCAGGAGGTGAAATGCTTTTTTTTGACCCAAATGTAAAAACGGACTCCAGAATTAGATTTGGGGTTTAATTTCATCCTTGAAAATGGTGTTTTTCATAGATTTTAAAAATCAAGATTTTTTTGTGTCCGGGGAAGAAAATTCGTGATGCCAGGAATTTTTATGCCCAGCAGGTAAATTGTTTTTTGACCCAAATGTAAAAGCAGACACCAGAATTAGATTCGAGGTTTAATTGCATCCTTAAAAATGGTGTTTTCTATACTTTTTATAAATGAAGATATTTTTGGTGTCCGGGGAAGGAAATTCCTGATGCCGGCGTCAGGGATTTTTGTGCCCAGGAGGTGAAAATTTTTTTTGACCCAAATGTAAAATTCGATTCCAGAATGAGGTTTGGGGTTGCATTTCATCCTTAAAAATGGTGTTTTTTATAGTTTTTGTAAATGAACATTTTTGGGGTGTCCGGGGGACAAAATTCCTGATGCCGGTGTCAGGGATTTTTGTGCCCAGGAGGTGAATTTTTTTTTTGACCCAAATGTAAAAACGAACACCAGAATTACATTCAGGGTTGAATTTCATCCTTGAAAATGGTGTTTTTCATAGATTTTAAAAATCAAGATTTTTTGATGTCCGGGGAAGAAAACTCCTGATGCCGGTGTCAGGGATTTTTGTGCCCAGGAGGTGAAATTTTTTTTTTGACCCAAATGTAAAAACGGACACCAGAATTAGATTCGGGGTTGAATTTCTTCCTTAAAAATGGTGTTTTTTTATAGATTTTAAAAATC
>NC_139513.1:165824332-165849332 GCF_947247035.1 Vipera ursinii | reverse complement strand
GCAAGGCAAGGCAAGGCAAGGCAAGGCAAGGCAAGGCAAGGCAAGGCAAGGCAAGGCAAGGCAAGGCAAGGCAAGGCAAGGCAAGGCAAGGCAAGGCAAGGCAAGGCAAGGCAAGGCAAGGCAAGGCAAGGCAAGGCAAGGCAAGGCAAGGCAAGGCAAGGCAAGGCAAGGCAAGGCAAGGCAAGGCAAGGCAAGGCAAGGCAAGGCAAGGCAAGGCAAGGCAAGGCAAGGCAAGGCAAGGCAAGGCAAGGCAAGGCAAGGCAAGGCAAGGCAAGGCAAGGCAAGGCAAGGCAAGGCAAGGCAAGGCAAGGCAAGGCAAGGCAAGGCAAGGCAAGGCAAGGCAAGGCAAGGCAAGGCAAGGCAAGGCAAGGCAAGGCAAGGCAAGGCAAGGCAAGGCAAGGCAAGGCAAGGCAAGGCAAGGCAAGGCAAGGCAAGGCAAGGCAAGGCAAGGCAAGGCAAGGCAAGGCAAGGCAAGGCAAGGCAAGGCAAGGCAAGGCAAGGCAAGGCAAGGCAAGGCAAGGCAAGGCAAGGCAAGGCAAGGCAAGGCAAGGCAAGGCAAGGCAAGGCAAGGCAAGGCAAGGCAAGGCAAGGCAAGGCAAGGCAAGGCAAGGCAAGGCAAGGCAAGGCAAGGCAAGGCAAGGCAAGGCAAGGCAAGGCAAGGCAAGGCAAGGCAAGGCAAGGCAAGGCAAGGCAAGGCAAGGCAAGGCAAGGCAAGGCAAGGCAAGGCAAGGCAAGGCAAGGCAAGGCAAGGCAAGGCAAGGCAAGGCAAAATTAAATTTCAAATTTCTTTAATTTAATTTAAAATCCCTCAGTTCAGGCCAGACAATTCAAACAACCAGGTTTTTAAGTCCCGGCGATTCTTGTGCCCAGGAGGTGAATTTTTTTTCCACCCAAATGTATAAATAGACACCAGAATGAGATTCGGGGTTGAATTTCGTCCTTCAAAATGATGTTTTTCATAGATTTTAAATTCAAGATTTTTTTGGTGTGCGGGGAAGAAAATTCCTGATGCCGGAGTCAGGGATTTTTGTGCCCAGGAGGTGAATGTTTTTTTTTACGAAAATCTAAAAACGGACACCAGAATGAGATTCGGGGTTGAATTTTATCCTTAAAAATGGTGTTTTCATAGCTTTTAAAAAACAGACACCAGAATTAAATTCGAGTTTTAATTTCATCCTTAAAAATGGTTTTTTTCATAGATTTTAAAAATCAAGATTTTTTGGTGTCCGGGGAAGAAAATTCGTGATGCCGGGGTCAGGGATTTTTGTGCCCAGGAGGTAAATTTTTTTTTGACACAAATGTAAAAACGGACGCCAGAATTAGATTTGGGGTTTAATTTCATGCTTAAAAATGGTGTTTTTTATAGCTTTTAAAAATCAAGATTTATTTCGTGTCCGGGGAGGAAAATTCTTGATGCTGGGGTCAGGGATTTTTGTGCCCAGGAGGTGAAATTTTTTTTTTGACCCAAATGTAAGAATGGACGCCAGAATTAGATTCGGGGTTGAATATCATCCTTAAAAATGATGTTTTTTATTATTTTTAAAAATCAAGCATTTTTTTGTGTCCGGGGAAGTAAATTCCTGTTGCCGGGTTCAGGGATTTTTGTGCCCAGGAGGTGAATTTTTCGTTGTTGACCCAAATGTAAAAACGGATGCCAGAATTACATTCGGGGTTGAATTTCACGCTTAAAAATGTTGTTTTTTATACTTTTTAAAAATCAAGCATTTTTTGGTGTCCGGGTTCAGGGATTTTTGTGCCCAGCGGGTGAAAATTTTTTTTTGACCCAAATGTAAAAACGGACGCCAGAATTAGATTCAGGGTTGAATTTCATCCTTGAAAATGGTGTTTTTCATAGATTTTAAAAATCAATTTTTTTTGGTGTCCGGGGAAGAGAATTCCTGATGCCGGAGTCTGGGATTTCTGTGCGCGGGAGGTGAGATTTTTTTTTGACCCAAATGTAAAAATGGACGCCAGAATTAAATTCGGGGTTTAATTTCACCCTTGAAAATGGTGTTTTTCATAGCTTTTAAATATTAAGAATTTTTTGGTGTCCGGGGAAGAAAATTCCTAATGCCGAAGGCAAGGCAAGGCAAGGCAAAGCAAGGCAAGGCAAAGCATGGCAGGGCAAGGCAAATTTCAAATTTCAAATTTCAAATTTCAAATTTCAAGTTTCAAATTTCAAATTTCAAATTTCAAATTTCAAATTTCAAATTTCAAATTATTTCAAATTTCCAATTTCCAATTTCAAATTTCAAATTTCTTTAATTTTATTTAATTTAATTTAAAATCTCTCAGTCCAGGCCAGACAATTCAAACAACCAGGTTTTTAAGTCCCGGCGATTTTTGTGCCCAGGAGGTGAATTTTTTTTCAACCCAAATGTATAAATAGACACCAGAATGAGATTCGGGGTTGAATTTCATCCTTCAAAATGGTGTTTTTCATAGATTTTAAATTCAAGATTTTTTTGGTGTGCGGGGAAGAAAATTCCTGATGCCGGAGTCAGGGATTTTTGTGCCCAGGAGGTGATTTTTTTTTGACTCAAATGTAAAAACGGACGCCAGAATTAGATTTGGGGTTTAATTTCATGCTTAAAAATGGTGTTTTCTATAGATTTTAAAAATCAAGGTTTTTTGGTGTCCGGGGAAGAAAATTCCTGATGCCGGAGTCTGGGATTTTTGTGCCCGGGAGGTGAGATTTTTTTTTGACCCAAATGTAAAAATGGACGCCAGAATTAAATTCGGGGTTTAATTTCACCCTTGAAAATGGTGTTTTTCATAGCTTTTAAATATTAAGAATTTTTTGGTGTCCGGGGAAGAAAATTCCTAATGCCGAAGGCAAGGCAAGGCAAGGCAAAGCAAGGCAAGGCAAAGCATGGCAGGGCAAGGCAAATTTCAAATTTCAAATTTCAAATTTCAAATTTCAAATTTCAAATTTCAAATTTCAAATTTCAAATTTCAAATTTCAAATTATTTCAAATTTCCAATTTCAAATTTCAAATTTCTTTAATTTTATTTAATTTAATTTAAAATCCCTCAGTCCAGGCCAGCCAATTCAAACAACCAGGTTTTTAAGTCCCGGCGATTTTTGTGCCCAGGAGGTGAATTTTTTTTCAACCCAAATGTATAAATAGACACCAGAATGAGATTCGGGGTTGAATTTCATCCTTCAAAATGGTGTTTTTCATAGATTTTAAATTCAAGATTTTTTTGGTGTGCGGGGAAGAAAATTCCTGATGCCGGAGTCAGTGATTTTTGTGCCCAGGAGGTGAATGTTTTTTTTTACTCAAATCTAAAAACGGACACCAGAATGAGATTCGGGGTTGAATTTCATCCTTAAAAATGGTGTTTTCATAGCTTTTAAAAATCAAGGTTTTTTTGGTGTCTGGGTAAGAAAATTCCTTATGCCGATTTTTGTGCCCAGGAGGTGAAAAAAAATTTCTGACTCAAATCTAAAAATGGACACCAGAATGAGATTCGGGGTTGCTTTTTGTCCTTAAAAATGTCATTTTTCATAGCATTTAAAAATCAAGATTTTTTTGGTGTGCGGGGAAGAAAATTCCTGATGCCGGGGTCAGGGATTTTTGTGCCCAGGAGGTGAAATTTTTTCCCCACCCAAATCTAAAAACGGACACCAGAATGAGATTCGGGGTTGAATTTCATTCTCAAAAATGGTGTTTTTCATTGCTTTTAAAAATCAAGATTTTTGTGGTGTCCGGGGAAGAAAATTCCTGATGCCAGGGTCAGGGATTTTTGTGCCCAGGAGGTGAATATTTTTTTTGACCCAAATGTAAAAACGGATGCCAGAATTAGATTTGGGGTTGAATTTCGTCCTTCAAAATGGTGTTTTTCATAGTTTTTAAAAATGAAGATTTTTTTGGTGTCAGGGGAAGATAATTCCTGATGCCGGAGTCAGGGATTTTTGGGCCCAGGAGGTGAAATTTTTTTTTTGACTCAAATGTAAAAACAGACACCCGAATAGATTCAGGGTTGAATTTTGTACTTAAAAATTGTGTTTTTCATAATTTTTAAAAATCAAGATTTTGTTGGGAAGAAAATTCCTGATGCCGGAGTGAGGGATTTTTGCGCCCAGGAGGTGAAATTTTTTTTTCCACCTAAATCTATAAACGGACACCGGAATGAGATTCGGGGTTGAATTTCGTGCTTAAAAATGGTGTTTTTCATAGCTTTTAAAAATCAAGATTTTTTAGGTGTCCGGGGAAGAAAATTCCTGATGCCAGGGTCAGAGAGTTTTGTGCCCAGGAGGTGAATTTTTTTTTCCACACACAAATCTATAAACAGACGCCGGAATGAGATTCGGGGTTGAATTTCACGCTTAAAAATGGTGCTTTTTATAGTTTTTAAAAATCAAGAATTTTTTGTTGTCCGGGAAAGAAAATTACTGATGCCGGGGTCAGGGATTTTATTTGCCTAAGAGGTGAACATTTTTTTTTTACTCAAATGTAAAAACGGACGCCAGAATTAGATTTGGGGTTTAATTTCATGCTTAAAAATGGTGTTTTCTATAGATTTTAAAAATCAAGGTTTTTTGATGTCCGGGGAAGAAAATTCCTGATGCCGGGGTGAGGGATTTTTGTGCCCAGGAGGTGAATTTTTCGTTGTTGACCCAAATGTAAAAACGGATGCCAGAATTACATTCGGGGTTTAATTTCACGCTTAAAAATTGTGTTTTTTATAATTTTTAAAAATCAAGAATTTTTTGGTGTCCGGGCTAGTAAATTTCTGATGCCGGGGTCAGGGATTTTTGTGCCCAGGAGGTGAATTTTTTTTTGACCCAAATGTAAAAATGGACACCAGAATTACATTCAGGGTTGAATTTCACGCTTAAAAATGGTGTTTTTTATAGTTTTTAAAAATCAAGAATTTTTTGTTGTCCGGGAAAGAAAATTACTGATGCCGGGGTCAGGGATTTTTGTGCCCAGGAGGTGAAATTTTTTTCCCACCCAAATCTAAAAATGGACACCAGAATGCGATTCGGGGTTGAATTTCATTCTCAAAAATGGTGTTTTTCATTGCTTTTAAAAATTAAGAATTTTTTGGTGTCCGGGGAAGAAAATTCCTGATGCCGGAGTCAGGGATTTTTGTGCCCAGGAGGTGAATTTTTTTTCCCACCCAAATCTAAAAATGGACACCAGAATGAGATTCAGGGTTGAATTTCATTCTCAAAAATGGTGTTTTTCATTGCTTTTAAAAATTAAGAATTTTTTGGTGTCCGGGGAAGAAAATTCCTGATGCCGGAGTCAGGGATTTTTGTGCCCAGGAGGTGAAATTTTTTTTCCCACCCAAATGTAAAAACGGACACCAGAATGAGATTCAGGGTTGAATTTCATTCTCAAAAATGGTGTTTTTCATTAATTTTAAAAATTAAGAATTTTTTGGTGTCCGGGGAAGAAAATTCCTAATGCCGAAGGCAAGGCAAGGCAAGGCAAAGCAAGGCAAGGCAAGGCAAATTTCATATTTCAAATTTCAAATTTCAAATTTCAAATTTCAAATTTCTTTAATTTTATTTAATTTAATTTAAAATCCCAAAGTCCAGGCCAGACAATTCAAAAAACCAGGTTTTTAAGTCCCGGCGATTTTTGTGCCCAGGAGGTGAAATTTTTTTTCCACCCAAATGTATAAATAGACACCAGAATGCGATTCGGGGTTGAATTTCGTCCATCAAAATGGTGTTTTTCATAGATTTTAAAAATCAAGATTTTTTTGGTGTCCGGGGAAGATAATTCCTGATGCCGGAGTCAGGGATTTTTGGGCCCAGGAGGTGAAATTTTTTTTTTTGATTCAAATATAAAAACAGACCCCCGAATAGATTTGGGGTTGAATTTTGTCCTTAAAAATGGTGTTTTTCATAATTTTTAAAAATCAAGATTTTGTTGGGAAGAAAATGCCTGATGCCGGAGTCAGAGATTTTTGTGCCCAGGAGGTGAAATTTTTTTTTCCACCCAAATCTATAAACGGACGCCGGAATGAGATTCGGGGTTGAATTTCGTGCTTAAAAATGGTGTTTTTCATAGCTTTTAAAAATCAAGATTTTTTTGGTGTCTGGGGAAGAAAATTCCTGATGCCGGGGTCAGAGAGTTTTGTGCCCAGGAGGTGAATTTTTTCCCCCCACCCAAATCTATAAACAGACGCCGGAATGAGATTCGGGGTTGAATTTCGTGCTTAAAAATGGTGTTTTTCATAGCTTTTAAAAATCAAGAATTTTTTGGTGTCCCGGGGAGAAAATTCCTGATGCCGGAGTCAGGGATTTTTGTGCCCAGGAGGTGAAATTTTTTCCCACCCCCAAATCTAAAAACCGACACCAGAATGAGATTCGGGGTTGAATTTCATTCTCAAAAATGGTGTTTTTCATAGCTTTTAAAAATCAAGATTTATTTCATGTCCGGGGAAGAAAATTCCTGATGCCGGAGTCAGGGATTTTTGTGCCCAGGAGGTGAAAAAATTTTTTTGACTCAAATGTAAAAACAGACACCCGAATGAGATTCAGGGTTGAATTTTGTCCTTTAAAATGGTGTTTATCATAATAAATTCCTGATGCCGGAGTCAGGGAGTTTTGTGCCCAGGAGGTGAAATTTTTTTCCACCCAAATGTAAAAACGCACACCAGAATGAGATTCGGGGTTGAATTTCATTCTCAAAAATGGTGTTTTTCATTGCTTTTAAAAATCAAGATTTTTTTGGTGTCTGGGGAAGAAAATTCCTGATGCCAGGGTCAGGGATTTTTGTGCCCAGGAGGTGAATATTTTTTTTGACCCAAATATAAAAACGGATGCCAGAATTAGATTTGGGGTTGAATTTCGTCCTTCAAAATGGTGTTTTTCATAGTTTTTAAAAATGAAGATTTTTTTGGTGGCCGGGGAAGATAATTCCTGATGCCGGAGTCAGGGATTTTTGGGCCCAGGAGGTGAAATTTTTTTTTTTTGATTCAAATATAAAAACAGACACCCGAATAGATTCGGGGTTAAATTTTGTCCTTAAAAATGGTGTTTTTCATAATTTTTAAAAATCAAGATTTTGTTGGGAAGAAAATGCCTGATGCCGGAGTCAGAGATTTTTGTGCCCAGGAGGTGAAATTTTTTTTTCCACCCAAATCTATAAACGGACGCCGGAATGAGATTCGGGGTTGAATTTCGTGCTTAAAAATGGTGTTTTTCATAGCTTTTAAAAATCAAGATTTTTTTGGTGTCCGGGGAAGAAAATTCCTGATGCCGGGGTCAGAGAGTTTTGTGCCCAGGAGGTGAATTTTTCCCCCCCACCCAAATCTATAAACAGACGCCGGAATGAGATTCGGGGTTGAATTTCGTGCTTAAAAATGGTGTTTTTCATAGCTTTTAAAAATCATGAATTTTTTGGTGTCCCGGGGAGAAAATTCCTGATGCCGGAGTCAGGGATTTTTGTGCCCAGGAGGTGAAATTTTTTCCCACCCCCAAATCTAAAAACCGACACCAGAATGAGATTCGGGGTTGAATTTCATTCTCAAAAATGGTGGTTTTCATAGCTTTTAAAAATCAAGATTTATTTCGTGTCCGGGGAAGAAAATTCCTGATGCCGGAGTCAGGGATTTTTGTGCCCAGGAGGTGAAAAATTTTTTTTGACTTAAATGTAAAAACAGACACCCGAATGAGATTCAGGGTTGAATTTTGTCCTTTAAAATGGTGTTTATCATAATAAATTCCTGATGCCGGAGTCAGGGAGTTTTGTGCCCAGGAGGTGAAATTTTTTTCCACCCAAATGTAAAAACGCACACCAGAATGAGATTCGGGGTTGAATTTCATTCTCAAAAATGGTGTTTTTCATTGCTTTTAAAAATCAAGATTTTTTTGGTGTCTGGGGAAGAAAATTCCTGATGCCAGGGTCAGGGATTTTTGTGCCCAGGAGGTGAATATTTTTTTTTCCAACCAAATCTATAAACGGACGCCGGAATGAGATTCGGGGTTGAATTTCGTGCTTAAAAATGGTGTTTTTCATAGCTTTTAAAAATCAAGATTTTTTTGGTGTCCGGGGAAGATAATTCCTGATGCCGGAGTCAGGGATTTTTGGGCCCAGGAGGTGAAATTTTTTTTTTTATTCAAATATAAAAACAGACCCCCGAATAGATTCGGGGTTGAATTTTGTCCTTAAAAATGGTGTTTTTCATAATTTTTAAAAATCAAGATTTTGTTGGGAAGAAAATGCCTGATGCCGGAGTCAGAGATTTTTGTGCCCAGGAGGTGAAATTTTTTTTTCCACCCAAATCTATAAACGGACGCCGGAATGAGATTCGGGGTTGAATTTCGTGCTTAAAAATGGTGTTTTTCATAGCTTTTAAAAATCAAGATTTTTTTGGTGTCTGGGGAAGAAAATTCCTGATGCCGGGGCAGAGAGTTTTGTGCCCAGGAGGTGAATTTTTTCCCACCCCCAAATCTAAAAACCGACACCAGAATGAGATTCGGGGTTGAATTTCATTCTCAAAAATGGTGTTTTTCATAGCTTTTAAAAATCAAGATTTATTTCGTGTCCGGGGAAGAAAATTCCTGATGCCGGAGTCAGGGATTTTTGTGCCCAGGAGGTGAAAAAATTTTTTTGACTCAAATGTAAAAACAGACACCCGAATGAGATTCAGGGTTGAATTTTGTCCTTTAAAATGGTGTTTATCATAATAAATTCCTGATGCCGGAGTCAGGGAGTTTTGTGCCCAGGAGGTGAAATTTTTTTCCACCCAAATGTAAAAACGCATACCAGAATGAGATTCGGGGTTGAATTTCATTCTCAAAAATGGTGTTTTTCATTGCTTTTAAAAATCAAGATTTTTTTGGTGTCTGGGGAAGAAAATTCCTGATGCCAGGGTCAGGGATTTTTGTGCCCAGGAGGTGAATATTTTTTTTTCCAACCAAATCTATAAACGGACGCCGGAATGAGATTCGGGGTTGAATTTCGTGCTTAAAAATGGTGTTTTTCATAGCTTTTAAAAATCAAGATTTTTTTGGTGTCCGGGGAAGATAATTCCTGATGCCGGAGTCAGGGATTTTTGTGCCCAGGAGGTGAATATTTTTTTTTCCAACCAAATCTATAAACGGACGCCGGAATGAGATTCGGGGTTGAATTTCGTGCTTAAAAATGGTGTTTTTCATAGCTTTTAAAAATCAAGATTTTTTTGGTGTCCGGGGAAGATAATTCCTGATGCCGGAGTCAGGGATTTTTGGGCCCAGGAGGTGAAATTTTTTTTTTGATTCAAATATAAAAACAGACCCCCGAATAGATTCGGGGTTGAATTTTGTCCTTAAAAATGGTGTTTTTCATAATTTTTAAAAATCAAGATTTTGTTGGGAAGAAAATGCCTGATGCCGGAGTCAGAGATTTTTGTGCCCAGGAGGTGAAATTTTTTTTTCCACCCAAATCTATAAACGGACGCCGGAATGAGATTCGGGGTTGAATTTCGTGCTTAAAAATGGTGTTTTTCATAGCTTTTAAAAATCAAGATTTTTTTGGTGTCTGGGGAAGAAAATTCCTGATGCCGGGGCAGAGAGTTTTGTGCCCAGGAGGTGAATTTTTTCCCCCCACCCAAATCTATAAACAGACGCCGGAATGAGATTCGGGGTTGAATTTCGTGCTTAAAAATGGTGTTTTTCATAGCTTTTAAAAATCAAGAATTTTTTGGTGTCCCGGGGAGAAAATTCCTGATGCCGGAGTCAGGGATTTTTGTGCCCAGTACGTGAAATTTTTTCCCATCCCCAAATCTAAAAACCGACACCAGAATGAGATTCGGGGTTGAATTTCATTCTCAAAAATGGTGTTTTTCATAGCTTTTAAAAATCAAGATTTATTTCGTGTCCGGGGAAGAAAATTCCTGATGCCGGAGTCAGGGATTTTTGTGCCCAGGAGGTGAAAAAATTTTTTTGACTCAAATGTAAAAACAGACACCCGAATGAGATTCAGGGTTGAATTTTGTCCTTTAAAATGGTGTTTATCATAATAAATTCCTGATGCCGGAGTCAGGGAGTTTTGTGCCCAGGAGGTGAAATTTTTTTCCACCCAAATGTAAAAACGCATACCAGAATGAGATTCGGGGTTGAATTTCATTCTCAAAAATGGTGTTTTTCATTGCTTTTAAAAATCAAGATTTTTTTGGTGTCTGGGGAAGAAAATTCCTGATGCCAGGGTCAGGGATTTTTGTGCCCAGGAGGTGAATATTTTTTTTGACCCAAATATAAAAACGGATGCCAGAATTAGATTTGGGGTTGAATTTCGTCCTTCAAAATGGTGTTTTTCATAGTTTTTAAAAATGAAGATTTTTTTGGTGTCCGGGGAAGATAATTCCTGATGCCGGAGTCAGGGATTTTTGGGCCCAGGAGGTGAAATTTTTTTTTTTTTGATTCAAATATAAAAACAGACACCCGAATAGATTCGGGGTTGAATTTTGTCCTTAAAAATGGTGTTTTTCATAATTTTTAAAAATCAAGATTTTGTTGGGAAGAAAATGCCTGATGCCGGAGTCAGAGATTTTTGTGCCCAGGAGGTGAAATTTTTTTTTCCACCCAAATCTATAAACGGACGCCGGAATGAGTTTCGGGGTTGAATTTCGTGCTTAAAAATGGTGTTTTTCATAGCTTTTAAAAATCAAGAATTTTTTGGTGTCCCGGGGAGAAAATTCCTGATGCCGGAGTCAGGGATTTTTGTGCCCAGGAGGTGAAATTTTTTCCCACCCCCAAATCTAAAAACCAACACCAGAATGAGATTCGGGGTTGAATTTCATTCTCAAAAATGGTGTTTTTCATAGCTTTTAAAAATCAAGATTTATTTCGTGTCCGGGGAAGAAAATTCCTGATGCCGGAGTCAGGGATTTTTGTGCCCAGGAGGTGAAAAAATTTTTTTGACTCAAATGTAAAAACAGACACCCGAATGAGATTCAGGGTTGAATTTTGTCCTTTAAAATGGTGTTTATCATAATAAATTCCTGATGCCGGAGTCAGGGAGTTTTGTGCCCAGGAGGTGAAATTTTTTTCCACCCAAATGTAAAAACGCATACCAGAATGAGATTCGGGGTTGAATTTCATTCTCAAAAATGGTGTTTTTCATTGCTTTTAAAAATCAAGATTTTTTTGGTGTCTGGGGAAGAAAATTCCTGATGCCAGGGTCAGGGATTTTTGTGCCCAGGAGGTGAATATTTTTTTTTCCAACCAAATCTATAAACGGACGCCGGAATGAGATTCGGGGTTGAATTTCGTGCTTAAAAATGGTGTTTTTCATAGCTTTTAAAAATCAAGATTTTTTTGGTGTCCGGGGAAGATAATTCCTGATGCCGGAGTCAGGGATTTTTGGGCCCAGGAGGTGAAATTTTTTTTTTGATTCAAATATAAAAACAGACCCCCGAATAGATTCGGGGTTGAATTTTGTCCTTAAAAATGGTGTTTTTCATAATTTTTAAAAATCAAGATTTTGTTGGGAAGAAAATGCCTGATGCCGGAGTCAGAGATTTTTGTGCCCAGGAGGTGAAATTTTTTTTTCCACCCAAATCTATAAACGGACGCCGGAATGAGATTCGGGGTTGAATTTCGTGCTTAAAAATGGTGTTTTTCATAGCTTTTAAAAATCAAGATTTTTTTGGTGTCTGGGGAAGAAAATTCCTGATGCCGGGGCAGAGAGTTTTGTGCCCAGGAGGTGAATTTTTCCCCCCCACCCAAATCTATAAACAGACGCCGGAATGAGATTCGGGGTTGAATTTCGTGCTTAAAAATGGTGTTTTTCATAGCTTTTAAAAATCATGAATTTTTTGGTGTCCCGGGGAGAAAATTCCTGATGCCGGAGTCAGGGATTTTTGTGCCCAGGAGGTGAAATTTTTTCCCACCCCCAAATCTAAAAACCGACACCAGAATGAGATTCGGGGTTGAATTTCATTCTCAAAAATGGTGGTTTTCATAGCTTTTAAAAATCAAGATTTATTTCGTGTCCGGGGAAGAAAATTCCTGATGCCGGAGTCAGGGATTTTTGTGCCCAGGAGGTGAAAAAATTTTTTTGACTTAAATGTAAAAACAGACACCCGAATGAGATTCAGGGTTGAATTTTGTCCTTTAAAATGGTGTTTATCATAATAAATTCCTGATGCCGGAGTCAGGGAGTTTTGTGCCCAGGAGGTGAAATTTTTTTCCACCCAAATGTAAAAACGCACACCAGAATGAGATTCGGGGTTGAATTTCATTCTCAAAAATGGTGTTTTTCATTGCTTTTAAAAATCAAGATTTTTTTGGTGTCTGGGGAAGAAAATTCCTGATGCCAGGGTCAGGGATTTTTGTGCCCAGGAGGTGAATATTTTTTTTTCCAACCAAATCTATAAACGGACGCCGGAATGAGATTCGGGGTTGAATTTCGTGCTTAAAAATGGTGTTTTTCATAGCTTTTAAAAATCAAGATTTTTTTGGTGTCCGGGGAAGATAATTCCTGATGCCGGAGTCAGGGATTTTTGGGCCCAGGAGGTGAAATTTTTTTTTTTATTCAAATATAAAAACAGACCCCCGAATAGATTCGGGGTTGAATTTTGTCCTTAAAAATGGTGTTTTTCATAATTTTTAAAAATCAAGATTTTGTTGGGAAGAAAATGCCTGATGCCGGAGTCAGAGATTTTTGTGCCCAGGAGGTGAAATTTTTTTTTCCACCCAAATCTATAAACGGACGCCGGAATGAGATTCGGGGTTGAATTTCGTGCTTAAAAATGGTGTTTTTCATAGCTTTTAAAAATCAAGATTTTTTTGGTGTCTGGGGAAGAAAATTCCTGATGCCGGGGCAGAGAGTTTTGTGCCCAGGAGGTGAATTTTTTCCCACCCCCAAATCTAAAAACCGACACCAGAATGAGATTCGGGGTTGAATTTCATTCTCAAAAATGGTGTTTTTCATAGCTTTTAAAAATCAAGATTTATTTCGTGTCCGGGGAAGAAAATTCCTGATGCCGGAGTCAGGGATTTTTGTGCCCAGGAGGTGAAAAAATTTTTTTGACTCAAATGTAAAAACAGACACCCGAATGAGATTCAGGGTTGAATTTTGTCCTTTAAAATGGTGTTTATCATAATAAATTCCTGATGCCGGAGTCAGGGAGTTTTGTGCCCAGGAGGTGAAATTTTTTTCCACCCAAATGTAAAAACGCATACCAGAATGAGATTCGGGGTTGAATTTCATTCTCAAAAATGGTGTTTTTCATTGCTTTTAAAAATCAAGATTTTTTTGGTGTCTGGGGAAGAAAATTCCTGATGCCAGGGTCAGGGATTTTTGTGCCCAGGAGGTGAATATTTTTTTTTCAAACCAAATCTATAAACGGACGCCGGAATGAGATTCGGGGTTGAATTTCGTGCTTAAAAATGGTGTTTTTCATAGCTTTTAAAAATCAAGATTTTTTTGGTGTCCGGGGAAGATAATTCCTGATGCCGGAGTCAGGGATTTTTGGGCCCAGGAGGTGAAATTTTTTTTTTGATTCAAATATAAAAACAGACCCCCGAATAGATTCGGGGTTGAATTTTGTCCTTAAAAATGGTGTTTTTCATAATTTTTAAAAATCAAGATTTTGTTGGGAAGAAAATGCCTGATGCCGGAGTCAGAGATTTTTGTGCCCAGGAGGTGAAATTTTTTTTTCCACCCAAATCTATAAACGGACGCCGGAATGAGATTCGGGGTTGAATTTCGTGCTTAAAAATGGTGTTTTTCATAGCTTTTAAAAATCAAGATTTTTTTGGTGTCTGGGGAAGAAAATTCCTGATGCCGGGGCAGAGAGTTTTGTGCCCAGGAGGTGAATTTTTTTCCCCCACCCAAATCTATAAACAGACGCCGGAATGAGATTCGGGGTTGAATTTCGTGCTTAAAAATGGTGTTTTTCATAGCTTTTAAAAATCAAGAATTTTTTGGTGTCCCGGGGAGAAAATTCCTGATGCCGGAGTCAGGGATTTTTGTGCCCAGTACGTGAAATTTTTTCCCATCCCCAAATCTAAAAACCGACACCAGAATGAGATTCGGGGTTGAATTTCATTCTCAAAAATGGTGTTTTTCATAGCTTTTAAAAATCAAGATTTATTTCGTGTCCGGGGAAGAAAATTCCTGATGCCGGAGTCAGGGATTTTTGTGCCCAGGAGGTGAAAAATTTTTTTTGACTCAAATGTAAAAACAGACACCCGAATGAGATTCAGGGTTGAATTTTGTCCTTTAAAATGGTGTTTATCATAATAAATTCCTGATGCCGGAGTCAGGGAGTTTTGTGCCCAGGAGGTGAAATTTTTTTCCACCCAAATGTAAAAACGCATACCAGAATGAGATTCGGGGTTGAATTTCATTCTCAAAAATGGTGTTTTTCATTGCTTTTAAAAATCAAGATTTTTTTGGTGTCTGGGGAAGAAAATTCCTGATGCCAGGGTCAGGGATTTTTGTGCCCAGGAGGTGAATATTTTTTTTGACCCAAATATAAAAACGGATGCCAGAATTAGATTTGGGGTTGAATTTCGTCCTTCAAAATGGTGTTTTTCATAGTTTTTAAAAATGAAGATTTTTTTGGTGTCCGGGGAAGATAATTCCTGATGCCGGAGTCAGGGATTTTTGGGCCCAGGAGGTGAAATTTTTTTTTTTTTTGATTCAAATATAAAAACAGACACCCGAATAGATTCGGGGTTGAATTTTGTCCTTAAAAATGGTGTTTTTCATAATTTTTAAAAATCAAGATTTTGTTGGGAAGAAAATGCCTGATGCCGGAGTCAGAGATTTTTGTGCCCAGGAGGTGAAATTTTTTTTTCCACCCAAATCTATAAACGGACGCCGGAATGAGTTTCGGGGTTGAATTTCGTGCTTAAAAATGGTGTTTTTCATAGCTTTTAAAAATCAAGAATTTTTTGGTGTCCCGGGGAGAAAATTCCTGATGCCGGAGTCAGGGATTTTTGTGCCCAGGAGGTGAAATTTTTTCCCACCCCCAAATCTAAAAACCAACACCAGAATGAGATTCGGGGTTGAATTTCATTCTCAAAAATGGTGTTTTTCATAGCTTTTAAAAATCAAGATTTATTTCGTGTCCGGGGAAGAAAATTCCTGATGCCGGAGTCAGGGATTTTTGTGCCCAGGAGGTGAAAAATTTTTTTTGACTCAAATGTAAAAACAGACACCCGAATGAGATTCAGGGTTGAATTTTGTCCTTTAAAATGGTGTTTATCATAATAAATTCCTGATGCCGGAGTCAGGGAGTTTTGTGCCCAGGAGGTGAAATTTTTTTCCACCCAAATGTAAAAACGCATACCAGAATGAGATTCGGGGTTGAATTTCATTCTCAAAAATGGTGTTTTTCATTGCTTTTAAAAATCAAGATTTTTTTGGTGTCTGGGGAAGAAAATTCCTGATGCCAGGGTCAGGGATTTTTGTGCCCAGGAGGTGAATATTTTTTTTTCCAACCAAATCTATAAACGGACGCCGGAATGAGATTCGGGGTTGAATTTCGTGCTTAAAAATGGTGTTTTTCATAGCTTTTAAAAATCAAGATTTTTTTGGTGTCCGGGGAAGATAATTCCTGATGCCGGAGTCAGGGATTTTTGGGCCCAGGAGGTGAAATTTTTTTTTTGATTCAAATATAAAAACAGACCCCCGAATAGATTCGGGGTTGAATTTTGTCCTTAAAAATGGTGTTTTTCATAATTTTTAAAAATCAAGATTTTGTTGGGAAGAAAATGCCTGATGCCGGAGTCAGAGAGTTTTGTGCCCAGGAGGTGAATTTTTTTCCCCCACCCAAATCTATAAACAGACGCCGGAATGAGATTCGGGGTTGAATTTCGTGCTTAAAAATGGTGTTTTTCATAGCTTTTAAAAATCAAGAATTTTTTGGTGTCCCGGGGAGAAAATTCCTGATGCCGGAGTCAGGGATTTTTGTGCCCAGGAGGTGAAATTTTTTCCCACCCCCAAATCTAAAAACCGACACCAGAATGAGATTCGGGGTTGAATTTCATTCTCAAAAATGGTGTTTTTCATAGCTTTTAAAAATCAAGATTTATTTCGTGTCCGGGGAAGAAAATTCCTGATGCCGGAGTCAGGGATTTTTGTGCCCAGGAGGTGAAAAATTTTTTTTGACTCAAATGTAAAAACAGACACCCGAATGAGATTCAGGGTTGAATTTTGTCCTTTAAAATGGTGTTTATCATAATAAATTCCTGATGCCGGAGTCAGGGAGTTTTGTGCCCAGGAGGTGAAATTTTTTTCCACCCAAATGTAAAAACGCATACCAGAATGAGATTCGGGGTTGAATTTCATTCTCAAAAATGGTGTTTTTCATTGCTTTTAAAAATCAAGATTTTTTTGGTGTCTGGGGAAGAAAATTCCTGATGCCAGGGTCAGGGATTTTTGTGCCCAGGAGGTGAATATTTTTTTTTCCAACCAAATCTATAAACGGACGCCGGAATGAGATTCGGGGTTGAATTTCGTGCTTAAAAATGGTGTTTTTCATAGCTTTTAAAAATCAAGATTTTTTTGGTGTCCGGGGAAGATAATTCCTGATGCCGGAGTCAGGGATTTTTGGGCCCAGGAGGTGAAATTTTTTTTTTGATTCAAATATAAAAACAGACCCCCGAATAGATTCGGGGTTGAATTTTGTCCTTAAAAATGGTGTTTTTCATAATTTTTAAAAATCAAGATTTTGTTGGGAAGAAAATGCCTGATGCCGGAGTCAGAGATTTTTGTGCCCAGGAGGTGAAATTTTTTTTTCCACCCAAATCTATAAACGGACGCCGGAATGAGATTCGGGGTTGAATTTCGTGCTTAAAAATGGTGTTTTTCATAGCTTTTAAAAATCAAGATTTTTTTGGTGTCTGGGGAAGAAAATTCCTGATGCCGGGGCAGAGAGTTTTGTGCCCAGGAGGTGAATTTTTTTCCCCCCACCCAAATCTATAAACAGACGCCGGAATGAGATTCGGGGTTGAATTTCGTGCTTAAAAATGGTGTTTTTCATAGCTTTTAAAAATCAAGAATTTTTTGGTGTCCCGGGGAGAAAATTCCTGATGCCGGAGTCAGGGATTTTTGTGCCCAGTACGTGAAATTTTTTCCCATCCCCAAATCTAAAAACCGACACCAGAATGAGATTCGGGGTTGAATTTCATTCTCAAAAATGGTGTTTTTCATAGCTTTTAAAAATCAAGATTTATTTCGTGTCCGGGGAAGAAAATTCCTGATGCCGGAGTCAGGGATTTTTGTGCCCAGGAGGTGAAAAATTTTTTTTGACTCAAATGTAAAAACAGACACCCGAATGAGATTCAGGGTTGAATTTTGTCCTTTAAAATGGTGTTTATCATAATAAATTCCTGATGCCGGAGTCAGGGAGTTTTGTGCCCAGGAGGTGAAATTTTTTTCCACCCAAATGTAAAAACGCATACCAGAATGAGATTCGGGGTTGAATTTCATTCTCAAAAATGGTGTTTTTCATTGCTTTTAAAAATCAAGATTTTTTTGGTGTCTGGGGAAGAAAATTCCTGATGCCAGGGTCAGGGATTTTTGTGCCCAGGAGGTGAATATTTTTTTTGACCCAAATATAAAAACGGATGCCAGAATTAGATTTGGGGTTGAATTTCGTCCTTCAAAATGGTGTTTTTCATAGTTTTTAAAAATGAAGATTTTTTTGGTGTCCGGGGAAGATAATTCCTGATGCCGGAGTCAGGGATTTTTGGGCCCAGGAGGTGAAATTTTTTTTTTTTGATTCAAATATAAAAACAGACACCCGAATAGATTCGGGGTTGAATTTTGTCCTTAAAAATGGTGTTTTTCATAATTTTTAAAAATCAAGATTTTGTTGGGAAGAAAATGCCTGATGCCGGAGTCAGAGATTTTTGTGCCCAGGAGGTGAAATTTTTTTTTCCACCCAAATCTATAAACGGACGCCGGAATGAGTTTCGGGGTTGAATTTCGTGCTTAAAAATGGTGTTTTTCATAGCTTTTAAAAATCAAGAATTTTTTGGTGTCCCGGGGAGAAAATTCCTGATGCCGGAGTCAGGGATTTTTGTGCCCAGGAGGTGAAATTTTTTCCCACCCCCAAATCTAAAAACCAACACCAGAATGAGATTCGGGGTTGAATTTCATTCTCAAAAATGGTGTTTTTCATAGCTTTTAAAAATCAAGATTTATTTCGTGTCCGGGGAAGAAAATTCCTGATGCCGGAGTCAGGGATTTTTGTGCCCAGGAGGTGAAAAATTTTTTTTGACTCAAATGTAAAAACAGACACCCGAATGAGATTCAGGGTTGAATTTTGTCCTTTAAAATGGTGTTTATCATAATAAATTCCTGATGCCGGAGTCAGGGAGTTTTGTGCCCAGGAGGTGAAATTTTTTTCCACCCAAATGTAAAAACGCATACCAGAATGAGATTCGGGGTTGAATTTCATTCTCAAAAATGGTGTTTTTCATTGCTTTTAAAAATCAAGATTTTTTTGGTGTCTGGGGAAGAAAATTCCTGATGCCAGGGTCAGGGATTTTTGTGCCCAGGAGGTGAATATTTTTTTTTCCAACCAAATCTATAAACGGACGCCGGAATGAGATTCGGGGTTGAATTTCGTGCTTAAAAATGGTGTTTTTCATAGCTTTTAAAAATCAAGATTTTTTTGGTGTCCGGGGAAGATAATTCCTGATGCCGGAGTCAGGGATTTTTGGGCCCAGGAGGTGAAATTTTTTTTTTGATTCAAATATAAAAACAGACCCCCGAATAGATTCGGGGTTGAATTTTGTCCTTAAAAATGGTGTTTTTCATAATTTTTAAAAATCAAGATTTTGTTGGGAAGAAAATGCCTGATGCCGGAGTCAGAGAGTTTTGTGCCCAGGAGGTGAATTTTTTTCCCCCACCCAAATCTATAAACAGACGCCGGAATGAGATTCGGGGTTGAATTTCGTGCTTAAAAATGGTGTTTTTCATAGCTTTTAAAAATCAAGAATTTTTTGGTGTCCCGGGGAGAAAATTCCTGATGCCGGAGTCAGGGATTTTTGTGCCCAGGAGGTGAAATTTTTTCCCACCCCCAAATCTAAAAACCGACACCAGAATGAGATTCGGGGTTGAATTTCATTCTCAAAAATGGTGTTTTTCATAGCTTTTAAAAATCAAGATTTATTTCGTGTCCGGGGAAGAAAATTCCTGATGCCGGAGTCAGGGATTTTTGTGCCCAGGAGGTGAAAAATTTTTTTTGACTCAAATGTAAAAACAGACACCCGAATGAGATTCAGGGTTGAATTTTGTCCTTTAAAATGGTGTTTATCATAATAAATTCCTGATGCCGGAGTCAGGGAGTTTTGTGCCCAGGAGGTGAAATTTTTTTCCACCCAAATGTAAAAACGCATACCAGAATGAGATTCGGGGTTGAATTTCATTCTCAAAAATGGTGTTTTTCATTGCTTTTAAAAATCAAGATTTTTTTGGTGTCTGGGGAAGAAAATTCCTGATGCCAGGGTCAGGGATTTTTGTGCCCAGGAGGTGAATATTTTTTTTTCCAACCAAATCTATAAACGGACGCCGGAATGAGATTCGGGGTTGAATTTCGTGCTTAAAAATGGTGTTTTTCATAGCTTTTAAAAATCAAGATTTTTTTGGTGTCCGGGGAAGATAATTCCTGATGCCGGAGTCAGGGATTTTTGGGCCCAGGAGGTGAAATTTTTTTTTTTATTCAAATATAAAAACAGACCCCCGAATAGATTCGGGGTTGAATTTTGTCCTTAAAAATGGTGTTTTTCATAATTTTTAAAAATCAAGATTTTGTTGGGAAGAAAATGCCTGATGCCGGAGTCAGAGATTTTTGTGCCCAGGAGGTGAAATTTTTTTTTCCACCCAAATCTATAAACGGACGCCGGAATGAGATTCGGGGTTGAATTTCGTGCTTAAAAATGGTGTTTTTCATAGCTTTTAAAAATCAAGATTTTTTTGGTGTCTGGGGAAGAAAATTCCTGATGCCGGGGCAGAGAGTTTTGTGCCCAGGAGGTGAATTTTTTCCCACCCCCAAATCTAAAAACCGACACCAGAATGAGATTCGGGGTTGAATTTCATTCTCAAAAATGGTGTTTTTCATAGCTTTTAAAAATCAAGATTTATTTCGTGTCCGGGGAAGAAAATTCCTGATGCCGGAGTCAGGGATTTTTGTGCCCAGGAGGTGAAAAATTTTTTTTGACTCAAATGTAAAAACAGACACCCGAATGAGATTCAGGGTTGAATTTTGTCCTTTAAAATGGTGTTTATCATAATAAATTCCTGATGCCGGAGTCAGGGAGTTTTGTGCCCAGGAGGTGAAATTTTTTTCCACCCAAATGTAAAAACGCATACCAGAATGAGATTCGGGGTTGAATTTCATTCTCAAAAATGGTGTTTTTCATTGCTTTTAAAAATCAAGATTTTTTTGGTGTCTGGGGAAGAAAATTCCTGATGCCAGGGTCAGGGATTTTTGTGCCCAGGAGGTGAATATTTTTTTTTCCAACCAAATCTATAAACGGACGCCGGAATGAGATTCGGGGTTGAATTTCGTGCTTAAAAATGGTGTTTTTCATAGCTTTTAAAAATGAAGATTTTTTTGGTGTCCGGGGAAGATAATTCCTGATGCCGGAGTCAGGGATTTTTGGGCCCAGGAGGTGAATTTTTTTTTTTGATTCAAATATAAAAACAGACCCCCGAATAGATTCGGGGTTGAATTTTGTCCTTAAAAATGGTGTTTTTCATAATTTTTAAAAATCAAGATTTTGTTGGGAAGAAAATGCCTGATGCCGGAGTCAGAGATTTTTGTGCCCAGGAGGTGAAATTTTTTTTTCCACCCAAATCTATAAACGGACGCCGGAATGAGATTCGGGGTTGAATTTCGTGCTTAAAAATGGTGTTTTTCATAGCTTTTAAAAATCAAGATTTTTTTGGTGTCTGGGGAAGAAAATTCCTGATGCCGGGGCAGAGAGTTTTGTGCCCAGGAGGTGAATTTTTTTCCCCCACCCAAATCTATAAACAGACGCCGGAATGAGATTCGGGGTTGAATTTCGTGCTTAAAAATGGTGTTTTTCATAGCTTTTAAAAATCAAGAATTTTTTGGTGTCCCGGGGAGAAAATTCCTGATGCCGGAGTCAGGGATTTTTGTGCCCAGTACGTGAAATTTTTTCCCATCCCCAAATCTAAAAACCGACACCAGAATGAGATTCGGGGTTGAATTTCATTCTCAAAAATGGTGTTTTTCATAGCTTTTAAAAATCAAGATTTATTTCGTGTCCGGGGAAGAAAATTCCTGATGCCGGAGTCAGGGATTTTTGTGCCCAGGAGGTGAAAAATTTTTTTTGACTCAAATGTAAAAACAGACACCCGAATGAGATTCAGGGTTGAATTTTGTCCTTTAAAATGGTGTTTATCATAATAAATTCCTGATGCCGGAGTCAGGGAGTTTTGTGCCCAGGAGGTGAAATTTTTTTCCACCCAAATGTAAAAACGCATACCAGAATGAGATTCGGGGTTGAATTTCATTCTCAAAAATGGTGTTTTTCATTGCTTTTAAAAATCAAGATTTTTTTGGTGTCTGGGGAAGAAAATTCCTGATGCCAGGGTCAGGGATTTTTGTGCCCAGGAGGTGAATATTTTTTTTGACCCAAATATAAAAACGGATGCCAGAATTAGATTTGGGGTTGAATTTCGTCCTTCAAAATGGTGTTTTTCATAGTTTTTAAAAATGAAGATTTTTTTGGTGTCCGGGGAAGATAATTCCTGATGCCGGAGTCAGGGATTTTTGGGCCCAGGAGGTGAAATTTTTTTTTTTTGATTCAAATATAAAAACAGACACCCGAATAGATTCGGGGTTGAATTTTGTCCTTAAAAATGGTGTTTTTCATAATTTTTAAAAATCAAGATTTTGTTGGGAAGAAAATGCCTGATGCCGGAGTCAGAGATTTTTGTGCCCAGGAGGTGAAATTTTTTTTTCCACCCAAATCTATAAACGGACGCCGGAATGAGTTTCGGGGTTGAATTTCGTGCTTAAAAATGGTGTTTTTCATAGCTTTTAAAAATCAAGAATTTTTTGGTGTCCCGGGGAGAAAATTCCTGATGCCGGAGTCAGGGATTTTTGTGCCCAGGAGGTGAAATTTTTTCCCACCCCCAAATCTAAAAACCAACACCAGAATGAGATTCGGGGTTGAATTTCATTCTCAAAAATGGTGTTTTTCATAGCTTTTAAAAATCAAGATTTATTTCGTGTCCGGGGAAGAAAATTCCTGATGCCGGAGTCAGGGATTTTTGTGCCCAGGAGGTGAAAAATTTTTTTTGACTCAAATGTAAAAACAGACACCCGAATGAGATTCAGGGTTGAATTTTGTCCTTTAAAATGGTGTTTATCATAATAAATTCCTGATGCCGGAGTCAGGGAGTTTTGTGCCCAGGAGGTGAAATTTTTTTCCACCCAAATGTAAAAACGCATACCAGAATGAGATTCGGGGTTGAATTTCATTCTCAAAAATGGTGTTTTTCATTGCTTTTAAAAATCAAGATTTTTTTGGTGTCTGGGGAAGAAAATTCCTGATGCCAGGGTCAGGGATTTTTGTGCCCAGGAGGTGAATATTTTTTTTTCCAACCAAATCTATAAACGGACGCCGGAATGAGATTCGGGGTTGAATTTCGTGCTTAAAAATGGTGTTTTTCATAGCTTTTAAAAATCAAGATTTTTTTGGTGTCCGGGGAAGATAATTCCTGATGCCGGAGTCAGGGATTTTTGGGCCCAGGAGGTGAAATTTTTTTTTTTTGATTCAAATATAAAAACAGACACCCGAATAGATTCGGGGTTGAATTTTGTCCTTAAAAATGGTGTTTTTCATAATTTTTAAAAATCAAGATTTTGTTGGGAAGAAAATGCCTGATGCCGGAGTCAGAGATTTTTGTGCCCAGGAGGTGAAATTTTTTTTTCCACCCAAATCTATAAACGGACGCCGGAATGAGTTTCGGGGTTGAATTTCGTGCTTAAAAATGGTGTTTTTCATAGCTTTTAAAAATCAAGAATTTTTTGGTGTCCCGGGGAGAAAATTCCTGATGCCGGAGTCAGGGATTTTTGTGCCCAGGAGGTGAAATTTTTTCCCACCCCCAAATCTAAAAACCAACACCAGAATGAGATTCGGGGTTGAATTTCATTCTCAAAAATGGTGTTTTTCATAGCTTTTAAAAATCAAGATTTATTTCGTGTCCGGGGAAGAAAATTCCTGATGCCGGAGTCAGGGATTTTTGTGCCCAGGAGGTGAAAAATTTTTTTTGACTCAAATGTAAAAACAGACACCCGAATGAGATTCAGGGTTGAATTTTGTCCTTTAAAATGGTGTTTATCATAATAAATTCCTGATGCCGGAGTCAGGGAGTTTTGTGCCCAGGAGGTGAAATTTTTTTCCACCCAAATGTAAAAACGCATACCAGAATGAGATTCGGGGTTGAATTTCATTCTCAAAAATGGTGTTTTTCATTGCTTTTAAAAATCAAGATTTTTTTGGTGTCTGGGGAAGAAAATTCCTGATGCCAGGGTCAGGGATTTTTGTGCCCAGGAGGTGAATATTTTTTTTTCCAACCAAATCTATAAACGGACGCCGGAATGAGATTCGGGGTTGAATTTCGTGCTTAAAAATGGTGTTTTTCATAGCTTTTAAAAATCAAGATTTTTTTGGTGTCCGGGGAAGATAATTCCTGATGCCGGAGTCAGGGATTTTTGGGCCCAGGAGGTGAAATTTTTTTTTTGATTCAAATATAAAAACAGACCCCCGAATAGATTCGGGGTTGAATTTTGTCCTTAAAAATGGTGTTTTTCATAATTTTTAAAAATCAAGATTTTGTTGGGAAGAAAATGCCTGATGCCGGAGTCAGAGATTTTTGTGCCCAGGAGGTGAAATTTTTTTTTCCACCCAAATCTATAAACGGACGCCGGAATGAGATTCGGGGTTGAATTTCGTGCTTAAAAATGGTGTTTTTCATAGCTTTTAAAAATCAAGATTTTTTTGGTGTCTGGGGAAGAAAATTCCTGATGCCGGGGCAGAGAGTTTTGTGCCCAGGAGGTGAATTTTTTCCCCCCACCCAAATCTATAAACAGACGCCGGAATGAGATTCGGGGTTGAATTTCGTGCTTAAAAATGGTGTTTTTCATAGCTTTTAAAAATCAAGAATTTTTTGGTGTCCCGGGGAGAAAATTCCTGATGCCGGAGTCAGGGATTTTTGTGCCCAGGAGGTGAAATTTTTTCCCACCCCCAAATCTAAAAACCAACACCAGAATGAGATTCGGGGTTGAATTTCATTCTCAAAAATGGTGTTTTTCATAGCTTTTAAAAATCAAGATTTATTTCGTGTCCGGGGAAGAAAATTCCTGATGCCGGAGTCAGGGATTTTTGTGCCCAGGAGGTGAAAAATTTTTTTTGACTCAAATGTAAAAACAGACACCCGAATGAGATTCAGGGTTGAATTTTGTCCTTTAAAATGGTGTTTATCATAATAAATTCCTGATGCCGGAGTCAGGGAGTTTTGTGCCCAGGAGGTGAAATTTTTTTCCACCCAAATGTAAAAACGCATACCAGAATGAGATTCGGGGTTGAATTTCATTCTCAAAAATGGTGTTTTTCATTGCTTTTAAAAATCAAGATTTTTTTGGTGTCTGGGGAAGAAAATTCCTGATGCCAGGGTCAGGGATTTTTGTGCCCAGGAGGTGAATATTTTTTTTTCCAACCAAATCTATAAACGGACGCCGGAATGAGATTCGGGGTTGAATTTCGTGCTTAAAAATGGTGTTTTTCATAGCTTTTAAAAATCAAGATTTTTTTGGTGTCCGGGGAAGATAATTCCTGATGCCGGAGTCAGGGATTTTTGGGCCCAGGAGGTGAAATTTTTTTTTTGATTCAAATATAAAAACAGACCCCCGAATAGATTCGGGGTTGAATTTTGTCCTTAAAAATGGTGTTTTTCATAATTTTTAAAAATCAAGATTTTGTTGGGAAGAAAATGCCTGATGCCGGAGTCAGAGATTTTTGTGCCCAGGAGGTGAAATTTTTTTTTCCACC
>NC_139513.1:165718132-165824132 GCF_947247035.1 Vipera ursinii | reverse complement strand
ATCTATAAACGGACACCAGAATGAGATTCGGGGTTGAATTTCGTGCTTAAAAATGGTGTTTTTCATAGCTTTTAAAAATCAAGATTTTTTTGGTGTACGGGGAAGAAAATTCCTGATGCCGGGGTCAGAGAGTTTTGTGCCCAGGAGGTGAATTTTTTTTTCCCACCCAAATCTATAAACAGACGCCGGAATGAGATTCGGGGTTGAATTTCGTGCTTAAAAATGGTGTTTTTTATAGCTTTTAAAAATCAAGAATTTTTTGGTGTCCGGGGAAGAAAATTCCTGATGCCGGAGTCAGGGACTTTTATTTATTTATTTATTTATTTTAATTCCATTTATATCCCGCCCTTCTCCGAAGACTCAGGGCGGCTTACAAGCTTAGCAGTAGCCTTCATTCTATGTATATGCCTGCTTATTAGGGCTTTCACACACACCCCAAGCAGCATTATTACAAAGTCAGCTTAATTGCCCCCAACAATCTGGGTCCTTTTGTGCCCAGGAGGTGAAATTATTTTCCACTCAAATGTAAAAACGGATGCCAGAATTAGATTTGGGGTTTAATTTCATGCTTAAAAATGGTTTTTTCTATAGATTTTAAAAATCAAGGTTTTTTAGTGTCCAGGGAAGAAAATTCCTGATGCCGGGGTGAGGGATTTTTGTGCCCAGGAGGTGAATTTTTCGTTGTTGACCCAAATGTAAAAACGGATGCCAGAATTACATTCGGGGTTTAATTTCACGCTTAAAAATTGTGTTTTTTATACTTTTTAAAAATCAAGCATTTTTTGGTGTCCGGGCTAGTAAATTTCTGATGCCGGGGTCAGGGATTTTTGTGCCCAGGAGGTGAATTTTTCATTGTTGACCCAAATGTAAAAACGGATGCCAGAATTACATTCGGGGTTGAATTTCACGCTTAAAAATGGTGTTTTTTATAGTTTTGAAAAGTCAAGAATTTTTTGTTGTCCGGGAAAGAAAATTACTGATGCCGGGGTCAGGGATTTTATTTGCCTAGGAGGTGAACATTATTTTTTTGACTCAAATGAAAAAACGGACGCCAGAATTAGATTTGGGGTTTAATTTCATGCTTAAAAATGGTGTTTTCTATAGATTTTAAAAATCAAGGTTTTTTGGTGTCCGGGGAAGAAAATTCCTGATGCCGGGGTGAGGGATTTTTCTGCCCAGGAGGTGAATATTTCGTTGTTGACCCAAATGTAAAAACGGATGCCAGAATTACATTCGGGGTTTAATTTCACGCTTAAAAATGGTGTTTTTTATACTTTTTAAAAATCAAGCATTTTTTGGTGTCCGGGCAAGTAAATTTTTGATGCCGGGGTCAGGGATTTTTGTGCCCAGGGGGTGAAATTTTTTTTTGACCCAAATGTAAAAATGGACACTAGAATTAGTTTCGGGGTTGAATTTCACGCTTAAAAATGGTGTTTTTTATAGTTTTTAAAAATCAAGAATTTTTTGTTGTCCGGGAAAGAAAATTACTGATGCCGGGGTCAGGGATTTTTGTGCCCAGGAGGTGATTTTTTTTTTGACTCAAATGTAAAAACGGACGCCAGAATTAGATTTGGGGTTTAATTTCATGCTTAAAAATGGTGTTTTCTATAGATTTTAAAAATCAAGGTTTTTTGGTGTCCGGGGAAGAAAATTCCTGATGCCGGGGTGAGGGATTTTTCTGCCCAGGAGGTGAATATTTCGTTGTTGACCCAAATGTAAAAACGGATGCCAGAATTACATTCGGGGTTTAATTTCACGCTTAAAAATTGTGTTTTTTATACTTTTTAAAAATCAAGAATTTTTTGGTGTCCGGGCTAGTAAATTTCTGATGCCGGGGTCAGGGATTTTTGTGCCCAGGAGGTGAAATTTTTTTCCACCCAAATGTAAAAACGCACGCCAGAATGAGATTCGGGGTTGAATTTCATTCTCAAAAATGGTGTTTTTCATTGCTTTTAAAAATCAAGATTTTTTTGGTGTCTGGGGAAGAAAATTCCTGATGCCAGGGTCAGGGATTTTTGTGCCCAGGAGGTGAATATTTTTTTTGACCCAAATATAAAAACGGATGCCAGAATTAGATTTGGGGTTGAATTTCGTCCTTCAAAATGGTGTTTTTCATAGTTTTTAAAAATGAAGATTTTTTTGGTGTCCGGGGAAGATAATTCCTGATGCCGGAGTCAGGGATTTTTGGGCCCAGGAGGTGAAATTTTTTTTTTATTCAAATATAAAAACAGACACCCGAATAGATTCGGGGTTGAATTTTGTCCTTAAAAATGGTGTTTTTCATAATTTTTAAAAATCAAGATTTTGTTGGGAAGAAAATGCCTGATGCCGGAGTCAGAGATTTTTGTGCCCAGGAGGTGAAATTTTTTTTTCCACCCAAATCTATAAACGGACGCCAGAATGAGATTCGGGGTTGAATTTCGTGCTTAAAAATGGTGTTTTTCATAGCTTTTAAAAATCAAGATTGTTTTGGTGTCCGGGGAAGAAAATTCCTGATGCCGGGGTCAGAGAGTTTTGTGCCCAGGAGGTGAATTTTTCCCCCCCACCCAAATCTATAAACAGACGCCGGAATGAGATTCGGGGTTGAATTTCGTGCTTAAAAATGGTGTTTTTCATAGCTTTTAAAAATTTTTTCCCACCCCCAAATCTAAAAACCGACACCAGAATGAGATTCGGGGTTGAATTTCATTCTCAAAAATGGTGTTTTTCATAGCTTTTAAAAATCAAGATTTATTTCGTGTCCGGGGAAGAAAATTCCTGATGCCGGAGTCAGGGATTTTTGTGCCCAGGAGGTGAAAAAAATTTTTTGACTCAAATGTAAAAACAGACACCCGAATGAGATTCAGGGTTGAATTTTGTCCTTTAAAATGGTGTTTATCATAATAAATTCCTGATGCCGGAGTCAGGGAGTTTTGTGCCCAGGAGGTGAAATTTTTTTCCACCCAAATGTAAAAACGCACACCAGAATGAGATTCGGGGTTGAATTTCATTCTCAAAAATGGTGTTTTTCATTGCTTTTAAAAATCAAGATTTTTTTGGTGTCTGGGGAAGAAAATTCCTGATGCCAGGGTCAGGGATTTTTGTGCCCAGGAGGTGAATATTTTTTTGACCCAAATATAAAAACGGATGCCAGAATTAGATTTGGGGTTGAATTTCATCCTTCAAAATGGTGTTTTTCATAGTTTTTAAAAATGAAGATTTTTTTGGTGTCCGGGGAAGATAATTCCTGATGCCGGAGTCAGGGATTTTTGGGCCCAGGAAGTGAAATTTTTTTTTTTGATTCAAATATAAAAACAGATACCCGAATAGATTCGGGGTTGAATTTTGTCCTTAAAAATGGTGTTTTTCATAATTTTTAAAAATCAAGATTTTGTTGGGAAGAAAATGCCTGATGCCGGAGTCAGGGATTTTTGTGCCCAGGAGGTGAAAAATTTCTTTTGACTCAAATGTAAAAACAGACACCCGAATGAGATTCAGGGTTGAATTTTGTCCTTTAAAATGGTGTTTATCATAATAAATTCCTGATGCCGGAGTCAGGGAGTTTTGTGCCCAGGAGGTGAAATTTTTTTCCACCCAAATGTAAAAACGCACACCAGAATGAGATTCGGGGTTGAATTTCATTCTCAAAAATGGTGTTTTTCATTGCTTTTAAAAATCAAGATTTTTTTGGTGTCTGGGGAAGAAAATTCCTGATGCCAGGGTCAGGGATTTTTGTGCCCAGGAGGTGAATATTTTTTTTGACCCAAATATAAAAACGGATGCCAGAATTAGATTCGGGGTTGAATTTCTTCCTTAAAAATGGTGTTTTTCATAATTTTTAAAAATCAAGATTTTGTTGGGAAGAAAATGCCTGATGCCGGAGTCAGAGATTTTTGTGCCCAGGAGGTGAAATTTTTTTTTCCACCCAAATCTATAAACGGACGCCGGAATGAGATTCGGGGTTGAATTTCGTGCTTAAAAATGGTGTTTTTCATAGCTTTTAAAAATCAAGATTTTTTTGGTGTCCGGGGAAGATAATTCCTGATGCCGGAGTCAGGGATTTTTGGGCCCAGGAGGTGAAATTTTTTTTTTTGATTCAAATATAAAAACAGACCCCCGAATAGATTCGGGGTTGAATTTTGTCCTTAAAAATGGTGTTTTTCATAATTTTTAAAAATCAAGATTTTGTTGGGAAGAAAATGCCTGATGCCGGAGTCAGAGAATTTTGTGCCCAGGAGGTGAAATTTTTTTTTCCACCCAAATCTATAAACGGACGCCGGAATGAGATTCGGGGTTGAATTTCGTGCTTAAAAATGGTGTTTTTCATAGCTTTTAAAAATCAAGATTTTTTTGGTGTCCGGGGAAGAAAATTCCTGATGCCGGGGTCAGAGAGTTTTGTGCCCAGGAGGTGAATTTTTTCCCCCCACCCAAATCTATAAACAGACGCCGGAATGAGATTCGGGGTTGAATTTCGTGCTTAAAAATGGTGTTTTTCATAGCTTTTAAAAATCAAGAATTTTTTGGTGTCCCGGGGAGAAAATTCCTGATGCCGGAGTCAGGGATTTTTGTGCCCAGGAGGTGAAATTTTTTCCCACCCCCAAATCTAAAAACCGACACCAGAATGAGATTCGGGGTTGAATGTCATTCTCAAAAATGGTGTTTTTCATAGCTTTTAAAAATCAAGATTTATTTCGTGTCCGGGGAAGAAAATTCCTGATGCCGGAGTCAGGGATTTTTGTGCCCAGGAGGTGAAAAAATTTTTTTGACTCAAATGTAAAAACAGACACCCGAATGAGATTCAGGGTTGAATTTTGTCCTTTAAAATGGTGTTTATCATAATAAATTCCTGATGCCGGAGTCAGGGAGTTTTGTGCCCAGGAGGTGAATTTTTTTTCCACCCAAATGTAAAAACGCACACCAGAATGAGATTCGGGGTTGAATTTCATTCTCAAAAATGGTGTTTTTCATTGCTTTTAAAAATCAAGATTTTTTTGGTGTCTGGGGAAGAAAATTCCTGATGCCAGGGTCAGGGATTTTTGTGCCCAGGAGGTGAATATTTTTTTTGACCCAAATATAAAAACGGATGCCAGAATTAGATTTGGGGTTGAATTTTGTCCTTCAAAATGGTGTTTTTCATAGTTTTTAAAAATGAAGATTTTTTTGGTGTCCGGGGAAGATAATTCCTGATGCCGGAGTCAGGGATTTTTGGGCCCAGGAGGTGAATTTTTTTTTTTGATTCAAATATAAAAACAGACACCCGAATAGATTCGGGGTTGAATTTTGTCCTTAAAAATGGTGTTTTTCATAATTTTTAAAAATCAAGATTTTGTTGAGAAGAAAATGCCTGATGCCGGAGTCAGAGATTTTTGTGCCCAGGAGGTGAAATTTTTTTTTCCACCCAAATCTATAAACGGACGCCGGAATGAGATTCGGGGTTGAATTTCGTGCTTAAAAATGGTGTTTTTCATAGCTTTTAAAAATCAAGATTTTTTTGGTGTCCGGGGAAGAAAATTCCTGATGCCGGGGTCAGAGAGTTTTGTGCCCAGGAGGTGAATTTTTTTCCCCCACCCAAATCTATAAACAGACGCCGGAATGAGATTCGGGGTTGAATTTCGTGCTTAAAAATGGTGTTTTTCATAGCTTTTAAAAATCAAGAATTTTTTGGTGTCCCGGGGAGAAAATTCCTGATGCCGGAGTCAGGGATTTTTGTGCCCAGGAGGTGAAATTTTTTCCCACCCCCAAATCTAAAAACCGACACCAGAATGAGATTCGGGGTTGAATTTCATTCTCAAAAATGGTGTTTTTCATAGCTTTTAAAAATCAAGATTTATTTCGTGTCCGGGGAAGAAAATTCCTGATGCCGGAGTCAGGGATTTTTGTGCCCAGGAGGTGAAATTTTTTCCCACCCCCAAATCTAAAAACCGACACCCGAATGAGATTCAGGGTTGAATTTTGTCCTTTAAAATGGTGTTTATCATAATAAATTCCTGATGCCGGAGTCAGGGAGTTTTGTGCCCAGGAGGTGAAATTTTTTTCCACCCAAATGTAAAAACGCACACCAGAATGAGATTCGGGGTTGAATTTCATTCTCAAAAATGGTGTTTTTCATTGCTTTTAAAAATCAAGATTTTTTTGGTGTCTGGGGAAGAAAATTCCTGATGCCAGGGTCAGGGATTTTTGTGCCCAGGAGGTGAATATTTTTTTTGACCCAAATATAAAAACGGATGCCAGAATTAGATTTGGGGTTGAATTTCGTCCTTCAAAATGGTGTTTTTCATAGTTTTTAAAAATGAAGATTTTTTTGGTGTCCGGGGAAGATAATTCCTGATGCCGGAGTCAGGGATTTTTGGGCCCAGGAGGTGAATTTTTTTTTTTTGATTCAAATATAAAAACAGACACCCGAATAGATTCGGGGTTGAATTTTGTCCTTAAAAATGGTGTTTTTCATAATTTTTAAAAATCAAGATTTTGTTGGGAAGAAAATGCCTGATGCCGGAGTCAGAGATTTTTGTGCCCAGGAGGTGAAATTTTTTTTTCCACCCAAATCTATAAACGGACGCCGGAATGAGATTCGGGGTTGAATTTCGTGCTTAAAAATGGTGTTTTTCATAGCTTTTAAAAATCAAGATTTTTTTGGTGTCCGGGGAAGAAAATTCCTGATGCCGGGGTCAGAGAGTTTTGTGCCCAGGAGGTGAATTTTTCCCCCCACCCAAATCTATAAACAGATGCCGGAATGAGATTCGGGGTTGAATTTCGTGCTTAAAAATGGTGTTTTTCATAGCTTTTAAAAATCAAGAATTTTTTGGTGTCCCGGGGAGAAAATTCCTGATGCCGGAGTCAGGGATTTTTGTGCCCAGGAGGTGAGATTTTTTCCCACCCCCAAATCTAAAAACCGACACCAGAATGAGATTCGGGGTTGAATTTCATTCTCAAAAATGGTGTTTTTCATAGCTTTTAAAAATCAAGATTTATTTCGTGTCCGGGGAAGAAAATTCCTGATGCCGGAGTCAGGGATTTTTGTGCCCAGGAGGTGAAAAAATTTTTTTGACTCAAATGTAAAAACAGACACCCGAATGAGATTCAGGGTTGAATTTTGTCCTTTAAAATGGTGTTTATCATAATAAATTCCTGATGCCGGAGTCAGGGAGTTTTGTGCCCAGGAGGTGAAATTTTTTTCCACCCAAATGTAAAAACGCACACCAGAATGAGATTCGGGGTTGAATTTCATTCTCAAAAATGGTGTTTTTCATTGCTTTTAAAAATCAAGAATTTTTTGGTGTCCCGGGGAGAAAATTCCTGATGCCGGAGTCAGAGATTTTTGTGCCCAGGAGGTGAAATTTTTTTTTCCACCCAAATCTATAAACGGACGCCGGAATGAGATTCGGGGTTGAATTTCGTGCTTAAAAATGGTGTTTTTCATAGCTTTTAAAAATCAAGATTTTTTTGGTGTCCGGGGAAGAAAATTCCTGATGCCGGGGTCAGAGAGTTTTGTGCCCAGGAGGTGAATTTTCCCCCCCCACCCAAATCTATAAACAGACGCCGGAATGAGATTCGGGGTTGAATTTCGTGCTTAAAAATGGTGTTTTTCATAGCTTTTAAAAATCAAGAATTTTTTGGTGTCCCGGGGAGAAAATTCCTGATGCCGGAGTCAGGGATTTTTGTGCCCAGGAGGTGAAATTTTTTCCCACCCCCAAATCTAAAAACCGACACCAGAATGAGATTCGGGGTTGAATTTCATTCTCAAAAATGGTGTTTTTCATAGCTTTTAAAAATCAAGATTTATTTCGTGTCCGGGGAAGAAAATTCCTGATGCCGGAGTCAGGGATTTTTGTGCCCAGGAGGTGAAAAATTTTTTTTGACTCAAATGTAAAAACAGACACCCGAATGAGATTCAGGGTTGAATTTTGTCCTTTAAAATGGTGTTTATCATAATAAATTCCTGATGCCGGAGTCAGGGAGTTTTGTGCCCAGGAGGTGAAATTTTTTTCCACCCAAATGTAAAAACGCACACCAGAATGAGATTCGGGGTTGAATTTCATTCTCAAAAATGGTGTTTTTCATTGCTTTTAAAAATCAGGATTTTTTTGGTGTCTGGGGAAGAAAATTCCTGATGCCAGGGTCAGGGATTTTTGTGCCCAGGAGGTGAATATTTTTTTTGACCCAAATATAAAAACGGATGCCAGAATTAGATTTGGGGTTGAATTTTGTCCTTCAAAATGGTGTTTTTCACAGTTTTTAAAAATGAAGATTTTTTTGGTGTCCGGGGAAGGTAATTCCTGATGCCGGAGTCAGGGATTTTTGTGCCCAGGAGGTGAAAAAATTTTTTTTGACTCAAATGTAAAAACAGACACCCGAATGAGATTCAGGGTTGAATTTTGTCCTTTAAAATGGTGTTTATCATAATAAATTCCTGATGCCGGAGTCAGGGAGTTTTGTGCCCAGGAGGTGAAATTTTTTTCCACCCAAATGTAAAAACGCACACCAGAATGAGATTCGGGGTTGAATTTCATTCTCAAAAATGGTGTTTTTCATTGCTTTTAAAAATCAGGATTTTTTTGGTGTCTGGGGAAGAAAATTCCTGATGCCAGGGTCAGGGATTTTTGTGCCCAGGAGGTGAATATTTTTTTTGACCCAAATATAAAAACGGATGCCAGAATTAGATTTGGGGTTGAATTTCGTCCTTCAAAATGGTGTTTTTCATAGTTTTTAAAAATGAAGATTTTTTTGGTGTCCGGGGAAGGTAATTCCTGATGCCGGAGTCAGGGATTTTTGGGCCCAGGAGGTGAAATTTTTTTTTTTGATTCAAATATAAAAACAGACACCCGAATAGATTCGGGGTTGAATTTTGTCCTTAAAAATGGTGTTTTTCATAATTTTTAAAAATCAAGATTTTGTTGGGAAGAAAATGCCTGATGCCGGAGTCAGAGATTTTTGTGCCCAGGAGGTGAAATTTTTTTTTCCACCCAAATCTATAAACGGACGCCGGAATGAGATTCGGGGTTGAATTTCGTGCTTAAAAATGGTGTTTTTCATAGCTTTTAAAAATCAAGATTTTTTTGGTGTCCGGGGAAGAAAATTCCTGATGCCGGGGTCAGAGAGTTTTGTGCCCAGGAGGTGAATTTTCCCCCCCCACCCAAATCTATAAACAGACGCCGGAATGAGATTCGGGGTTGAATTTCGTGCTTAAAAATGGTGTTTTTCATAGCTTTTAAAAATCAAGAATTTTTTGGTGTCCCGGGGAGAAAATTCCTGATGCCGGAGTCAGGGATTTTTGTGCCCAGGAGGTGAAATTTTTTCCCACCCCCAAATCTAAAAACCGACACCAGAATGAGATTCGGGGTTGAATTTCATTCTCAAAAATGGTGTTTTTCATAGCTTTTAAAAATCAAGATTTATTTCGTGTCCGGGGAAGAAAATTCCTGATGCCGGAGTCAGGGATTTTTGTGCCCAGGAGGTGAAAAATTTTTTTTGACTCAAATGTAAAAACAGACACCCGAATGAGATTCAGGGTTGAATTTTGTCCTTTAAAATGGTGTTTATCATAATAAATTCCTGATGCCGGAGTCAGGGAGTTTTGTGCCCAGGAGGTGAATTTTTTTTCCACCCAAATGTAAAAACGCACACCAGAATGAGATTCGGGGTTGAATTTCATTCTCAAAAATGGTGTTTTTCATTGCTTTTAAAAATCAAGATTTTTTTGGTGTCTGGGGAAGAAAATTCCTGATGCCAGGGTCAGGGATTTTTGTGCCCAGGAGGTGAATATTTTTTTTGACCCAAATATAAAAACGGATGCCAGAATTAGATTTGGGGTTGAATTTCGTCCTTCAAAATGGTGTTTTTCATAGTTTTTAAAAATGAAGATTTTTTTGGTGTCCGGGGAAGATAATTCCTGATGCCGGAGTCAGGGATTTTTGGGCCCAGGAGGTGAAATTTTTTTTTTTATTCAAATATAAAAACAGACACCCGAATAGATTCGGGGTTGAATTTTGTCCTTAAAAATGGTGTTTTTCATAATTTTTAAAAATCAAGATTTTGTTGGGAAGAAAATGCCTGATGCCGGAGTCAGAGATTTTTGTGCCCAGGAGGTGAAATTTTTTTTTCCACCCAAATCTATAAACGGACGCCGGAATGAGATTCGGGGTTGAATTTCGTGCTTAAAAATGGTGTTTTTCATAGCTTTTAAAAATCAAGATTTTTTTGGTGTCCGGGGAAGAAAATTCCTGATGCCGGGGTCAGAGAGTTTTGTGCCCAGGAGGTGAATTTTTTCCCCCCACCCAAATCTATAAACAGACGCCGGAATGAGATTCGGGGTTGAATTTCGTGTTTAAAAATGGTGTTTTTCATAGCTTTTAAAAATCAAGAATTTTTTGGTGTCCCGGGGAGAAAATTCCTGATGCCGGAGTCAGGGATTTTTGTGCCCAGGAGGTGAAATTTTTTCCCACCCCCAAATCTAAAAACCGACACCAGAATGAGATTCGGGGTTGAATTTCATTCTCAAAAATGGTGTTTTTCATAGCTTTTAAAAATCAAGATTTATTTCGTGTCCGGGAATGAAAATTCCTGATGCCGGAGTCAGGGATTTTTGTGCCCAGGAGGTGAAAAATTTTTTTTGACTCAAATGTAAAAACAGACACCCGAATGAGATTCAGGGTTGAATTTTGTCCTTTAAAATGGTGTTTATCATAATAAATTCCTGATGCCGGAGTCAGGGAGTTTTGTGCCCAGGAGGTGAAATTTTTTTCTACCCAAATGTAAAAACGCACACCAGAATGAGATTCGGGGTTGAATTTCATTCTCAAAAATGGTGTTTTTCATTGCTTTTAAAAATCAAGATTTTTTTGGTGTCTGGGGAAGAAAATTCCTGATGCCAGGGTCAGGGATTTTTGTGCCCAGGAGGTGAATATTTTTTTTGACCCAAATATAAAAACGGATGCCAGAATTAGATTTGGGGTTGAATTTCGTCCTTCAAAATGGTGTTTTTCATAGTTTTTAAAAATGAAGATTTTTTTGGTGTCCGGGGAAGATAATTCCTGATGCCGGAGTCAGGGATTTTTGGGCCCAGGAGGTGAAATTTTTTTTTTTGATTCAAATATAAAAACAGACACCCGAATAGATTCGGGGTTGAATTTTGTCCTTAAAAATGGTGTTTTTCATAATTTTTAAAAATCAAGATTTTGTTGGGAAGAAAATGCCTGATGCCGGAGTCAGAGATTTTTGTGCCCAGGAGGTGAAATTTTTTTTTCCACCCAAATCTATAAACGGACGCCGGAATGAGATTCGGGGTTGAATTTCGTGCTTAAAAATGGTGTTTTTCATAGCTTTTAAAAATCAAGATTTTTTTGGTGTCCGGGGAAGAAAATTCCTGATGCCTGGGTCAGAGAGTTTTGTGCCCAGGAGGTGAATTTTTTTCCCCCACCCAAATCTATAAACAGACGCCGGAATGAGATTCGGGGTTGAATTTCGTGCTTAAAAATGGTGTTTTTCATAGCTTTTAAAAATCAAGAATTTTTTGGTGTCCCGGGGAGAAAATTCCTGATGCCGGAGTCAGGGATTTTTGTGCCCAGGAGGTGAAATTTTTTCCCACCCCCAAATCTAAAAACCGACACCAGAATGAGATTCGGGGTTGAATTTCATTCTCAAAAATGGTGTTTTTCATAGCTTTTAAAAATCAAGATTTATTTCGTGTCCGGGAAAGAAAATTCCTGATGCCGGAGTCAGGGATTTTTGTGCCCAGGAGGTGAAAAATTTTTTTTGACTCAAATGTAAAAACAGACACCCGAATGAGATTCAGGGTTGAATTTTGTCCTTTAAAATGGTGTTTATCATAATAAATTCCTGATGCCGGAGTCAGGGAGTTTTGTGCCCAGGAGGTGAAATTTTTTTCTACCCAAATGTAAAAACGCACACCAGAATGAGATTCGGGGTTGAATTTCATTCTCAAAAATGGTGTTTTTCATTGCTTTTAAAAATCAAGATTTTTTTGGTGTCTGGGGAAGAAAATTCCTGATGCCAGGGTCAGGGATTTTTGTGCCCAGGAGGTGAATATTTTTTTTGACCCAAATATAAAAACGGATGCCAGAATTAGATTTGGGGTTGAATTTTGTCCTTCAAAATGGTGTTTTTCATAGTTTTTAAAAATGAAGATTTTTTTGGTGTCCGGGGAAGATAATTCCTGATGCCGGAGTCAGGGATTTTTGGGCCCAGGAGGTGAAATTTTTTTTTTTGATTCAAATATAAAAACAGACACCCGAATAGATTCGGGGTTGAATTTTGTCCTTAAAAATGGTGTTTTTCATAATTTTTAAAAATCAAGATTTTGTTGAGAAGAAAATGCCTGATGCCGGAGTCAGAGATTTTTGTGCCCAGGAGGTGAAATTTTTTTTTCCACCCAAATCTATAAACGGACGCCGGAATGAGATTCGGGGTTGAATTTCGTGCTTAAAAATGGTGTTATTCATAGCTTTTAAAAATCAAGATTTTTTTGGTGTCCGGGGAAGAAAATTCCTGATGCCGGGGTCAGAGAGTTTTGTGCCCAGGAGGTGAATTTTTTTCCCCCACCCAAATCTATAAACAGACGCCGGAATGAGATTCGGGGTTGAATTTCGTGCTTAAAAATGGTGTTTTTCATAGCTTTTAAAAATCAAGAATTTTTTGGTGTCCCGGGGAGAAAATTCCTGATGCCGGAGTCAGGGATTTTTGTGCCCAGGAGGTGAAATTTTTTCCCACCCCCAAATCTAAAAACCGACACCAGAATGAGATTCGGGGTTGAATTTCATTCTCAAAAATGGTGTTTTTCATAGCTTTTAAAAATCAAGATTTATTTCGTGTCCGGGGAAGAAAATTCCTGATGCCGGAGTCAGGGATTTTTGTGCCCAGGAGGTGAAATTTTTTCCCACCCCCAAATCTAAAAACCGACACCCGAATGAGATTCAGGGTTGAATTTTGTCCTTTAAAATGGTGTTTATCATAATAAATTCCTGATGCCGGAGTCAGGGAGTTTTGTGCCCAGGAGGTGAATTTTTTTTCCACCCAAATGTAAAAACGCACACCAGAATGAGATTCGGGGTTGAATTTCATTCTCAAAAATGGTGTTTTTCATTGCTTTTAAAAATCAAGATTTTTTTGGTGTCTGGGGAAGAAAATTCCTGATGCCAGGGTCAGGGATTTTTGTGCCCAGGAGGTGAATATTTTTTTTGACCCAAATATAAAAACGGATGCCAGAATTAGATTTGGGGTTGAATTTCGTCCTTCAAAATGGTGTTTTTCATAGTTTTTAAAAATGAAGATTTTTTTGGTGTCCGGGGAAGATAATTCCTGATGCCGGAGTCAGGGATTTTTGGGCCCAGGAGGTGAAATTTTTTTTTTTGATTCAAATATAAAAACAGACACCCGAATAGATTCGGGGTTGAATTTTGTCCTTAAAAATGGTGTTTTTCATAATTTTTAAAAATCAAGATTTTGTTGGGAAGAAAATGCCTGATGCCGGAGTCAGAGATTTTTGTGCCCAGGAGGTGAAATTTTTTTTTCCACCCAAATCTATAAACGGACGCCGGAATGAGATTCGGGGTTGAATTTCGAGCTTAAAAATGGTGTTTTTCATAGCTTTTAAAAATCAAGATTTTTTTGGTGTCCGGGGAAGAAAATTCCTGATGCCGGGGTCAGAGAGTTTTGTGCCCAGGAGGTGAATTTTTTCCCCCCACCCAAATCTATAAACAGATGCCGGAATGAGATTCGGGGTTGAATTTCGTGCTTAAAAATGGTGTTTTTCATAGCTTTTAAAAATCAAGAATTTTTTGGTGTCCCGGGGAGAAAATTCCTGATGCCGGAGTCAGGGATTTTTGTGCCCAGGAGGTGAAATTTTTTCCCACCCCCAAATCTAAAAACCGACACCAGAATGAGATTCGGGGTTGAATTTCATTCTCAAAAATGGTGTTTTTCATAGCTTTTAAAAATCAAGATTTATTTCGTGTCCGGGGAAGAAAATTCCTGATGCCGGAGTCAGGGAATTTTTGTGCCCAGGAGGTGAAAAAATTTTTTGACTCAAATGTAAAAACAGACACCCGAATGAGATTCAGGGTTGAATTTTGTCCTTTAAAATGGTGTTTATCATAATAAATTCCTGATGCCGGAGTCAGGGAGTTTTGTGCCCAGGAGGTGAAATTTTTTTCCACCCAAATGTAAAAACGCACACCAGAATGAGATTCGGGGTTGAATTTCATTCTCAAAAATGGTGTTTTTCATTGCTTTTAAAAATCAAGAATTTTTTGGTGTCCCGGGGAGAAAATTCCTGATGCCGGAGTCAGGGATTTTTGTGCCCAGGAGGTGAAATTTTTTCCCACCCCCAAATCTAAAAACCGACACCAGAATGAGATTCGGGGTTGAATTTCATTCTCGAAAATGGTGTTTTTCATAGCTTTTAAAAATCAAGATTTATTTCGTGTCCGGGGAAGAAAATTCCTGATGCCGGAGTCAGGGATTTTTGTGCCCAGGAGGTGAAAAAATTTTTTTGACTCAAATGTAAAAACAGACACCCGAATGAGATTCAGGGTTGAATTTTGTCCTTTAAAATGGTGTTTATCATAATAAATTCCTGATGCCGGAGTCAGGGAGTTTTGTGCCCAGGAGGTGAAATTTTTTTCCACCCAAATGTAAAAACGCACACCAGAATGAGATTCGGGGTTGAATTTCATTCTCAAAAATGGTGTTTTTCATTGCTTTTAAAAATCAAGATTTTTTTGGTGTCTGGGGAAGAAAATTCCTGATGCCAGGGTCAGGGATTTTTGTGCCCAGGAGGTGAATATTTTTTTGACCCAAATATAAAAACGGATGCCAGAATTAGATTTGGGGTTGAATTTCGTCCTTCAAAATGGTGTTTTTCATAGTTTTTAAAATGAAGATTTTTTTGGTGTCCGGGGAAGATAATTCCTGATGCCGGAGTCAGGGATTTTTGGGCCCAGGAGGTGAAATTTTTTTTTTTGATTCAAATATAAAAACAGACACCCGAATAGATTCGGGGTTGAATTTTGTCCTTAAAAATGGTGTTTTTCATAATTTTTAAAAATCAAGATTTTGTTGGGAAGAAAATGCCTGATGCCGGAGTCAGAGATTTTTGTGCCCAGGAGGTGAAATTTTTTTTTCCACCCAAATCTATAAACGGACGCCGGAATGAGATTCGGGGTTGAATTTCGTGCTTAAAAATGGTGTTTTTCATAGCTTTTAAAAATCAAGATTTTTTTGGTGTCCGGGGAAGAAAATTCCTGATGCCGGGGTCAGAGAGTTTTGTGCCCAGGAGGTGAATTTTTTTCCCCCACCCAAATCTATAAACAGACGCCGGAATGAGATTCGGGGTTGAATTTCGTGCTTAAAAATGGTGTTTTTCATAGCTTTTAAAAATCAAGAATTTTTTGGTGTCCCGGGGAGAAAATTCCTGATGCCGGAGTCAGGGATTTTTGTGCCCAGGAGGTGAAATTTTTTCCCACCCCCAAATCTAAAAACCGACACCAGAATGAGATTCGGGGTTGAATTTCATTCTCAAAAATGGTGTTTTTCATAGCTTTTAAAAATCAAGATTTATTTCGTGTCCGGGGAAGAAAATTCCTGATGCCGGAGTCAGGGATTTTTGTGCCCAGGAGGTGAAAAAAATTTTTTGACTCAAATGTAAAAACAGACACCCGAATGAGATTCAGGGTTGAATTTTGTCCTTTAAAATGGTGTTTATCATAATAAATTCCTGATGCCGGAGTCAGGGAGTTTTGTGCCCAGGAGGTGAAATTTTTTTCCACCCAAATGTAAAAACGCACACCAGAATGAGATTCGGGGTTGAATTTCATTCTCAAAAATGGTGTTTTTCATTGCTTTTAAAAATCAAGATTTTTTTGGTGTCTGGGGAAGAAAATTCCTGATCCCAGGGTCAGGGATTTTTGTGCCCAGGAGGTGAATATTTTTTTTGACCCAAATATAAAAACGGATGCCAGAATTAGATTTGGGGTTGAATTTCGTCCTTCAAAATGGTGTTTTTCATAGTTTTTAAAAATGAAGATTTTTTTGGTGTCCGGGGAAGATAATTCCTGATGCCGGAGTCAGGGATTTTTGGGCCCTGGAGGTGAAATTTTTTTTTCCACCCAAATCTATAAATGGACGCCGGAATGAGATTCGGGGTTGAATTTCGTGCTTAAAAATGGTGTTTTTCATAGCTTTTAAAAATCAAGATTTTGTTGGGAAGAAAATGCCTGATGCCGGAGTCAGAGATTTTTGTGCCCAGGAGGTGAAATTTTTTTTTCCACCCAAATCTATAAATGGACGCCGGAATGAGATTCGGGGTTGAATTTCGTGCTTAAAAATGGTGTTTTTCATAGCTTTTAAAAATCAAGAATTTTTTGGTGTCCCGGGGAGAAAATTCCTGATGCCGGAGTCAGGGATTTTTGTGCCCAGGAGGTGAAATTTTTTCCCACCCCCAAATCTAAAACCGACACCAGAATGAGATTCGGGGTTGAATTTCATTCTCAAAAATGGTGTTTTTCATAGCTTTTAAAAATCAAGATTTATTTCGTGTCCGGGGAAGAAAATTCCTGATGCCGGAGTCAGGGATTTTTGTGCCCAGGAGGTGAAAAATTTTTTTTGACTCAAATGTAAAAACAGACACCCGAATGAGATTCAGGGTTGAATTTTGTCCTTTAAAATGGTGTTTATCATAATAAATTCCTGATGCCGGAGTCAGGGAGTTTTGTGCCCAGGAGGTGAATTTTTTTTCCACCCAAATGTAAAAACGCACACCAGAATGAGATTCGGGGTTGAATTTCATTCTCAAAAATGGTGTTTTTCATTGCTTTTAAAAATCAAGATTTTTTTGGTGTCTGGGGAAGAAAATTCCTGATGCCAGGGTCAGGGATTTTTGTGCCCAGGAGGTGAATATTTTTTTTGACCCAAATATAAAAACGGATGCCAGAATTAGATTTGGGGTTGAATTTCGTCCTTCAAAATGGTGTTTTTCATAGTTTTTAAAAATGAAGATTTTTTTGGTGTCCGGGGAAGATAATTCCTGATGCCGGAGTCAGGGATTTTTGGGCCCAGGAGGTGAAATTTTTTTTTTTTGATTCAAATATAAAAACAGACACCCGAATAGATTCGGGGTTGAATTTTGTCCTTAAAAATGGTGTTTTTCATAATTTTTAAAAATCAAGATTTTGTTGGGAAGAAAATGCCTGATGCCGGAGTCAGAGATTTTTGTGCCCAGGAGGTGAAATTTTTTTTTCCACCCAAATCTATAAACGGACGCCGGAATGAGATTCGGGGTTGAATTTCGTGCTTAAAAATGGTGTTTTTCATAGCTTTTAAAAATCAAGATTTTTTTGGTGTCCGGGGAAGAAAATTCCTGATGCCGGGGTCAGAGAGTTTTGTGCCCAGGAGGTGAATTTTTTCCCCCCACCCAAATCTATAAACAGACGCCGGAATGAGATTCGGGGTTGAATTTCGTGCTTAAAAATGGTGTTTTTCATAGCTTTTAAAAATCAAGAATTTTTTGGTGTTCCGGGGAGAAAATTCCTGATGCCGGAGTCAGGGATTTTTGTGCCCAGGAGGTGAAATTTTTTCCCACCCCCAAATCTAAAAACCGACACCAGAATGAGATTCGGGGTTGAATTTCATTCTCAAAAATGGTGTTTTTCATAGCTTTTAAAAATCAAGATTTATTTCGTGTCCGGGAAAGAAAATTCCTGATGCCGGAGTCAGGGATTTTTGTGCCCAGGAGGTGAAAAATTTTTTTTGACTCAAATGTAAAAACAGACACCCGAATGAGATTCAGGGTTGAATTTTGTCCTTTAAAATGGTGTTTATCATAATAAATTCCTGATGCCGGAGTCAGGGAGTTTTGTGCCCAGGAGGTGAAATTTTTTTCTACCCAAATGTAAAAACGCACACCAGAATGAGATTCGGGGTTGAATTTCATTCTCAAAAATGGTGTTTTTCATTGCTTTTAAAAATCAAGATTTTTTTGGTGTCTGGGGAAGAAAATTCCTGATGCCAGGGTCAGGGATTTTTGTGCCCAGGAGGTGAATATTTTTTTTGACCCAAATATAAAAACGGATGCCAGAATTAGATTTGGGGTTGAATTTCGTCCTTCAAAATGGTGTTTTTCATAGTTTTTAAAAATGAAGATTTTTTTGGTGTCCGGGGAAGATAATTCCTGATGCCGGAGTCAGGGATTTTTGGGCCCAGGAGGTGAAATTTTTTTTTTTTGATTCAAATATAAAAACAGACACCCGAATAGATTCGGGGTTGAATTTTGTCCTTAAAAATGGTGTTTTTCATAATTTTTAAAAATCAAGATTTTGTTGGGAAGAAAATGCCTGATGCCGGAGTCAGAGATTTTTGTGCCCAGGAGGTGAAATTTTTTTTTCCACCCAAATCTATAAACGGACGCCGGAATGAGATTCGGGGTTGAATTTCGTGCTTAAAAATGGTGTTTTTCATAGCTTTTAAAAATCAAGATTTTTTTGGTGTCCGGGGAAGAAAATTCCTGATGCCGGGGTCAGAGAGTTTTGTGCCCAGGAGGTGAATTTTCCCCCCCCACCCAAATCTATAAACAGACGCCGGAATGAGATTCGGGGTTGAATTTCGTGCTTAAAAATGGTGTTTTTCATAGCTTTTAAAAATCAAGAATTTTTTGGTGTCCCGGGGAGAAAATTCCTGATGCCGGAGTCAGGGATTTTTGTGCCCAGGAGGTGAAATTTTTTCCCACCCCCAAATCTAAAAACCGACACCAGAATGAGATTCGGGGTTGAATTTCATTCTCAAAAATGGTGTTTTTCATAGCTTTTAAAAATCAAGATTTATTTCGTGTCCGGGGAAGAAAATTCCTGATGCCGGAGTCAGGGATTTTTGTGCCCAGGAGGTGAAAAATTTTTTTTGACTCAAATGTAAAAACAGACACCCGAATGAGATTCAGGGTTGAATTTTGTCCTTTAAAATGGTGTTTATCATAATAAATTCCTGATGCCGGAGTCAGGGAGTTTTGTGCCCAGGAGGTGAAATTTTTTTCCACCCAAATGTAAAAACGCACACCAGAATGAGATTCGGGGTTGAATTTCATTCTCAAAAATGGTGTTTTTCATTGCTTTTAAAAATCAGGATTTTTTTGGTGTCTGGGGAAGAAAATTCCTGATGCCAGGGTCAGGGATTTTTGTGCCCAGGAGGTGAATATTTTTTTTGACCCAAATATAAAAACGGATGCCAGAATTAGATTTGGGGTTGAATTTTGTCCTTCAAAATGGTGTTTTTCACAGTTTTTAAAAATGAAGATTTTTTTGGTGTCCGGGGAAGGTAATTCCTGATGCCGGAGTCAGGGATTTTTGTGCCCAGGAGGTGAAAAAATTTTTTTTGACTCAAATGTAAAAACAGACACCCGAATGAGATTCAGGGTTGAATTTTGTCCTTTAAAATGGTGTTTATCATAATAAATTCCTGATGCCGGAGTCAGGGAGTTTTGTGCCCAGGAGGTGAAATTTTTTTCCACCCAAATGTAAAAACGCACACCAGAATGAGATTCGGGGTTGAATTTCATTCTCAAAAATGGTGTTTTTCATTGCTTTTAAAAATCAGGATTTTTTTGGTGTCTGGGGAAGAAAATTCCTGATGCCAGGGTCAGGGATTTTTGTGCCCAGGAGGTGAATATTTTTTTTGACCCAAATATAAAAACGGATGCCAGAATTAGATTTGGGGTTGAATTTCGTCCTTCAAAATGGTGTTTTTCATAGTTTTTAAAAATGAAGATTTTTTTGGTGTCCGGGGAAGGTAATTCCTGATGCCGGAGTCAGGGATTTTTGGGCCCAGGAGGTGAAATTTTTTTTTTTTGATTCAAATATAAAAACAGACACCCGAATAGATTCGGGGTTGAATTTTGTCCTTAAAAATGGTGTTTTTCATAATTTTTAAAAATCAAGATTTTGTTGGGAAGAAAATGCCTGATGCCGGAGTCAGAGATTTTTGTGCCCAGGAGGTGAAATTTTTTTTTCCACCCAAATCTATAAACGGACGCCGGAATGAGATTCGGGGTTGAATTTCGTGCTTAAAAATGGTGTTTTTCATAGCTTTTAAAAATCAAGATTTTTTTGGTGTCCGGGGAAGAAAATTCCTGATGCCGGGGTCAGAGAGTTTTGTGCCCAGGAGGTGAATTTCCCCCCCCCACCCAAATCTATAAACAGACGCCGGAATGAGATTCGGGGTTGAATTTCGTGCTTAAAAATGGTGTTTTTCATAGCTTTTAAAAATCAAGAATTTTTTGGTGTCCCGGGGAGAAAATTCCTGATGCCGGAGTCAGGGATTTTTGTGCCCAGGAGGTGAAATTTTTTCCCACCCCCAAATCTAAAAACCGACACCAGAATGAGATTCGGGGTTGAATTTCATTCTCAAAAATGGTGTTTTTCATAGCTTTTAAAAATCAAGATTTATTTCGTGTCCGGGGAAGAAAATTCCTGATGCCGGAGTCAGGGATTTTTGTGCCCAGGAGGTGAAAAATTTTTTTTGACTCAAATGTAAAAACAGACACCCGAATGAGATTCAGGGTTGAATTTTGTCCTTTAAAATGGTGTTTATCATAATAAATTCCTGATGCCGGAGTCAGGGAGTTTTGTGCCCAGGAGGTGAATTTTTTTTCCACCCAAATGTAAAAACGCACACCAGAATGAGATTCGGGGTTGAATTTCATTCTCAAAAATGGTGTTTTTCATTGCTTTTAAAAATCAAGATTTTTTTGGTGTCTGGGGAAGAAAATTCCTGATGCCAGGGTCAGGGATTTTTGTGCCCAGGAGGTGAATATTTTTTTTGACCCAAATATAAAAACGGATGCCAGAATTAGATTTGGGGTTGAATTTCGTCCTTCAAAATGGTGTTTTTCATAGTTTTTAAAAATGAAGATTTTTTTGGTGTCCGGGGAAGATAATTCCTGATGCCGGAGTCAGGGATTTTTGGGCCCAGGAGGTGAAATTTTTTTTTTTTTATTCAAATATAAAAACAGACACCCGAATAGATTCGGGGTTGAATTTTGTCCTTAAAAATGGTGTTTTTCATAATTTTTAAAAATCAAGATTTTGTTGGGAAGAAAATGCCTGATGCCGGAGTCAGAGATTTTTGTGCCCAGGAGGTGAAATTTTTTTTTCCACCCAAATCTATAAACGGACGCCGGAATGAGATTCGGGGTTGAATTTCGTGCTTAAAAATGGTGTTTTTCATAGCTTTTAAAAATCAAGATTTTTTTGGTGTCCGGGGAAGAAAATTCCTGATGCCGGGGTCAGAGAGTTTTGTGCCCAGGAGGTGAATTTTTTCCCCCCACCCAAATCTATAAACAGACGCCGGAATGAGATTCGGGGTTGAATTTCGTGTTTAAAAATGGTGTTTTTCATAGCTTTTAAAAATCAAGAATTTTTTGGTGTCCCGGGGAGAAAATTCCTGATGCCGGAGTCAGGGATTTTTGTGCCCAGGAGGTGAAATTTTTTCCCACCCCCAAATCTAAAAACCGACACCAGAATGAGATTCGGGGTTGAATTTCATTCTCAAAAATGGTGTTTTTCATAGCTTTTAAAAATCAAGATTTATTTCGTGTCCGGGGAAGAAAATTCCTGATGCCGGAGTCAGGGATTTTTGTGCCCAGGAGGTGAAAAATTTTTTTTGACTCAAATGTAAAAACAGACACCCGAATGAGATTCAGGGTTGAATTTTGTCCTTTAAAATGGTGTTTATCATAATAAATTCCTGATGCCGGAGTCAGGGAGTTTTGTGCCCAGGAGGTGAATTTTTTTTCCACCCAAATGTAAAAACGCACACCAGAATGAGATTCGGGGTTGAATTTCATTCTCAAAAATGGTGTTTTTCATTGCTTTTAAAAATCAAGATTTTTTTGGTGTCTGGGGAAGAAAATTCCTGATGCCAGGGTCAGGGATTTTTGTGCCCAGGAGGTGAATATTTTTTTTGACCCAAATATAAAAACGGATGCCAGAATTAGATTTGGGGTTGAATTTCGTCCTTCAAAATGGTGTTTTTCATAGTTTTTAAAAATGAAGATTTTTTTGGTGTCCGGGGAAGATAATTCCTGATGCCGGAGTCAGGGATTTTTGGGCCCAGGAGGTGAAATTTTTTTTTTTTTATTCAAATATAAAAACAGACACCCGAATAGATTCGGGGTTGAATTTTGTCCTTAAAAATGGTGTTTTTCATAATTTTTAAAAATCAAGATTTTGTTGGGAAGAAAATGCCTGATGCCGGAGTCAGAGATTTTTGTGCCCAGGAGGTGAAATTTTTTTTTCCACCCAAATCTATAAACGGACGCCGGAATGAGATTCGGGGTTGAATTTCGTGCTTAAAAATGGTGTTTTTCATAGCTTTTAAAAATCAAGATTTTTTTGGTGTCCGGGGAAGAAAATTCCTGATGCCGGGGTCAGAGAGTTTTGTGCCCAGGAGGTGAATTTTTTCCCCCCACCCAAATCTATAAACAGACGCCGGAATGAGATTCGGGGTTGAATTTCGTGTTTAAAAATGGTGTTTTTCATAGCTTTTAAAAATCAAGAATTTTTTGGTGTCCCGGGGAGAAAATTCCTGATGCCGGAGTCAGGGATTTTTGTGCCCAGGAGGTGAAATTTTTTCCCACCCCCAAATCTAAAAACCGACACCAGAATGAGATTCGGGGTTGAATTTCATTCTCAAAAATGGTGTTTTTCATAGCTTTTAAAAATCAAGATTTATTTCGTGTCCGGGAAAGAAAATTCCTGATGCCGGAGTCAGGGATTTTTGTGCCCAGGAGGTGAAAAATTTTTTTTGACTCAAATGTAAAAACAGACACCCGAATGAGATTCAGGGTTGAATTTTGTCCTTTAAAATGGTGTTTATCATAATAAATTCCTGATGCCGGAGTCAGGGAGTTTTGTGCCCAGGAGGTGAAATTTTTTTCTACCCAAATGTAAAAACGCACACCAGAATGAGATTCGGGGTTGAATTTCATTCTCAAAAATGGTGTTTTTCATTGCTTTTAAAAATCAAGATTTTTTTGGTGTCTGGGGAAGAAAATTCCTGATGCCAGGGTCAGGGATTTTTGTGCCCAGGAGGTGAATATTTTTTTTGACCCAAATATAAAAACGGATGCCAGAATTAGATTTGGGGTTGAATTTCGTCCTTCAAAATGGTGTTTTTCATAGTTTTTAAAAATGAAGATTTTTTTGGTGTCCGGGGAAGATAATTCCTGATGCCGGAGTCAGGGATTTTTGGGCCCAGGAGGTGAAATTTTTTTTTTTGATTCAAATATAAAAACAGACACCCGAATAGATTCGGGGTTGAATTTTGTCCTTAAAAATGGTGTTTTTCATAATTTTTAAAAATCAAGATTTTGTTGGGAAGAAAATGCCTGATGCCGGAGTCAGAGATTTTTGTGCCCAGGAGGTGAAATTTTTTTTTCCACCCAAATCTATAAACGGACGCCGGAATGAGATTCGGGGTTGAATTTCGTGCTTAAAAATGGTGTTTTTCATAGCTTTTAAAAATCAAGATTTTTTTGGTGTCCGGGGAAGAAAATTCCTGATGCCTGGGTCAGAGAGTTTTGTGCCCAGGAGGTGAATTTTTTTCCCCCACCCAAATCTATAAACAGACGCCGGAATGAGATTCGGGGTTGAATTTCGTGCTTAAAAATGGTGTTTTTCATAGCTTTTAAAAATCAAGAATTTTTTGGTGTCCCGGGGAGAAAATTCCTGATGCCGGAGTCAGGGATTTTTGTGCCCAGGAGGTGAAATTTTTTCCCACCCCCAAATCTAAAAACCGACACCAGAATGAGATTCGGGGTTGAATTTCATTCTCAAAAATGGTGTTTTTCATAGCTTTTAAAAATCAAGATTTATTTCGTGTCCGGGGAAGAAAATTCCTGATGCCGGAGTCAGGGATTTTTGTGCCCAGGAGGTGAAATTTTTTCCCACCCCCAAATCTAAAAACCGACACCCGAATGAGATTCAGGGTTGAATTTTGTCCTTTAAAATGGTGTTTATCATAATAAATTCCTGATGCCGGAGTCAGGGAGTTTTGTGCCCAGGAGGTGAAATTTTTTTCCACCCAAATGTAAAAACGCACACCAGAATGAGATTCGGGGTTGAATTTCATTCTCAAAAATGGTGTTTTTCATTGCTTTTAAAAATCAAGATTTTTTGGGTGTCTGGGGAAGAAAATTCCTGATGCCAGGGTCAGGGATTTTTGTGCCCAGGAGGTGAATATTTTTTTTGACCCAAATATAAAAACGGATGCCAGAATTAGATTTGGGGTTGAATTTCGTCCTTCAAAATGGTGTTTTTCATAGTTTTTAAAAATGAAGATTTTTTTGGTGTCCGGGGAAGATAATTCCTGATGCCGGAGTCAGGGATTTTTGGGCCCAGGAGGTGAAATTTTTTTTTTTGATTCAAATATAAAAACAGACACCCGAATAGATTCGGGGTTGAATTTTGTCCTTAAAAATGGTGTTTTTCATAATTTTTAAAAATCAAGATTTTGTTGGGAAGAAAATGCCTGATGCCGGAGTCAGAGATTTTTGTGCCCAGGAGGTGAAATTTTTTTTTCCACCCAAATCTATAAACGGACGCCGGAATGAGATTCGGGGTTGAATTTCGAGCTTAAAAATGGTGTTTTTCATAGCTTTTAAAAATCAAGATTTTTTTGGTGTCCGGGGAAGAAAATTCCTGATGCCGGGGTCAGAGAGTTTTGTGCCCAGGAGGTGAATTTTTTCCCCCCACCCAAATCTATAAACAGATGCCGGAATGAGATTCGGGGTTGAATTTCGTGCTTAAAAATGGTGTTTTTCATAGCTTTTAAAAATCAAGAATTTTTTGGTGTCCCGGGGAGAAAATTCCTGATGCCGGAGTCAGGGATTTTTGTGCCCAGGAGGTGAAATTTTTTCCCACCCCCAAATCTAAAAACCGACACCAGAATGAGATTCGGGGTTGAATTTCATTCTCAAAAATGGTGTTTTTCATAGCTTTTAAAAATCAAGATTTATTTCGTGTCCGGGGAAGAAAATTCCTGATGCCGGAGTCAGGGATTTTTGTGCCCAGGAGGTGAAAAAATTTTTTTGACTCAAATGTAAAAACAGACACCCGAATGAGATTCAGGGTTGAATTTTGTCCTTTAAAATGGTGTTTATCATAATAAATTCCTGATGCCGGAGTCAGGGAGTTTTGTGCCCAGGAGGTGAAATTTTTTTCCACCCAAATGTAAAAACGCACACCAGAATGAGATTCGGGGTTGAATTTCATTCTCAAAAATGGTGTTTTTCATTGCTTTTAAAAATCAAGAATTTTTTGGTGTCCCGGGGAGAAAATTCCTGATGCCGGAGTCAGGGATTTTTGTGCCCAGGAGGTGAAATTTTTTCCCACCCCCAAATCTAAAAACCGACACCAGAATGAGATTCGGGGTTGAATTTCATTCTCGAAAATGGTGTTTTTCATAGCTTTTAAAAATCAAGATTTATTTCGTGTCCGGGGAAGAAAATTCCTGATGCCGGAGTCAGGGATTTTTGTGCCCAGGAGGTGAAAAAATTTTTTTGACTCAAATGTAAAAACAGACACCCGAATGAGATTCAGGGTTGAATTTTGTCCTTTAAAATGGTGTTTATCATAATAAATTCCTGATGCCGGAGTCAGGGAGTTTTGTGCCCAGGAGGTGAAATTTTTTTCCACCCAAATGTAAAAACGCACACCAGAATGAGATTCGGGGTTGAATTTCATTCTCAAAAATGGTGTTTTTCATTGCTTTTAAAAATCAAGATTTTTTTGGTGTCTGGGGAAGAAAATTCCTGATGCCAGGGTCAGGGATTTTTGTGCCCAGGAGGTGAATATTTTTTTTGACCCAAATATAAAAACGGATGCCAGAATTAGATTTGGGGTTGAATTTCGTCCTTCAAAATGGTGTTTTTCATAGTTTTTAAAAATGAAGATTTTTTTGGTGTCCGGGGAAGATAATTCCTGATGCCGGAGTCAGGGATTTTTGGGCCCAGGAGGTGAAATTTTTTTTTTTGATTCAAATATAAAAACAGACACCCGAATAGATTCGGGGTTGAATTTTGTCCTTAAAAATGGTGTTTTTCATAATTTTTAAAAATCAAGATTTTGTTGGGAAGAAAATGCCTGATGCCGGAGTCAGAGATTTTTGTGCCCAGGAGGTGAAATTTTTTTTTCCACCCAAATCTATAAACGGACGCCGGAATGAGATTCGGGGTTGAATTTCGTGCTTAAAAATGGTGTTTTTCATAGCTTTTAAAAATCAAGATTTTTTTGGTGTCCGGGGAAGAAAATTCCTGATGCCGGGGTCAGAGAGTTTTGTGCCCAGGAGGTGAATTTTTTTCCCCCACCCAAATCTATAAACAGACGCCGGAATGAGATTCGGGGTTGAATTTCGTGCTTAAAAATGGTGTTTTTCATAGCTTTTAAAAATCAAGAATTTTTTGGTGTCCCGGGGAGAAAATTCCTGATGCCGGAGTCAGGGATTTTTGTGCCCAGGAGGTGAAATTTTTTCCCACCCCCAAATCTAAAAACCGACACCAGAATGAGATTCGGGGTTGAATTTCATTCTCAAAAATGGTGTTTTTCATAGCTTTTAAAAATCAAGATTTATTTCGTGTCCGGGGAAGAAAATTCCTGATGCCGGAGTCAGGGATTTTTGTGCCCAGGAGGTGAAAAAAATTTTTTGACTCAAATGTAAAAACAGACACCCGAATGAGATTCAGGGTTGAATTTTGTCCTTTAAAATGGTGTTTATCATAATAAATTCCTGATGCCGGAGTCAGGGAGTTTTGTGCCCAGGAGGTGAAATTTTTTTCCACCCAAATGTAAAAACGCACACCAGAATGAGATTCGGGGTTGAATTTCATTCTCAAAAATGGTGTTTTTCATTGCTTTTAAAAATCAAGATTTTTTTGGTGTCTGGGGAAGAAAATTCCTGATCCCAGGGTCAGGGATTTTTGTGCCCAGGAGGTGAATATTTTTTTTGACCCAAATATAAAAACGGATGCCAGAATTAGATTTGGGGTTGAATTTCGTCCTTCAAAATGGTGTTTTTCATAGTTTTTAAAAATGAAGATTTTTTTGGTGTCCGGCTAAGATAATTCCTGATGCCGGAGTCAGGGATTTTTGGGCCCTGGAGGTGAAATTTTTTTTTCCACCCAAATCTATAAATGGACGCCGGAATGAGATTCGGGGTTGAATTTCGTGCTTAAAAATGGTGTTTTTCATAGCTTTTAAAAATCAAGATTTTGTTGGGAAGAAAATGCCTGATGCCGGAGTCAGAGATTTTTGTGCCCAGGAGGTGAAATTTTTTTTTCCACCCAAATCTATAAATGGACGCCGGAATGAGATTCGGGGTTGAATTTCGTGCTTAAAAATGGTGTTTTTCATAGCTTTTAAAAATCAAGATTTTTTTTGGTGTCCGGGGAAGAAAATTCCTGATGCCGGGGTCAGAGAGTTTTGTGCCCAGGAGGTGAATTTTTTCCCCCCACCCAAATCTATAAACAGACGCCGGAATGAGATTCGGGGTTGAATTTCGTGCTTAAAAATGGTGTTTTTCATAGCTTTTAAAAATCAAGAATTTTTTGGTGTCCCGGGGAGAAAATTCCTGATGACGGAGTCAGGGATTTTTGTGCCCATGAGGTGAAATTTTTTCCCACCCCCAAATCTAAAAACCGACACCAGAATAAGATTCGGGGTTGAATTTCATTCTCAAAAATGGTGTTTTTCATAGCTTTTAAAAATCAAGATTTATTTCGTGTCCGGGGAAGAAAATTCCTGATGCCGGAGTCAGGGATTTTTGTGCCCAGGAGGTGAAAAATTTTTTTTGACTCAAATGTAAAAACAGACACCCGAATGAGATTCAGGGTTGAATTTTGTCCTTTAAAATGGTGTTTATCATAATAAATTCCTGATGCCGGAGTCAGGGAGTTTTGTGCCCAGGAGGTGAATTTTTTTTCCACCCAAATGTAAAAACGCACACCAGAATGAGATTCGGGGTTGAATTTCATTCTCAAAAATGGTGTTTTTCATTGCTTTTAAAAATCAAGATTTTTTTGGTGTCTGGGGAAGAAAATTCCTGATGCCAGGGTCAGGGATTTTTGTGCCCAGGAGGTGAATATTTTTTTTGACCCAAATATAAAAACGGATGCCAGAATTAGATTTGGGGTTGAATTTCGTCCTTCAAAATGGTGTTTTTCATAGTTTTTAAAAATGAAGATTTTTTTGGTGGCCGGGGAAGATAATTCCTGATGCCGGAGTCAGGGATTTTTGGGCCCAAGAGGTGAAATTTTTTTTTTGATTCAAATATAAAAACAGACACCCGAATAGATTCGGGGTTGAATTTTGTCCTTAAAAATGGTGTTTTTCATAATTTTTAAAAATCAAGATTTTGTTGGGAAGAAAATGCCTCATGCCGGAGTCAGAGATTTTTGTGCCCAGGAGGTGAAATTTTTTTTTCCACCCAAATCTATAAACGGACGCCGGAATGAGATTCGGGGTTGAATTTCGTGCTTAAAAATGGTGTTTTTCATAGCTTTTAAAAATCAAGATTTTTTTGGTGTCCGGGGAAGAAAATTCCTGATGCCGGGGTCAGAGAGTTTTGTGCCCAGGAGGTGAATTTTTTCCCCCCACCCAAATCTATAAACAGACGCCGGAATGAGATTCGGGGTTGAATTTCGTGCTTAAAAATGGTGTTTTTCATAGCTTTTAAAAATCAAGAATTTTTTGGTGTCCCGGGGAGAAAATTCCTGATGCCGGAGTCAGGGATTTTTGTGCCCAGGAGGTGAAATTTTTTCCCACCCCCAAATCTAAAAACCGACACCAGAATGAGATTCGGGGTTGAATTTCATTCTCAAAAATGGTGTTTTTCATAGCTTTTAAAAATCAAGATTTATTTCATGTCCGGGGAAGAAAATTCCTGATGCCGGAGTCAGGGATTTTTGTGCCCAGGAGGTGAAAAATTTTTTTTGACTCAAATGTAAAAACAGACACCCGAATGAGATTCAGGGTTGAATTTTGTCCTTTAAAATGGTGTTTATCATAATAAATTCCTGATGCCGGAGTCAGGGAGTTTTGTGCCCAGGAGGTGAAATTTTTTTCCACCCAAATGTAAAAACGCACACCAGAATGAGATTCGGGGTTGAATTTCATTCTCAAAAATGGTGTTTTTCATTGCTTTTAAAAATCAAGATTTTTTTGGTGTCTGGGGAAGAAAATTCCTGATGCCAGGGTCAGGGATTTTTGTGCCCAGGAGGTGAATATTTTTTTTGACCCAAATATAAAAACGGATGCCAGAATTAGATTTGGGGTTGAATTTCGTCCTTCAAAATGGTGTTTTTCATAGTTTTTAAAAATGAAGATTTTTTTGGTGTCCGGGGAAGATAATTCCTGATGCCGGAGTCAGGGATTTTTGGGCCCAGGAGGTGAAATTTTTTTTTTTGATTCAAATATAAAAACAGACACCCGAATAGATTCGGGGTTGAATTTTGTCCTTAAAAATGGTGTTTTTCATAATTTTTAAAAATCAAGATTTTGTTGGGAAGAAAATGCCTGATGCCGGAGTCAGAGATTTTTGTGCCCAGGAGGTGAAATTTTTTTTTCCACCCAAATCTATAAACGGACGCCGGAATGAGATTCGGGGTTGAATTTCGTGCTTAAAAATGGTGTTTTTCATAGCTTTTAAAAATCAAGATTTTTTTGGTGTCCGGGGAAGAAAATTCCTGATGCCGGGGTCAGAGAGTTTTGTGCCCAGGAGGTGAATTTTTTCCCCCCACCCAAATCTATAAACAGACGCCGGAATGAGATTCGGGGTTGAATTTCGTGCTTAAAAATGGTGTTTTTCATAGCTTTTAAAAATCAAGAATTTTTTGGTGTCCCGGGGAGAAAATTCCTGATGCCGGAGTCAGGGATTTTTGTGCCCAGGAGGTGAAATTTTTTCCCACCCCCAAATCTAAAAACCGACACCAGAATGAGATTCGGGGTTGAATTTCATTCTCAAAAATGGTGTTTTTCATAGCTTTTAAAAATCAAGATTTATTTCGTGTCCGGGAAAGAAAATTCCTGATGCCGGAGTCAGGGATTTTTGTGCCCAGGAGGTGAAAAATTTTTTTTGACTCAAATGTAAAAACAGACACCCGAATGAGATTCAGGGTTGAATTTTGTCCTTTAAAATGGTGTTTATCATAATAAATTCCTGATGCCGGAGTCAGGGAGTTTTGTGCCCAGGAGGTGAAATTTTTTTCTACCCAAATGTAAAAACGCACACCAGAATGAGATTCGGGGTTGAATTTCATTCTCAAAAATGGTGTTTTTCATTGCTTTTAAAAATCAAGATTTTTTTGGTGTCTGGGGAAGAAAATTCCTGATGCCAGGGTCAGGGATTTTTGTGCCCAGGAGGTGAATATTTTTTTTGACCCAAATATAAAAACGGATGCCAGAATTAGATTTGGGGTTGAATTTTGTCCTTCAAAATGGTGTTTTTCATAGTTTTTAAAAATGAAGATTTTTTTGGTGTCTGGGGAAGATAATTCCTGATGCCGGAGTCAGGGATTTTTGGGCCCAGGAGGTGAAATTTTTTTTTTTTGATTCAAATATAAAAACAGACACCCGAATAGATTCGGGGTTAAATTTTGTCCTTAAAAATGGTGTTTTTCATAATTTTTAAAAATCAAGATTTTGTTGGGAAGAAAATGCCTGATGCCGGAGTCAGAGATTTTTGTGCCCAGGAGGTGAAATTTTTTTTTCCACCCAAATCTATAAACGGACGCCGGAATGAGATTCGGGGTTGAATTTCGTGCTTAAAAATGGTGTTTTTCATAGCTTTTAAAAATCAAGATTTTTTTGGTGTCCGGGGAAGAAAATTCCTGATGCCGGGGTCAGAGAGTTTTGTGCCCAGGAGGTGAATTTTTCCCCCCCACCCAAATCTATAAACAGACGCCGGAATGAGATTCGGGGTTGAATTTCGTGCTTAAAAATGGTGTTTTTCATAGCTTTTAAAAATCAAGAATTTTTTGGTGTCCCGGGGAGAAAATTCCTGATGCCGGAGTCAGGGATTTTTGTGCCCAGGAGGTGAAATTTTTTCCCACCCCCAAATCTAAAAACCGACACCAGAATGAGATTCGGGGTTGAATTTCATTCTCAAAAATGGTGTTTTTCATAGCTTTTAAAAATCAAGATTTATTTCGTGTCCGGGGAAGAAAATTCCTGATGCCGGAGTCAGGGATTTTTGTGCCCAGGAGGTGAAAAATTTTTTTTGACTCAAATGTAAAAACAGACACCCGAATGAGATTCAGGGTTGAATTTTGTCCTTTAAAATGGTGTTTATCATAATAAATTCCTGATGCCGGAGTCAGGGAGTTTTGTGCCCAGGAGGTGAAATTTTTTTCCACCCAAATGTAAAAACGCACACCAGAATGAGATTCGGGGTTGAATTTCATTCTCAAAAATGGTGTTTTTCATTGCTTTTAAAAATCAAGATTTTTTTGGTGTCTGGGGAAGAAAATTCCTGATGCCAGGGTCAGGGATTTTTGTGCCCAGGAGGTGAATATTTTTTTTGACCCAAATATAAAAACGGATGCCAGAATTAGATTTGGGGTTGAATTTCGTCCTTCAAAATGGTGTTTTTCATAGTTTTTAAAAATGAAGATTTTTTTGGTGTCCGGGGAAGATAATTCCTGATGCCGGAGTCAGGGATTTTTGGGCCCAGGAGGTGAAATTTTTTTTTTGATTCAAATATAAAAACAGACACCCGAATAGATTCGGGGTTAAATTTTGTCCTTAAAAATGGTGTTTTTCATAATTTTTAAAAATCAAGATTTTGTTGGGAAGAAAATGCCTGATGCCGGAGTCAGAGATTTTTGTGCCCAGGAGGTGAAATTTTTTTTTCCACCCAAATCTATAAACGGACGCCGGAATGAGATTCGGGGTTGAATTTCGTGCTTAAAAATGGTGTTTTTCATAGCTTTTAAAAATCAAGATTTTTTTGGTGTCCGGGGAAGAAAATTCCTGATGCCGGGGTCAGAGAGTTTTGTGCCCAGGAGGTGAATTTTTTCCCCCCACCCAAATCTATAAACAGACGCCGGAATGAGATTCGGGGTTGAATTTCGTGCTTAAAAATGGTGTTTTTCATAGCTTTTAAAAATCAAGAATTTTTTGGTGTCCCGGGGAGAAAATTCCTGATGCCGGAGTCAGGGATTTTTGTGCCCAGGAGGTGAAATTTTTTCCCACCCCCAAATCTAAAAACCGACACCAGAATGAGATTCGGGGTTGAATTTCATTCTCAAAAATGGTGTTTTTCATAGCTTTTAAAAATCAAGATTTATTTCGTGTCCGGGGAAGAAAATTCCTGATGCCGGAGTCAGGGATTTTTGTGCCCAGGAGGTGAAAAATTTTTTTTGACTCAAATGTAAAAACAGACACCCGAATGAGATTCAGGGTTGAATTTTGTCCTTTAAAATGGTGTTTATCATAATAAATTCCTGATGCTGGGGTCAGAGAGTTTTGTGCCCAGGAGGTGAATTTTTTCCCCCCACCCAAATCTATAAACAGATGCCGGAATGAGATTCGGGGTTGAATTTCGTGCTTAAAAATGGTGTTTTTCATAGCTTTTAAAAATCAAGAATTTTTTGGTGTCCCGGGGAGAAAATTCCTGATGCCAAAGTCAGGGATTTTTGTGCCCAGGAGGTGAAATTTTTTCCCACCCCCAAATCTAAAAACCGACACCAGAATGAGATTCGGGGTTGAATTTCATTCTCAAAAATGGTGTTTTTCATAGCTTTTAAAAATCAAGATTTATTTCGTGTCCGGGGAAGAAAATTCCTGATGCCGGAGTCAGGGATTTTTGTGCCCAGGAGGTGAAAAAATTTTTTTGACTCAAATGTAAAAACAGACACCCGAATGAGATTCAGGGTTGAATTTTGTCCTTTAAAATGGTGTTTATCATAATAAATTCCTGATGCCGGAGTCAGGGAGTTTTGTGCCCAGGAGGTGAAATTTTTTTCCACCCAAATGTAAAAACGCACACCAGAATGAGATTCGGGGTTGAATTTCATTCTCAAAAATGGTGTTTTTCATTGCTTTTAAAAATCAAGATTTTTTTGGTGTCTGGGGAAGAAAATTCCTGATGCCAGGGTCAGGGATTTTTGTGCCCAGGAGGTGAATATTTTTTTTGACCCAAATATAAAAACGGATGCCAGAATTAGATTTGGGGTTGAATTTCGTCCTTCAAAATGGTGTTTTTCATAGTTTTTAAAAATGAAGATTTTTTTGGTGTCCGGGGAAGATAATTCCTGATGCCGGAGTCAGGGATTTTTGGGCCCAGGAGGTGAAATTTTTTTTTTTGATTCAAATATAAAAACAGACACCCAAATAGATTCGGGGTTAAATTTTGTCCTTAAAAATGGTGTTTTTCATAATTTTTAAAAATCAAGATTTTGTTGGGAAGAAAATGCCTGATGCCGGAGTCAGAGATTTTTGTGCCCAGGAGGTGAAATTTTTTTTTCCACCCAAATCTATAAACGGACGCCGGAATGAGATTCGGGGTTGAATTTCGTGCTTAAAAATGGTGTTTTTCATAGCTTTTAAAAATCAAGATTTTTTTGGTGTCCGGGGAAGAAAATTCCTGATGCCGGGGTCAGAGAGTTTTGTGCCCAGGAGGTGAATTTTTCCCCCCCACCCAAATCTATAAACAGACGCCGGAATGAGATTCGGGGTTGAATTTCGTGCTTAAAAATGGTGTTTTTCATAGCTTTTAAAAATCAAGAATTTTTTGGTGTCCCGGGGAGAAAATTCCTGATGCCGGAGTGAGGGATTTTTGTGCCCAGGAGGTGAAATTTTTTCCCACCCCCAAATCTAAAAACAGACACCAGAATGAGATTCGGGGTTGAATTTCATTCTCAAAAATGGTGTTTTTCATAGCTTTTAAAAATCAAGATTTATTTCGTGTCCGGGGAAGAAAATTCCTGATGCCGGAGTCAGGGATTTTTGTGCCCAGGAGGTGAAAAATTTTTTTTGACTCAAATGTAAAAACAGACACCCGAATGAGATTCAGGGTTGAATTTTGTCCTTTAAAATGGTGTTTATCATAATAAATTCCTGATGCCGGAGTCAGGGAGTTTTGTGCCCAGGAGGTGAAATTTTTTTCCACCCAAATGTAAAAACGCACACCAGAATGAGATTCGGGGTTGAATTTCATTCTCAAAAATGGTGTTTTTCATTGCTTTTAAAAATCAAGATTTTTTTGGTGTCTGGGGAAGAAAATTCCTGATGCCAGGGTCAGGGATTTTTGTGCCCAGGAGGTGAATATTTTTTTTGACCCAAATATAAAAACGGATGCCAGAATTAGATTTGGGGTTGAATTTCGTCCTTCAAAATGGTGTTTTTCATAGTTTTTAAAAATGAAGATTTTTTTGGTGTCCGGGGAAGATAATTCCTGATGCCGGAGTCAGGGATTTTTGGGCCCAGGAGGTGAAATTTTTTTTTTTTTGATTCAAATATAAAAACAGACACCCGAATAGATTCGGGGTTAAATTTTGTCCTTAAAAATGGTGTTTTTCATAATTTTTAAAAATCAAGATTTTGTTGGGAAGAAAATGCCTGATGCCGGAGTCAGAGATTTTTGTGCCCAGGAGGTGAAATTTTTTTTTCCACCCAAATCTATAAACGGACGCCGGAATGAGATTCGGGGTTGAATTTCGTGCTTAAAAATGGTGTTTTTCATAGCTTTTAAAAATCAAGATTTTTTTGGTGTCCGGGGAAGAAAATTCCTGATGCCGGGGTCAGAGAGTTTTGTGCCCAGGAGGTGAATTTTTCCCCCCCACCCAAATCTATAAACAGACGCCGGAATGAGATTCGGGGTTGAATTTCGTGCTTAAAAATGGTGTTTTTCATAGCTTTTAAAAATCAAGAATTTTTTGGTGTCCCGGGGAGAAAATTCCTGATGCCGGAGTCAGGGATTTTTGTGCCCAGGAGGTGAAATTTTTTCCCACCCCCAAATCTAAAAACCGACACCAGAATGAGATTCGGGGTTGAATTTCATTCTCAAAAATGGTGGTTTTCATAGCTTTTAAAAATCAAGATTTATTTCGTGTCCGGGGAAGAAAATTCCTGATGCCGGAGTCAGGGATTTTTGTGCCCAGGAGGTGAAAAATTTTTTTTGACTCAAATGTAAAAACAGACACCCGAATGAGATTCAGGGTTGAATTTTGTCCTTTAAAATGGTGTTTATCATAATAAATTCCTGATGCCGGAGTCAGGGAGTTTTGTGCCCAGGAGGTGAAATTTTTTTCCACCCAAATGTAAAAACGCACACCAGAATGAGATTCGGGGTTGAATTTCATTCTCAAAAATGGTGTTTTTCATTGCTTTTAAAAATCAAGATTTTTTTGGTGTCTGGGGAAGAAAATTCCTGATGCCAGGGTCAGGGATTTTTGTGCCCAGGAGGTGAATATTTTTTTTTCCACCCAAATCTATAAACGGACGCCGGAATGAGATGGGGGTTGAATTTCGTGCTTAAAAATGGTGTTTTTCATAGCTTTTAAAAATCAAGATTCTTTTGGTGTCCGGGGAAGATAATTCCTGATGCCGGAGTCAGGGATTTTTGGGCCCAGGAGGTGAAAATTTTTTTTTTGATTCAAATATAAAAACAGACCCCCGAATAGATTCGGGGTTGAATTTTGTCCTTAAAAATGGTGTTTTTCATAATTTTTAAAAATCAAGATTTTGTTGGGAAGAAAATGCCTGATGCCGGAGTCAGAGATTTTTGTGCCCAGGAGGTGAAATTTTTTTTTCCACCCAAATCTATAAACGGACGCCGGAATGAGATTCGGGGTTGAATTTCGTGCTTAAAAATGGTGTTTTTCATAGCTTTTAAAAATCAAGATTTTTTTGGTGTCTGGGGAAGAAAATTCCTGATGCCGGGGTCAGAGAGTTTTGTGCCCAGGAGGTGAATTTTTCCCCCCCACCCAAATCTATAAACAGACGCCGGAATGAGATTCGGGGTTGAATTTCGTGCTTAAAAATGGTGTTTTTCATAGCTTTTAAAAATCAAGAATTTTTTGGTGTCCCGGGGAGAAAATTCCTGATGCCGGAGTCAGGGATTTTTGTGCCCAGGAGGTGAAATTTTTTCCCACCCCCAAATCTAAAAACCGACACCAGAATGAGATTCGGGGTTGAATTTCATTCTCAAAAATGGTGTTTTTCATAGCTTTTAAAAATCAAGATTTATTTCGTGTCCGGGGAAGAAAATTCCTGATGCCGGAGTCAGGGATTTTTGTGCCCAGGAGGTGAAAAAATTTTTTTGACTCAAATGTAAAAACAGACACCCGAATGAGATTCAGGGTTGAATTTTGTCCTTTAAAATGGTGTTTATCATAATAAATTCCTGATGCCGGAGTCAGGGAGTTTTGTGCCCAGGAGGTGAAATTTTTTTCCACCCAAATGTAAAAACGCATATCAGAATGAGATTCGGGGTTGAATTTCATTCTCAAAAATGGTGTTTTTCATTGCTTTTAAAAATCAAGATTTTTTTGGTGTCTGGGGAAGAAAATTCCTGATGCCAGGGTCAGGGATTTTTGTGCCCAGGAGGTGAATATTTTTTTTGACCCAAATATAAAAACGGATGCCAGAATTAGATTTGGGGTTGAATTTCGTCCTTCAAAATGGTGTTTTTCATAGTTTTTAAAAATGAAGATTTTTTTGGTGTCCGGGGTAGATAATTCCTGATGCCGGAGTCAGGGATTTTTGGGCCCAGGAGGTGAAATTTTTTTTTTTGATTCAAATATAAAAACAGACACCCGAATAGATTCGGGGTTGAATTTTGTCCTTAAAAATGGTGTTTTTCATAATTTTTAAAAATCAAGATTTTGTTGGGAAGAAAATGCCTGATGCCGGAGTCAGAGATTTTTGTGCCCAGGAGGTGAATTTTTTTTTTCCACCCAAATCTATAAACGGACGCCGGAATGAGATTCGGGGTTGAATTTCGTGCTTAAAATGGTGTTTTTCATAGCTTTTAAAAATCAAGATTTTTTTGGTGTCCGGGGAAGAAAATTCCTGATGCCGGGGTCAGAGAGTTTTGTGCCCAGGAGGTGAATTTTTTCCCCCCACCCAAATCTATAAACAGACGCCGGAATGAGATTCGGGGTTGAATTTCGTGCTTAAAAATGGTGTTTTTCATAGCTTTTAAAAATCAAGAATTTTTTGGTGTCCTGGGGAGAAAATTCCTGATGCCGGAGTCAGGGATTTTTGTGCCCAGGAGGTGAAATTTTTTCCCACCCCCAAATCTAAAAACCGACACCAGAATGAGATTCGGGGTTGAATTTCATTCTCAAAAATGGTGTTTTTCATAGCTTTTAAAAATCAAGATTTATTTCGTGTCCGGGGAAGAAAATTCCTGATGCCGGAGTCAGGGATTTTTGTGCCCAGGAGGTGAAAAAAATTTTTTGACTCAAATGTAAAAACAGACACCCGAATGAGATTCAGGGTTGAATTTTGTCCTTTAAAATGGTGTTTATCATAATAAATTCCTGATGCCGGAGTCAGGGAGTTTTGTGCCCAGGAGGTGAAATTTTTTTCCACCCAAATGTAAAAACGCACACCAGAATGAGATTCGGGGTTGAATTTCATTCTCAAAAATGGTGTTTTTCATTGCTTTTAAAAATCAAGATTTTTTTGGTGTCTGGGGAAGAAAATTCCTGATGCCAGGGTCAGGGATTTTTGTGCCCAGGAGGTGAATATTTTTTTTGACCCAAATATAAAAACGGATGCCAGAATTAGATTTGGGGTTGAATTTCGTCCTTCAAAATGGTGTTTTTCATAGTTTTTAAAAATGAAGATTTTTTTGGTGTCCGGGGTAGATAATTCCTGATGCCGGAGTCAGGGATTTTTGGGCCCAGGAGGTGAAATTTTTTTTTTTGATTCAAATATAAAAACAGACACCCGAATAGATTCGGGGTTGAATTTTGTCCTTAAAAATGGTGTTTTTCATAATTTTTAAAAATCAAGATTTTGTTGGGAAGAAAATGCCTGATGCCGGAGTCAGAGATTTTTGTGCCCAGGAGGTGAATTTTTTTTTTCCACCCAAATCTATAAACGGACGCCGGAATGAGATTCGGGGTTGAATTTCGTGCTTAAAATGGTGTTTTTCATAGCTTTTAAAAATCAAGATTTTTTTGGTGTCCGGGGAAGAAAATTCCTGATGCCGGGGTCAGAGAGTTTTGTGCCCAGGAGGTGAATTTTTTCCCCCCACCCAAATCTATAAACAGACGCCGGAATGAGATTCGGGGTTGAATTTCGTGCTTAAAAATGGTGTTTTTCATAGCTTTTAAAAATCATGAATTTTTTGGTGTCCCGGGGAGAAAATTCCTGATGCCGGAGTCAGGGATTTTTGTGCCCAGGAGGTGAAATTTTTTCCCACCCCCAAATCTAAAAACCGACACCAGAATGAGATTCGGGGTTGAATTTCATTCTCAAAAATGGTGGTATTCATAGCTTTTAAAAATCAAGATTTATTTCGTGTCCGGGGAAGAAAATTCCTGATGCCGGAGTCAGGGATTTTTGTGCCCAGGAGGTGAAAAATTTTTTTTGACTTAAATGTAAAAACAGACACCCGAATGAGATTCAGGGTTGAATTTTGTCCTTTAAAATGGTGTTTATCATAATAAATTCCTGATGCCGGAGTCAGGGAGTTTTGTGCCCAGGAGGTGAAATTTTTTTCCACCCAAATGTAAAAACGCACACCAGAATGAGATTCGGGGTTGAATTTCATTCTCAAAAATGGTGTTTTTCATTGCTTTTAAAAATCAAGATTTTTTTGGTGTCTGGGGAAGAAAATTCCTGATGCCAGGGTCAGGGATTTTTGTGCCCAGGAGGTGAATATTTTTTTTTCCACCCAAATCTATAAACGGACGCCGGAATGAGATGGGGGTTGAATTTCGTGCTTAAAAATGGTGTTTTTCATAGCTTTTAAAAATCAAGATTCTTTTGGTGTCCGGGGAAGATAATTCCTGATGCCGGAGTCAGGGATTTTTGGGCCCAGGAGGTGAAATTTTTTTTTTTGATTCAAATATAAAAACAGACCCCCGAATAGATTCGGGGTTGAATTTTGTCCTTAAAAATGGTGTTTTTCATAATTTTTAAAAATCAAGATTTTGTTGGGAAGAAAATGCCTGATGCCGGAGTCAGAGATTTTTGTGCCCAGGAGGTGAAATTTTTTTTTCCACCCAAATCTATAAACGGACGCCGGAATGAGATTCGGGGTTGAATTTCGTGCTTAAAAATGGTGTTTTTCATAGCTTTTAAAAATCAAGATTTTTTTGGTGTCCGGGGAAGAAAATTCCTGATGCCGGGGTCAGAGAGTTTTGTGCCCAGGAGGTGAATTTTTCCCCACCCCCAAATCTAAAAACCGACACCAGAATGAGATTCGGGGTTGAATTTCATTCTCAAAAATGGTGTTTTTCATAGCTTTTAAAAATCAAGATTTATTTCGTGTCCGGGGAAGAAAATTCCTGATGCCGGAGTCAGGGATTTTTGTGCCCAGGAGGTGAAAAAATTTTTTTGACTCAAATGTAAAAACAGACACCCGAATGAGATTCAGGGTTGAATTTTGTCCTTTAAAATGGTGTTTATCATAATAAATTCCTGATGCCGGAGTCAGGGAGTTTTGTGCCCAGGAGGTGAAATTTTTTTCCACCCAAATGTAAAAACGCATACCAGAATGAGATTCGGGGTTGAATTTCATTCTCAAAAATGGTGTTTTTCATTGCTTTTAAAAATCAAGATTTTTTTGGTGTCTGGGGAAGAAAATTCCTGATGCCAGGGTCAGGGATTTTTGTGCCCAGGAGGTGAATATTTTTTTTGACCCAAATATAAAAACGGATGCCAGAATTAGATTTGGGGTTGAATTTCGTCCTTCAAAATGGTGTTTTTCATAGTTTTTAAAAATGAAGATTTTTTTGGTGTCCGGGGTAGATAATTCCTGATGCCGGAGTCAGGGATTTTTGGGCCCAGGAGGTGAAATTTTTTTTTTTGATTCAAATATAAAAACAGACACCCGAATAGATTCGGGGTTGAATTTTGTCCTTAAAAATGGTGTTTTTCATAATTTTTAAAAATCAAGATTTTGTTGGGAAGAAAATGCCTGATGCCGGAGTCAGAGATTTTTGTGCCCAGGAGGTGAAATTTTTTTTCCCACCCAAATCTATAAACGGACGCCGGAATGAGTTTCGGGGTTGAATTTCGTGCTTAAAAATGGTGTTTTTCATAGCTTTTAAAAATCAAGATTTTTTTGGTGTCCGGGGAAGAAAATTCCTGATGCCGGGGTCAGAGAGTTTTGTGCCCAGGAGGTGAATTTTTTTCCCCCACCCAAATCTATAAACAGACGCCGGAATGATATTCGGGGTTGAATTTCGTGCTTAAAAATGGTGTTTTTCATAGCTTTTAAAAATCAAGAATTTTTTGGTGTCCCGGGGAGAAAATTCCTGATGCCGGAGTCAGGGATTTTTGTGCCCAGGAGGTGAAATTTTTTTCCACCCCCAAATCTAAAAACCGACACCAGAATGAGATTCGGGGTTGAATTTCATTCTCAAAAATGGTGTTTTTCATAGCTTTTAAAAATCAAGATTTATTTCGTGTCCGGGGAAGAAAATTCCTGATGCCGGAGTCAGGGATTTTTGTGCCCAGGAGGTGAAAAATTTTTTTTGACTCAAATGTAAAAACAGACACCCGAATGAGATTCAGGGTTGAATTTTGTCCTTTAAAATGGTGTTTATCATAATAAATTCCTGATGCCGGAGTCAGGGAGTTTTGTGCCCAGGAGGTGAAATTTTTTTCCACCCAAATGTAAAAACGCATACCAGAATGAGATTCGGGGTTGAATTTCATTCTCAAAAATGGTGTTTTTCATTGCTTTTAAAAATCAAGATTTTTTTGGTGTCTGGGGAAGAAAATTCCTGATGCCAGGGTCAGGGATTTTTGTGCCCAGGAGGTGAATATTTTTTTTGACCCAAATATAAAAACGGATGCCAGAATTAGATTTGGGGTTGAATTTCGTCCTTCAAAATGGTGTTTTTCATAGTTTTTAAAAATGAAGATTTTGTTGGGAAGAAAATGCCTGATGCCGGAGTCAGAGATTTTTGTGCCCAGGAGGTGAAATTTTTTTTTCCACCCAAATCTATAAACGGACGCCGGAATGAGATTCGGGGTTGAATTTCGTGCTTAAAAATGGTGTTTTTCATAGCTTTTAAAAATCAAGATTTTTTTGGTGTCTGGGGAAGAAAATTCCTGATGCCGGGGCAGAGAGTTTTGTGCCCAGGAGGTGAATTTTTTCCCACCCCCAAAGCTAAAAACGGACACCAGAATGAGATTCGGGGTTGAATTTCATTCTCAAAAATGGTGTTTTTCATAGCTTTTAAAAATCAAGATTTATTTCGTGTCCGGGGAAGAAAATTCCTGATGCCGGAGTCAGGGATTTTTGTGCCCAGGAGGTGAAAAATTTTTTTTGACTCAAATGTAAAAACAGACACCCGAATGAGATTCAGGGTTGAATTTTGTCCTTTAAAATGGTGTTTATCATAATAAATTCCTGATGCTGGGGTCAGAGAGTTTTGTGCCCAGGAGGTGAATTTTTTCCCCCCACCCAAATCTATAAACAGACCCCGGAATGAGATTCGGGGTTGAATTTCGTGCTTAAAAATGGTGTTTTTCATAGCTTTTAAAAATCAAGAATTTTTTGGTGTCCCGGGGAGAAAATTCCTGATGCCGGAGTCAGGGATTTTTGTGCCCAGGAGGTGAAATTTTTTCCCACCCCCAAATCTAAAAACCGACACCAGAATGAGATTCGGGGTTGAATTTCATTCTCAAAAATGGTGTTTTTCATAGCTTTTAAAAATCAAGATTTATTTCGTGTCCGGGGAAGAAAATTCCTGATGCCGGAGTCAGGGATTTTTGTGCCCAGGAGGTGAAAAAATTTTTTTGACTCAAATGTAAAAACAGACACCCGAATGAGATTCAGGGTTGAATTTTGTCCTTTAAAATGGTGTTTATCATAATAAATTCCTGATGCCGGAGTCAGGGAGTTTTGTGCCCAGGAGGTGAAATTTTCTTCCACCCAAATGTAAAAACGCACACCAGAATGAGATTCGGGGTTGAATTTCATTCTCAAAAATGGTGTTTTTCATTGCTTTTAAAAATCAAGATTTTTTTGGTGTCTGGGGAAGAAAATTCCTGATGCCAGGGTCAGGGATTTTTGTGCCCAGGAGGTGAATATTTTTTTTGACCCAAATATAAAAACGGATGCCAGAATTAGATTTGGGGTTGAATTTCGTCCTTCAAAATGGTGTTTTTCATAGTTTTTAAAAATCAAGATTTTTTTGGTGTCTGGGGAAGAAAATTCCTGATGCCAGGGTCAGGGATTTTTGTGCCCAGGAGGTGAATATTTTTTTTGACCCAAATATAAAAACGGATGCCAGAATTAGATTTGGGGTTGAATTTCGTCCTTCAAAATGGTGTTTTTCATAGTTTTTAAAAATGAAGATTTTTTTGGTGTCCGGGGAAGATAATTCCTGATGCCGGAGTCAGGGATTTTTGGGCCCAGGAGGTGAAATTTTTTTTTTTGATTCAAATATAAAAACAGACACCCGAATAGATTCGGGGTTAAATTTTGTCCTTAAAAATGGTGTTTTTCATAATTTTTAAAAATCAAGATTTTGTTGGGAAGAAAATGCCTGATGCCGGAGTCAGAGATTTTTGTGCCCAGGAGGTGAAATTTTTTTTTCCACCCAAATCTATAAACGGACGCCGGAATGAGATTCGGGGTTGAATTTCGTGCTTAAAAATGGTGTTTTTCATAGCTTTTAAAAATCAAGATTTTTTTGGTGTCCGGGGAAGAAAATTCCTGATGCCGGGGTCAGAGAGTTTTGTGCCCAGGAGGTGAATTTTTCCCCCCCACCCAAATCTATAAACAGACGCCGGAATGAGATTCGGGGTTGAATTTCGTGCTTAAAAATGGTGTTTTTCATAGCTTTTAAAAATCAAGAATTTTTTGGTGTCCCGGGGAGAAAATTCCTGATGCCGGAGTCAGGGATTTTTGTGCCCAGGAGGTGAAATTTTTTCCCACCCCCAAATCTAAAAACAGACACCAGAATGAGATTCGGGGTTGAATTTCATTCTCAAAAATGGTGTTTTTCATAGCTTTTAAAAATCAAGATTTATTTCGTGTCCGGGGAAGAAAATTCCTGATGCCGGAGTCAGGGATTTTTGTGCCCAGGAGGTGAAAATTTTTTTTTGACTCAAATGTAAAAACAGACACCCGAATGAGATTCAGGGTTGAATTTTGTCCTTTAAAATGGTGTTTATCATAATAAATTCCTGATGCCGGAGTCAGGGAGTTTTGTGCCCAGGAGGTGAAATTTTTTTCCACCCAAATGTAAAAACGCACACCAGAATGAGATTCGGGGTTGAATTTCATTCTCAAAAATGGTGTTTTTCATTGCTTTTAAAAATCAAGATTTTTTTGGTGTCTGGGGAAGAAAATTCCTGATGCCAGGGTCAGGGATTTTTGTGCCCAGGAGGTGAATATTTTTTTTGACCCAAATATAAAAACGGATGCCAGAATTAGATTTGGGGTTGAATTTCGTCCTTCAAAATGGTGTTTTTCATAGTTTTTAAAAATGAAGATTTTTTTGGTGTCCGGGGAAGATAATTCCTGATGCCGGAGTCAGGGATTTTTGGGCCCAGGAGGTGAAATTTTTTTTTTTGATTCAAATATAAAAACAGACACCCGAATAGATTCGGGGTTAAATTTTGTCCTTAAAAATGGTGTTTTTCATAATTTTTAAAAATCAAGATTTTGTTGGGAAGAAAATGCCTGATGCCGGAGTCAGAGATTTTTGTGCCCAGGAGGTGAAATTTTTTTTTCCACCCAAATCTATAAACGGACGCCGGAATGAGATTCGGGGTTGAATTTCGTGCTTAAAAATGGTGTTTTTCATAGCTTTTAAAAATCAAGATTTTTTTGGTGTCCGGGGAAGAAAATTCCTGATGCCGGGGTCAGAGAGTTTTGTGCCCAGGAGGTGAATTTTTCCCCCCCACCCAAATCTATAAACAGACGCCGGAATGAGATTCGGGGTTGAATTTCGTGCTTAAAAATGGTGTTTTTCATAGCTTTTAAAAATCAAGAATTTTTTGGTGTCCCGGGGAGAAAATTCCTGATGCCGGAGTCAGGGATTTTTGTGCCCAGGAGGTGAAATTTTTTCCCACCCCCAAATCTAAAAACCGACACCAGAATGAGATTCGGGGTTGAATTTCATTCTCAAAAATGGTGGTTTTCATAGCTTTTAAAAATCAAGATTTATTTCGTGTCCGGGGAAGAAAATTCCTGATGCCGGAGTCAGGGATTTTTGTGCCCAGGAGGTGAAAAATTTTTTTTGACTCAAATGTAAAAACAGACACCCGAATGAGATTCAGGGTTGAATTTTGTCCTTTAAAATGGTGTTTATCATAATAAATTCCTGATGCCGGAGTCAGGGAGTTTTGTGCCCAGGAGGTGAAATTTTTTTCCACCCAAATGTAAAAACGCACACCAGAATGAGATTCGGGGTTGAATTTCATTCTCAAAAATGGTGTTTTTCATTGCTTTTAAAAATCAAGATTTTTTTGGTGTCTGGGGAAGAAAATTCCTGATGCCAGGGTCAGGGATTTTTGTGCCCAGGAGGTGAATATTTTTTTTTCCACCCAAATCTATAAACGGACGCCGGAATGAGATGGGGGTTGAATTTCGTGCTTAAAAATGGTGTTTTTCATAGCTTTTAAAAATCAAGATTCTTTTGGTGTCCGGGGAAGATAATTCCTGATGCCGGAGTCAGGGATTTTTGGGCCCAGGAGGTGAAATTTTTTTTTTGATTCAAATATAAAAACAGACACCCGAATAGATTCGGGGTTGAATTTTGTCCTTAAAAATGGTGTTTTTCATAATTTTTAAAAATCAAGATTTTGTTGGGAAGAAAATGCCTGATGCCGGAGTCAGAGATTTTTGTGCCCAGGAGGTGAAATTTTTTTTTCCACCCAAATCTATAAACGGACGCCGGAATGAGATTCGGGGTTGAATTTCGTGCTTAAAAATGGTGTTTTTCATAGCTTTTAAAAATCAAGATTTTTTTGGTGTCTGGGGAAGAAAATTCCTGATGCCGGGGTCAGAGAGTTTTGTGCCCAGGAGGTGAATTTTTTCCCCCCACCCAAATCTATAAACAGACGCCGGAATGAGATTCGGGGTTGAATTTCGTGCTTAAAAATGGTGTTTTTCATAGCTTTTAAAAATCAAGAATTTTTTGGTGTCCCGGGGAGAAAATTCCTGATGCCGGAGTCAGGGATTTTTGTGCCCAGGAGGTGAAATTTTTTCCCACCCCCAAATCTAAAAACCGACACCAGAATGAGATTCGGGGTTGAATTTCATTCTCAAAAATGGTGTTTTTCATAGCTTTTAAAAATCAAGATTTATTTCGTGTCCGGGGAAGAAAATTCCTGATGCCGGAGTCAGGGATTTTTGTGCCCAGGAGGTGAAAAAATTTTTTTGACTCAAATGTAAAAACAGACACCCGAATGAGATTCAGGGTTGAATTTTGTCCTTTAAAATGGTGTTTATCATAATAAATTCCTGATGCCGGAGTCAGGGAGTTTTGTGCCCAGGAGGTGAAATTTTTTTCCACCCAAATGTAAAAACGCATACCAGAATGAGATTCGGGGTTGAATTTCATTCTCAAAAATGGTGTTTTTCATTGCTTTTAAAAATCAAGATTTTTTTGGTGTCTGGGGAAGAAAATTCCTGATGCCAGGGTCAGGGATTTTTGTGCCCAGGAGGTGAATATTTTTTTTGACCCAAATATAAAAACGGATGCCAGAATTAGATTTGGGGTTGAATTTCGTCCTTCAAAATGGTGTTTTTCATAGTTTTTAAAAATGAAGATTTTTTTGGTGTCCGGGGAAGATAATTCCTGATGCCGGAGTCAGGGATTTTTGGGCCCAGGAGGTGAAATATTTTTTTTTGATTCAAATATAAAAACAGACACCCGAATAGATTCGGGGTTGAATTTTGTCCTTAAAAATGGTGTTTTTCATAATTTTTAAAAATCAAGATTTTGTTGGGAAGAAAATGCCTGATGCCGGAGTCAGAGATTTTTGTGCCCAGGAGGTGAAATTTTTTTTTCCACCCAAATCTATAAACGGACGCCGGAATGAGATTCGGGGTTGAATTTCGTGCTTAAAAATGGTGTTTTTCATAGCTTTTAAAAATCAAGATTTTTTTGGTGTCCGGGGAAGAAAATTCCTGATGCCGGGGTCAGAGAGTTTTGTGCCCAGGAGGTGAATTTTTTCCCCCCACCCAAATCTATAAACAGACGCCGGAATGAGATTCGGGGTTGAATTTCGTGCTTAAAAATGGTGTTTTTCATAGCTTTTAAAAATCAAGAATTTTTTGGTGTCCCGGGGAGAAAATTCCTGATGCCGGAGTCAGGGATTTTTGTGCCCAGGAGGTGAAATTTTTTCCCACCCCCAAATCTAAAAACCGACACCAGAATGAGATTCGGGGTTGAATTTCATTCTCAAAAATGGTGTTTTTCATAGCTTTTAAAAATTAAGATTTATTTCGTGTCCGGGGAAGAAAATTCCTGATGCCGGAGTCAGGGATTTTTGTGCCCAGGAGGTGAAAAATTTTTTTTGACTCAAATGTAAAAACAGACACCCGAATGAGATTCAGGGTTGAATTTTGTCCTTTAAAATGGTGTTTATCATAATAAATTCCTGATGCCGGAGTCAGGGAGTTTTGTGCCCAGGAGGTGAAATTTTTTTCCACCCAAATGTAAAAACGCACACCAGAATGAGATTCGGGGTTGAATTTCATTCTCAAAAATGGTGTTTTTCATTGCTTTTAAAAATCAAGATTTTTTTGGTGTCTGGGGAAGAAAATTCCTGATGCCAGGTTCAGGGATTTTTGTGCCCAGGAGGTGAATATTTTTTTTTCCAACCAAATCTATAAACGGACGCCGGAATGAGATTCGGGGTTGAATTTCGTGCTTAAAAATGGTGTTTTTCATAGCTTTTAAAAATCAAGATTTTTTTGGTGTCCGGGGAAGATAATTCCTGATGCCGGAGTCAGGGATTTTTGGGCCCAGGAGGTGAAATTTTTTTTTTGATTCAAATATAAAAACAGACCCCCGAATAGATTCGGGGTTGAATTTTGTCCTTAAAAATGGTGTTTTTCATAATTTTTAAAAATCAAGATTTTGTTGGGAAGAAAATGCCTGATGCCGGAGTCAGAGATTTTTGTGCCCAGGAGGTGAAATTTTTTTTTCCACCCAAATCTATAAACGGACGCCGGAATGAGATTCGGGGTTGAATTTCGTGCTTAAAAATGGTGTTTTTCATAGCTTTTAAAAATCAAGATTTTTTTGGTGTCTGGGGAAGAAAATTCCTGATGCCGGGGCAGAGAGTTTTGTGCCCAGGAGGTGAATTTTTTCCCACCCCCAAATCTAAAAACCGACACCAGAATGAGATTCGGGGTTGAATTTCATTCTCAAAAATGGTGTTTTTCATAGCTTTTAAAAATCAAGATTTATTTCGTGTCCGGGGAAGAAAATTCCTGATGCCGGAGTCAGGGATTTTTGTGCCCAGGAGGTGAAAAATTTTTTTTGACTCAAATGTAAAAACAGACACCCGAATGAGATTCAGGGTTGAATTTTGTCCTTTAAAATGGTGTTTATCATAATAAATTCCTGATGCCGGAGTCAGGGAGTTTTGTGCCCAGGAGGTGAAATTTTTTTCCACCCAAATGTAAAAACGCATACCAGAATGAGATTCGGGGTTGAATTTCATTCTCAAAAATGGTGTTTTTCATTGCTTTTAAAAATCAAGATTTTTTTGGTGTCTGGGGAAGAAAATTCCTGATGCCAGGGTCAGGGATTTTTGTGCCCAGGAGGTGAATATTTTTTTTTCCAACCAAATCTATAAACGGACGCCGGAATGAGATTCGGGGTTGAATTTCGTGCTTAAAAATGGTGTTTTTCATAGGTTTTAAAAATCAAGATTTTTTTGGTGTCCGGGGAAGATAATTCCTGATGCCGGAGTCAGGGATTTTTGGGCCCAGGAGGTGAAATTTTTTTTTTGATTCAAATATAAAAACAGACCCCCGAATAGATTCGGGGTTGAATTTTGTCCTTAAAAATGGTGTTTTTCATAATTTTTAAAAATCAAGATTTTGTTGGGAAGAAAATGCCTGATGCCGGAGTCAGAGATTTTTGTGCCCAGGAGGTGAATATTTTTTTTGACCCAAATATAAAAACGGATGCCAGAATTAGATTTGGGGTTGAATTTCGTCCTTCAAAATGGTGTTTTTCATAGTTTTTAAAAATGAAGATTTTTTTGGTGTCCGGGGAAGATAATTCCTGATGCCGGAGTCAGGGATTTTTGGGCCCAGGAGGTGAAATATTTTTTTTTGATTCAAATATAAAAACAGACACCCGAATAGATTCGGGGTTGAATTTTGTCCTTAAAAATGGTGTTTTTCATAATTTTTAAAAATCAAGATTTTGTTGGGAAGAAAATGCCTGATGCCGGAGTCAGAGATTTTTGTGCCCAGGAGGTGAAATTTTTTTTTCCACCCAAATCTATAAACGGACGCCGGAATGAGATTCGGGGTTGAATTTCGTGCTTAAAAATGGTGTTTTTCATAGCTTTTAAAAATCAAGATTTTTTTGGTGTCCGGGGAAGAAAATTCCTGATGCCGGGGTCAGAGAGTTTTGTGCCCAGGAGGTGAATTTTTTCCCCCCACCCAAATCTATAAACAGACGCCGGAATGAGATTCGGGGTTGAATTTCGTGCTTAAAAATGGTGTTTTTCATAGCTTTTAAAAATCAAGAATTTTTTGGTGTCCCGGGGAGAAAATTCCTGATGCCGGAGTCAGGGATTTTTGTGCCCAGGAGGTGAAATTTTTTCCCACCCCCAAATCTAAAAACCGACACCAGAATGAGATTCGGGGTTGAATTTCATTCTCAAAAATGGTGTTTTTCATAGCTTTTAAAAATTAAGATTTATTTCGTGTCCGGGGAAGAAAATTCCTGATGCCGGAGTCAGGGATTTTTGTGCCCAGGAGGTGAAAAATTTTTTTTGACTCAAATGTAAAAACAGACACCCGAATGAGATTCAGGGTTGAATTTTGTCCTTTAAAATGGTGTTTATCATAATAAATTCCTGATGCCGGAGTCAGGGAGTTTTGTGCCCAGGAGGTGAAATTTTTTTCCACCCAAATGTAAAAACGCACACCAGAATGAGATTCGGGGTTGAATTTCATTCTCAAAAATGGTGTTTTTCATTGCTTTTAAAAATCAAGATTTTTTTGGTGTCTGGGGAAGAAAATTCCTGATGCCAGGGTCAGGGATTTTTGTGCCCAGGAGGTGAATATTTTTTTTGACCCAAATATAAAAACGGATGCCAGAATTAGATTTGGGGTTGAATTTTGTCCTTCAAAATGGTGTTTTTCATAGTTTTTAAAAATGAAGATTTTTTTGGTGTCCGGGGAAGATAATTCCTGATGCCGGAGTCAGGGATTTTTGGGCCCAGGAGGTGAAATTTTTTTTTTTGATTCAAATATAAAAACAGACACCCGAATAGATTCGGGGTTGAATTTTGTCCTTAAAAATGGTGTTTTTCATAATTTTTAAAAATCAAGATTTTGTTGGGAAGAAAATGCCTGATGCCGGAGTCAGAGATTTTTGTGCCCAGGAGGTGAAATTTTTTTTTCCACCCAAATCTATAAACGGACGCCGGAATGAGATTCGGGGTTGAATTTCGTGCTTAAAAATGGTGTTTTTCATAGCTTTTAAAAATCAAGATTTTTTTGGTGTCTGGGGAAGAAAATTCCTGATGCCGGGGCAGAGAGTTTTGTGCCCAGGAGGTGAATTTTTTCCCACCCCCAAATCTAAAAACCGACACCAGAATGAGATTCGGGGTTGAATTTCATTCTCAAAAATGGTGTTTTTCATTGCTTTTAAAAATCAAGATTTTTTTGGTGTCTGGGGAAGAAAATTCCTGATGCCAGGGTCAGGGATTTTTGTGCCCAGGAGGTGAATATTTTTTTTGACCCAAATATAAAAACGGATGCCAGAATTAGATTTGGGGTTGAATTTCGTCCTTCAAAATGGTGTTTTTCATAGTTTTTAAAAATGAAGATTTTTTTGGTGTCCGGGGAAGATAATTCCTGATGCCGGAGTCAGGGATTTTTGGGCCCAGGAGGTGAATTTTTTTTTTTTTGATTCAAATATAAAAACAGACACCCGAATAGATTCGGGGTTGAATTTTGTCCTTAAAAATGGTGTTTTTCATAATTTTTAAAAATCAAGATTTTGTTGGGAAGAAAATGCCTGATGCCGGAGTCAGAGATTTTTGTGCCCAGGAGGTGAAATTTTTTTTTCCACCCAAATCTATAAACGGACGCCAGAATGAGATTCGGGGTTGAATTTCGTGCTTAAAAATGGTGTTTTTCATAGCTTTTAAAAATCAAGATTGTTTTGGTGTCCGGGGAAGAAAATTCCTGATGCCGGGGTCAGAGAGTTTTGTGCCCAGGAGGTGAATTTTTCCCCCCCACCCAAATCTATAAACAGACGCCGGAATGAGATTCGGGGTTGAATTTCGTGCTTAAAAATGGTGTTTTTCATAGCTTTTAAAAATTTTTTCCCACCCCCAAATCTAAAAACCGACACCAGAATGAGATTCGGGGTTGAATTTCATTCTCAAAAATGGTGTTTTTCATAGCTTTTAAAAATCAAGATTTATTTCGTGTCCGGGGAAGAAAATTCCTGATGCCGGAGTCAGGGATTTTTGTGCACAGGAGGTGAAAAAATTTTTTTGACTCAAATGTAAAAACAGACACCCGAATGAGATTCAGGGTTGAATTTTGTCCTTTAAAATGGTGTTTATCATAATAAATTCCTGATGCCGGAGTCAGGGAGTTTTGTGCCCAGGAGGTGAAATTTTTTTCCACCCAAATGAAAAAACGCACACCAGAATGAGATTCGGGGTTGAATTTCATTCTCAAAAATGGTGTTTTTCATTGCTTTTAAAAATCAAGATTTTTTTGGTGTCTGGGGAAGAAAATTCCTGATGCCAGGGTCAGGGATTTTTGTGCCCAGGAGGTGAATATTTTTTTGACCCAAATATAAAAACGGATGCCAGAATTAGATTTGGGGTTGAATTTCATCCTTCAAAATGGTGTTTTTCATAGTTTTTAAAAATGAAGATTTTTTTGGTGTCCGGGGAAGATAATTCCTGATGCCGGAGTCAGGGATTTTTGGGCCCAGGAAGTGAAATTTTTTTTTTTGATTCAAATATAAAAACAGATACCCGAATAGATTCGGGGTTGAATTTTGTCCTTAAAAATGGTGTTTTTCATAATTTTTAAAAATCAAGATTTTGTTGGGAAGAAAATGCCTGATGCCGGAGTCAGGGATTTTTGTGCCCAGGAGGTGAAAAATTTCTTTTGACTCAAATGTAAAAACAGACACCCGAATGAGATTCAGGGTTGAATTTTGTCCTTTAAAATGGTGTTTATCATAATAAATTCCTGATGCCGGAGTCAGGGAGTTTTGTGCCCAGGAGGTGAAATTTTTTTCCACCCAAATGTAAAAACGCACACCAGAATGAGATTCGGGGTTGAATTTCATTCTCAAAAATGGTGTTTTTCATTGCTTTTAAAAATCAAGATTTTTTTGGTGTCTGGGGAAGAAAATTCCTGATGCCAGGGTCAGGGATTTTTGTGCCCAGGAGGTGAATATTTTTTTTGACCCAAATATAAAAACGGATGCCAGAATTAGATTCGGGGTTGAATTTCTTCCTTAAAAATGGTGTTTTTCATAATTTTTAAAAATCAAGATTTTGTTGGGAAGAAAATGCCTGATGCCGGAGTCAGAGATTTTTGTGCCCAGGAGGTGAAATTTTTTTTTCCACCCAAATCTATAAACGGACGCCGGAATGAGATTCGGGGTTGAATTTCGTGCTTAAAAATGGTGTTTTTCATAGCTTTTAAAAATCAAGATTTTTTTGGTGTCCGGGGAAGATAATTCCTGATGCCGGAGTCAGGGATTTTTGGGCCCAGGAGGTGAAATTTTTTTTTTGATTCAAATATAAAAACAGACCCCCGAATAGATTCGGGGTTGAATTTTGTCCTTAAAAATGGTGTTTTTCATAATTTTTAAAAATCAAGATTTTGTTGGGAAGAAAATGCCTGATGCCGGAGTCAGAGAATTTTGTGCCCAGGAGGTGAAATTTTTTTTTCCACCCAAATCTATAAACGGACGCCGGAATGAGATTCGGGGTTGAATTTCGTGCTTAAAAATGGTGTTTTTCATAGCTTTTAAAAATCAAGATTTTTTTGGTGTCCGGGGAAGAAAATTCCTGATGCCGGGGTCAGAGAGTTTTGTGCCCAGGAGGTGAATTTTTTCCCCCCACCCAAATCTATAAACAGACGCCGGAATGAGATTCGGGGTTGAATTTCGTGCTTAAAAATGGTGTTTTTCATAGCTTTTAAAAATCAAGAATTTTTTGGTGTCCCGGGGAGAAAATTCCTGATGCCGGAGTCAGGGATTTTTGTGCCCAGGAGGTGAAATTTTTTCCCACCCCCAAATCTAAAAACCGACACCAGAATGAGATTCGGGGTTGAATTTCATTCTCAAAAATGGTGTTTTTCATAGCTTTTAAAAATCAAGATTTATTTCGTGTCCGGGGAAGAAAATTCCTGATGCCGGAGTCAGGGATTTTTGTGCCCAGGAGGTGAAAAAATTTTTTTGACTCAAATGTAAAAACAGACACCCGAATGAGATTCAGGGTTGAATTTTGTCCTTTAAAATGGTGTTTATCATAATAAATTCCTGATGCCGGAGTCAGGGAGTTTTGTGCCCAGGAGGTGAATTTTTTTTCCACCCAAATGTAAAAACGCACACCAGAATGAGATTCGGGGTTGAATTTCATTCTCAAAAATGGTGTTTTTCATTGCTTTTAAAAATCAAGATTTTTTTGGTGTCTGGGGAAGAAAATTCCTGATGCCAGGGTCAGGGATTTTTGTGCCCAGGAGGTGAATATTTTTTTTGACCCAAATATAAAAACGGATGCCAGAATTAGATTTGGGGTTGAATTTTGTCCTTCAAAATGGTGTTTTTCATAGTTTTTAAAAATGAAGATTTTTTTGGTGTCCGGGGAAGATAATTCCTGATGCCGGAGTCAGGGATTTTTGGGCCCAGGAGGTGAATTTTTTTTTTTTGATTCAAATATAAAAACAGACACCCGAATAGATTCGGGGTTGAATTTTGTCCTTAAAAATGGTGTTTTTCATAATTTTTAAAAATCAAGATTTTGTTGAGAAGAAAATGCCTGATGCCGGAGTCAGAGATTTTTGTGCCCAGGAGGTGAAATTTTTTTTTCCACCCAAATCTATAAACGGACGCCGGAATGAGATTCGGGGTTGAATTTCGTGCTTAAAAATGGTGTTTTTCATAGCTTTTAAAAATCAAGATTTTTTTGGTGTCCGGGGAAGAAAATTCCTGATGCCGGGGTCAGAGAGTTTTGTGCCCAGGAGGTGAATTTTTCCCCCCACCCAAATCTATAAACAGATGCCGGAATGAGATTCGGGGTTGAATTTCGTGCTTAAAAATGGTGTTTTTCATAGCTTTTAAAAATCAAGAATTTTTTGGTGTCCCGGGGAGAAAATTCCTGATGCCGGAGTCAGGGATTTTTGTGCCCAGGAGGTGAGATTTTTTCCCACCCCCAAATCTAAAAACCGACACCAGAATGAGATTCGGGGTTGAATTTCATTCTCAAAAATGGTGTTTTTCATAGCTTTTAAAAATCAAGATTTATTTCGTGTCCGGGGAAGAAAATTCCTGATGCCGGAGTCAGGGATTTTTGTGCCCAGGAGGTGAAAAAATTTTTTTGACTCAAATGTAAAAACAGACACCCGAATGAGATTCAGGGTTGAATTTTGTCCTTTAAAATGGTGTTTATCATAATAAATTCCTGATGCCGGAGTCAGGGAGTTTTGTGCCCAGGAGGTGAAATTTTTTTCCACCCAAATGTAAAAACGCACACCAGAATGAGATTCGGGGTTGAATTTCATTCTCAAAAATGGTGTTTTTCATTGCTTTTAAAAATCAAGAATTTTTTGGTGTCCCGGGGAGAAAATTCCTGATGCCGGAGTCAGGGATTTTTGTGCCCAGGAGGTGAAATTTTTTCCCACCCCCAAATCTAAAAACCGACACCAGAATGAGATTCGGGGTTGAATTTCATTCTCAAAAATGGTGTTTTTCATAGCTTTTAAAAATCAAGATTTATTTCGTGTCCGGGGAAGAAAATTCCTGATGCCGGAGTCAGGGATTTTTGTGCCCAGGAGGTGAAATTTTTTCCCACCCCCAAATCTAAAAACCGACACCCGAATGAGATTCAGGGTTGAATTTTGTCCTTTAAAATGGTGTTTATCATAATAAATTCCTGATGCCGGAGTCAGGGAGTTTTGTGCCCAGGAGGTGAAATTTTTTTCCACCCAAATGTAAAAACGCACACCAGAATGAGATTCGGGGTTGAATTTCATTCTCAAAAATGGTGTTTTTCATTGCTTTTAAAAATCAAGATTTTTTTGGTGTCTGGGGAAGAAAATTCCTGATGCCAGGGTCAGGGATTTTTGTGCCCAGGAGGTGAATTTTTTTTTTTTTTTGATTCAAATATAAAAACAGACACCCGAATAGATTCGGGGTTGAATTTTGTCCTTAAAAATGGTGTTTTTCATAATTTTTAAAAATCAAGATTTTGTTGAGAAGAAAATGCCTGATGCCAGAGTCAGAGATTTTTGTGCCCAGGAGGTGAAATTTTTTTTTCCACCCAAATCTATAAACGGACGCCGGAATGAGATTCGGGGTTGAATTTCGTGCTTAAAAATGGTGTTTTTCATAGCTTTTAAAAATCAAGATTTTTTTGGTGTCCGGGGAAGAAAATTCCTGATGCCGGGGTCAGAGAGTTTTGTGCCCAGGAGGTGAATTTTTTCCCCCCACCCAAATCTATAAACAGACGCCAGAATGAGATTCGGGGTTGAATTTCGTGCTTAAAAATGGTGTTTTTCATAGCTTTTAAAAATCAAGAATTTTTTGGTGTCCCGGGGAGAAAATTCCTGATGCCGGAGTCAGGGATTTTTGTGCCCAGGAGGTGAAATTTTTTCCCACCCCCAAATCTAAAAACCGACACCAGAATGAGATTCGGGGTTGAATTTCATTCTCAAAAATGGTGTTTTCCATAGCTTTTAAAAATCAAGATTTATTTCGTGTCCGGGGAAGAAAATTCCTGATGCCGGAGTCAGGGATTTTTGTGCCCAGGAGGTGAAATTTTTTCCCTCCCCCAAATCTAAAAACCGACACCCGAATGAGATTCAGGGTTGAATTTTGTCCTTTAAAATGGTGTTTATCATAATAAATTCCTGATGCCGGAGTCAGGGAGTTTTGTGCCCAGGAGGTGAAATTTTTTTCCACCCAAATGTAAAAACGCACACCAGAATGAGATTCGGGGTTGAATTTCATTCTCAAAAATGGTGTTTTTCATTGCTTTTAAAAATCAAGATTTTTTTGGTGTCTGGGGAAGAAAATTCCTGATGCCAGGGTCAGGGATGTTTGTGCCCAGGAGGTGAATATTTTTTTTGACCCAAATATAAAAACGGATGCCAGAATTAGATTTGGGGTTGAATTTCGTCCTTCAAAATGGTGTTTTTCATAGTTTTTAAAAATGAAGATTTTTTTGGTGTCCGGGGAAGATAATTCCTGATGCCGGAGTCAGGGATTTTTGGGCCCAGGAGGTGAATTTTTTTTTTTGATTCAAATATAAAAACAGACACCCGAATAGATTCGGGGTTGAATTTTGTCCTTAAAAATGGTGTTTTTCATAATTTTTAAAAATCAAGATTTTGTTGGGAAGAAAATGCCTGATGCCGGAGTCAGAGATTTTTGTGCCCAGGAGGTGAAATTTTTTTTTCCACCCAAATCTATAAACGGACGCCGGAATGAGATTCGGGGTTGAATTTCGTGCTTAAAAATGGTGTTTTTCATAGCTTTTAAAAATCAAGATTTTTTTGGTGTCCGGGGAAGAAAATTCCTGATGCCGGGGTCAGAGAGTTTTGTGCCCAGGAGGTGAATTTTTTCCCCCACCCAAATCTATAAACAGATGCCGGAATGAGATTCGGGGTTGAATTTCGTGCTTAAAAATGGTGTTTTTCATAGCTTTTAAAAATCAAGAATTTTTTGGTGTCCCGGGGAGAAAATTCCTGATGCCGGAGTCAGGGATTTTTGTGCCCAGGAGGTGAGATTTTTTCCCACCCCCAAATCTAAAAACCGACACCAGAATGAGATTCGGGGTTGAATTTCATTCTCAAAAATGGTGTTTTTCATAGCTTTTAAAAATCAAGATTTATTTCGTGTCCGGGGAAGAAAATTCCTGATGCCGGAGTCAGGGATTTTTGTGCCCAGGAGGTGAAAAAATTTTTTTGACTCAAATGTAAAAACAGACACCCGAATGAGATTCAGGGTTGAATTTTGTCCTTTAAAATGGTGTTTATCATAATAAATTCCTGATGCCGGAGTCAGGGAGTTTTGTGCCCAGGAGGTGAAATTTTTTTCCACCCAAATGTAAAAACGCACACCAGAATGAGATTCGGGGTTGAATTTCATTCTCAAAAATGGTGTTTTTCATTGCTTTTAAAAATCAAGAATTTTTTGGTGTCCCGGGGAGAAAATTCCTGATGCCGGAGTCAGGGATTTTTGTGCCCAGGAGGTGAAATTTTTTCCCACCCCCAAATCTAAAAACCGACACCAGAATGAGATTCGGGGTTGAATTTCATTCTCAAAAATGGTGTTTTTCATAGCTTTTAAAAATCAAGATTTATTTCGTGTCCGGGGAAGAAAATTCCTGATGCCAGGGTCAGGGATTTTTGTGCCCAGGAGGTGAATATTTTTTTTGACCCAAATATAAAAACGGATGCCAGAATTAGATTTGGGGTTGAATTTCGTCCTTCAAAATGGTGTTTTTCATAGTTTTTAAAAATGAAGATTTTTTTGGTGTCCGGGGAAGATAATTCCTGATGCCGGAGTCAGGGATTTTTGGGCCCAGGAGGTGAAATTTTTTTTTTTGATTCAAATATAAAAACAGACACCTGAATAGATTCGGGGTTGAATTTTGTCCTTAAAAATGGTGTTTTTCATAATTTTTAAAAATCAAGATTTTGTTGGGAAGAAAATGCCTGATGCCGGAGTCAGAGATTTTTGTGCCCAGGAGGTGAAATTTTTTTTCCACCCAAATCTATAAATGGACGCCGGAATGAGATTCGGGGTTGAATTTCGTACTTAAAAATGGTGTTTTTCATAGCTTTTAAAAATCAAGATTTTTTTGGTGTCCGGGGAAGAAAATTCCTGATGCCGGGGTCAGAGAGTTTTGTGCCCAGGAGGTGAATTTTTTTCCCCCACCCAAATCTATAAACAGACGCCGGAATGAGATTCGGGGTTGAATTTCGTGCTTAAAAATGGTGTTTTTCATAGCTTTTAAAAATCAAGAATTTTTTGGTGTCCCGGGGAGAAAATTCCTGATGCCGGAATCAGGGATTTTTGTGCCCATGAGGTGAAATTTTTCCCACCCCCAAATCTAAAAACCGACACCAGAATGAGATTCGGGGTTGAATTTCATTCTCAAAAATGGTGTTTTTCATAGCTTTTAAAAATCAAGATTTATTTCGTGTCCGGGGAAGAAAATTCCTGATGCCGGAGTCAGGGATTTTTGTGCCCAGGAGGTGAAATTTTTTCCCACCCCCAAATCTAAAAACCGACACCCGAATGAGATTCAGGGTTGAATTTTGTCCTTTAAAATGGTGTTTATCATAATAAATTCCTGATGCCGGAGTCAGGGAGTTTTGTGCCCAGGAGGTGAAATTTTTTTCCACCCAAATGTAAAAACGCACACCAGAATGAGATTCGGGGTTGAATTTCATTCTCAAAAATGGTGTTTTTCATTGCTTTTAAAAATCAAGATTTTTTTGGTGTCTGGGGAAGAAAATTCCTGATGCCAGGGTCAGGGATTTTTGTGCCCAGGAGGTGAATTTTTTTTTTTTTGATTCAAATATAAAAACAGACACCCGAATAGATTCGGGGTTGAATTTTGTCCTTAAAAATGGTGTTTTTCATAATTTTTAAAAATCAAGATTTTGTTGAGAAGAAAATGCCTGATGCCGGAGTCAGAGATTTTTGTGCCCAGGAGGTGAAATTTTTTTTTCCACCCAAATCTATAAACGGACGCCGGAATGAGATTCGGGGTTGAATTTCGTGCTTAAAAATGGTGTTTTTCATAGCTTTTAAAAATCAAGATTTTTTTGGTGTCCGGGGAAGAAAATTCCTGATGCCGGGGTCAGAGAGTTTTGTGCCCAGGAGGTGAATTTTTTCCCCCCACCCAAATCTATAAACAGACGCCAGAATGAGATTCGGGGTTGAATTTCGTGCTTAAAAATGGTGTTTTTCATAGCTTTTAAAAATCAAGAATTTTTTGGTGTCCCGGGGAGAAAATTCCTGATGCCGGAGTCAGGGATTTTTGTGCCCAGGAGGTGAAATTTTTTCCCACCCCCAAATCTAAAAACCGACACCAGAATGAGATTCGGGGTTGAATTTCATTCTCAAAAATGGTGTTTTCCATAGCTTTTAAAAATCAAGATTTATTTCGTGTCCGGGGAAGAAAATTCCTGATGCCGGAGTCAGGGATTTTTGTGCCCAGGAGGTGAAATTTTTTCCCTCCCCCAAATCTAAAAACCGACACCCGAATGAGATTCAGGGTTGAATTTTGTCCTTTAAAATGGTGTTTATCATAATAAATTCCTGATGCCGGAGTCAGGGAGTTTTGTGCCCAGGAGGTGAAATTTTTTTCCACCCAAATGTAAAAACGCACACCAGAATGAGATTCGGGGTTGAATTTCATTCTCAAAAATGGTGTTTTTCATTGCTTTTAAAAATCAAGATTTTTTTGGTGTCTGGGGAAGAAAATTCCTGATGCCAGGGTCAGGGATGTTTGTGCCCAGGAGGTGAATATTTTTTTTGACCCAAATATAAAAACGGATGCCAGAATTAGATTTGGGGTTGAATTTCGTCCTTCAAAATGGTGTTTTTCATAGTTTTTAAAAATGAAGATTTTTTTGGTGTCCGGGGAAGATAATTCCTGATGCCGGAGTCAGGGATTTTTGGGCCCAGGAGGTGATTTTTTTTTTTTTGATTCAAATATAAAAACAGACACCCGAATAGATTCGGGGTTGAATTTTGTCCTTAAAAATGGTGTTTTTCATAATTTTTAAAAATCAAGATTTTGTTGGGAAGAAAATGCCTGATGCCGGAGTCAGAGATTTTTGTGCCCAGGAGGTGAAATTTTTTTTCCACCCAAATCTATAAATGGACGCCGGAATGAGATTCGGGGTTGAATTTCGTACTTAAAAATGGTGTTTTTCATAGCTTTTAAAAATCAAGATTTTTTTGGTGTCCGGGGAAGAAAATTCCTGATGCCGGGGTCAGAGAGTTTTGTGCCCAGGAGGTGAATTTTTTTCCCCCACCCAAATCTATAAACAGACGCCGGAATGAGATTCGGGGTTGAATTTCGTGCTTAAAAATGGTGTTTTTCATAGCTTTTAAAAATCAAGAATTTTTTGGTGTCCCGGGGAGAAAATTCCTGATGCCGGAATCAGGGATTTTTGTGCCCATGAGGTGAAATTTTTCCCACCCCCAAATCTAAAAACCGACACCAGAATGAGATTCGGGGTTGAATTTCATTCTCAAAAATGGTGTTTTTCATAGCTTTTAAAAATCAAGATTTATTTCGTGTCCGGGGAAGAAAATTCCTGATGCCGGAGTCAGGGATTTTTGTGCCCAGGAGGTGAAAAAATTTTTTTGACTCAAATGTAAAAACAGACACCCGAATGAGATTCAGGGTTGAATTTTGTCCTTTAAAATGGTGTTTATCATAATAAATTCCTGATGCCGGAGTCAGGGAGTTTTGTGCCCAGGAGGTGAAATTTTTTTCCACCCAAATGTAAAAACGCACACCAGAATGAGATTCGGGGTTGAATTTCATTCTCAAAAATGGTGTTTTTCATTGCTTTTAAAAATCAAGATTTTTTTGGTGTCTGGGGAAGAAAATTCCTGATGCCAGGGTCAGGGATTTTTGTGCCCAGGAGGTGAATATTTTTTTTGACCCAAATATAAAAACGGATGCCAGAATTAGATTTGGGGTTGAATTTCGTCCTTCAAAATGGTGTTTTTCATAGTTTTTAAAAATGAAGATTTTTTTGGTGTCCGGGGAAGATAATTCCTGATGCCGGAGTCAGGGATTTTTGGGCCCAGGAGGTGAATTTTTTTTTTTTGATTCAAATATAAAAACAGACACCCGAATAGATTCGGGGTTGAATTTTGTCCTTAAAAATGGTGTTTTTCATAATTTTTAAAAATCAAGATTTTGTTGGGAAGAAAATGCCTGATGCCGGAGTCAGAGATTTTTGTGCCCAGGAGGTGAAATTTTTTTCCCCACCCAAATCTATAAACGGACGCCGGAATGAGATTCGGGGTTGAATTTCGTGCTTAAAAATGGTGTTTTTCATAGCTTTTAAAAATCAAGATTTTTTTGGTGTCCGGGGAAGAAAATTCCTGATGCCGGGGTCAGAGAGTTTTGTGCCCAGGAGGTGAATTTTTTCCCCCCACCCAAATCTATAAACAGATGCCGGAATGAGATTCGGGGTTGAATTTCGTGCTTAAAAATGGTGTTTTTCATAGCTTTTAAAAATCAAGAATTTTTTGGTGTCCCGGGGAGAAAATTCCTGATGCCGGAGTCAGGGATTTTTGTGCCCAGGAGGTGAAATTTTTTCCCACCCCCAAATCTAAAAACCAACACCAGAATGAGATTCGGGGTTGAATTTCATTCTCAAAAATGGTGTTTTTCATAGCTTTTAAAAATCAAGATTTATTTCGTGTCCGGGGAAGAAAATTCCTGATGCCAGAGTCAGGGATTTTTGTGCCCAGGAGGTGAAAAAATTTTTTTGACTCAAATGTAAAAACAGACACCCGAATGAGATTCAGGGTTGAATTTTGTCCTTTAAAATGGTGTTTATCATAATAAATTCCTGATGCCGGAGTCAGGGAGTTTTGTGCCCAGGAGGTGAAATTTTTTTCCACCCAAATGTAAAAACGCACACCAGAATGAGATTCGGGGTTGAATTTCGTGCTTAAAAATGGTGTTTTTCATAGCTTTTAAAAATCAAGATTTTTTTGGTGTCCGGGGAAGATAATTCCTGATGCCGGAGTCAGGGATTTTTGGGCCCAGGAGGTGAAATTTTTTTTTTTGATTCAAATATAAAAACAGACCCCCGAATAGATTTGGGGTTGAATTTTGTCCTTAAAAATGGTGTTTTTCATAATTTTTAAAAATCAAGATTTTGTTGGGAAGAAAATGCCTGATGCCGGAGTCAGAGATTTTTGTGCCCAGGAGGTGAAATTTTTTTTTCCACCCAAATCTATAAACGGACGCCGGAATGAGATTCGGGGTTGAATTTCGTGCTTAAAAATGGTGTTTTTCATAGCTTTTAAAAATCAAGATTTTTTTGGTGTCCGGGGAAGAAAATTCCTGATGCCGGGGTCAGAGAGTTTTGTGCCCAGGAGGTGAATTTTTTCCCCCCACCCAAATCTATAAACAGACGCCGGAATGAGATTCGGGGTTGAATTTCGTGCTTAAAAATGGTGTTTTTCATAGCTTTTAAAAATCAAGAATTTTTTGGTGTCCCGGGGAGAAAATTCCTGATGCCGGAGTCAGGGATTTTTGTGCCCAGGAGGTGAAATTTTTTCCCACCCCCAAATCTAAAAACCGACACCAGAATGAGATTCGGGGTTGAATTTCATTCTCAAAAATGGTGTTTTTCATAGCTTTTAAAAATCAAGATTTATTTCATGTCCGGGGAAGAAAATTCCTGATGCCGGAGTCAGGGATTTTTGTGCCCAGGAGGTGAACAAATTTTTTTGACTCAAATGTAAAAACAGACACCCGAATGAGATTCAGGGTTGAATTTTGTCCTTTAAAATGGTGTTTATCATAATAAATTCCTGATGCCGGAGTCAGGGAGTTTTGTGCCCAGGAGGTGAAATTTTTTTCCACCCAAATGTAAAAACGCACACCAGAATGAGATTCGGGGTTGAATTTCATTCTCAAAAATGGTGTTTTACATTGCTTTTAAAAATCAAGATTTTTTTGGTGTCTGGGGAAGAAAATTCCTGATGCCAGGGTCAGGGATTTTTGTGCCCAGGAGGTGAATATTTTTTTTGACCCAAATATAAAAACGGATGCCAGAATTAGATTTGGGGTTGAATTTCGTCCTTCAAAATGGTGTTTTTCATAGTTTTTAAAAATGAAGATTTTTTTGGTGGCCGGGGAAGATAATTCCTGATGCCGGAGTCAGGGATTTTTGGGCCCAGGAGGTGAAATTTTTTTTTTTGATTCAAATATAAAAACAGACCCCCGAATAGATTTGGGGTTGAATTTTGTCCTTAAAAATGGTGTTTTTCATAATTTTTAAAAATCAAGATTTTGTTGGGAAGAAAATGCCTGATGCCGGAGTCAGAGATTTTTGTGCCCAGGAGGTGAAATTTTTTTTTCCACCCAAATCTATAAACGGACGCCGGAATGAGATTCGGGGTTGAATTTCGTGCTTAAAAATGGTGTTTTTCATAGCTTTTAAAAATCAAGATTTTTTTGGTGTCCGGGGAAGAAAATTCCTGATGCCGGGGTCAGAGAGTTTTGTGCCCAGGAGGTGAATTTTTTTCCCCCACCCAAATCTATAAACAGACGCCGGAATGAGATTCGGGGTTGAATTTCGTGCTTAAAAATGGTGTTTTTCATAGCTTTTAAAAATCAAGAATTTTTTGGTGTCCCGGGGAGAAAATTCCTGATGCCGGAGTCAGGGATTTTTGTGCCCAGGAGGTGAAATTTTTTCCCACCCCCAAATCTAAAAACCGACACCAGAATGAGATTCGGGGTTGAATTTCATTCTCAAAAATGGTGTTTTTCATAGCTTTTAAAAATCAAGATTTATTTCATGTCCGGGGAAGAAAATTCCTGATGCCGGAGTCAGGGATTTTTGTGCCCAGGAGGTGAACAAATTTTTTTGACTCAAATGTAAAAACAGACACCCGAATGAGATTCAGGGTTGAATTTTGTCCTTTAAAATGGTGTTTATCATAATAAATTCCTGATGCCGGAGTCAGGGAGTTTTGTGCCCAGGAGGTGAAATTTTTTTCCACCCAAATGTAAAAACGCACACCAGAATGAGATTCGGGGTTGAATTTCATTCTCAAAAATGGTGTTTTACATTGCTTTTAAAAATCAAGATTTTTTTGGTGTCTGGGGAAGAAAATTCCTGATGCCAGGGTCAGGGATTTTTGTGCCCAGGAGGTGAATATTTTTTTTGACCCAAATATAAAAACGGATGCCAGAATTAGATTTGGGGTTGAATTTCGTCCTTCAAAATGGTGTTTTTCATAGTTTTTAAAAATGAAGATTTTTTTGGTGGCCGGGGAAGATAATTCCTGATGCCGGAGTCAGGGATTTTTGGGCCCAAGAGGTGAAATTTTTTTTTTTGATTCAAATATAAAAACAGACACCCGAATAGATTCGGGGTTGAATTTTGTCCTTAAAAATGGTGTTTTTCATAATTTTTAAAAATCAAGATTTTGTTGGGAAGAAAATGCCTGATGCCGGAGTCAGAGATTTTTGTGCCCAGGAGGTGAAATTTTTTTTTCCACCCAAATCTATAAACGGACGCCGGAATGAGATTCGGGGTTGAATTTCGTGCTTACAAATGGTGTTTTTCATAGCTTTTAAAAATCAAGATTTTTTTGGTGTGGGGGGAAGAACATTCCTGATGCCGGGGTCAGGGATTTTTGTGCCCAGGAGGTGAAAAATTTTTTTTGACTCAAATGTAAAAACAGACACCCGAATGAGATTCAGGGTTGAATTTTGTCCTTTAAAATGGTGTTTATCATAATAAATTCCTGATGCCGGAGTCAGGGAGTTTTGTGCCCAGGAGGTGAAATTTTTTTCCACCCAAATGTAAAAACGCACACCAGAATGAGATTCGGGGTTGAATTTCATTCTCAAAAATGGTGTTTTTCATTGCTTTTAAAAATCAAGATTTTTTTGGTGTCTGGGGAAGAAAATTCCTGATGCCAGGGTCAGGGATTTTTGTGCCCAGGAGGTGAATATTTTTTTTGACCCAAATATAAAAACGGATGCCAGAATTAGATTTGGGGTTGAATTTCGTCCTTCAAAATGGTGTTTTTCATAGTTTTTAAAAATGAAGATTTTTTTGGTGTCCGGGGAAGATAATTCCTGATGCCGGAGTCAGGGATTTTTGGGCCCAGGAGGTGAAATTTTTTTTTTTTGATTCAAATATAAAAACAGACACCCGAATAGATTCGGGGTTAAATTTTGTCCTTAAAAATGGTGTTTTTCATAATTTTTAAAAATCAAGATTTTGTTGGGAAGAAAATGCCTGATGCCGGAGTCAGAGATTTTTGTGCCCAGGAGGTGAAATTTTTTTTTCCACCCAAATCTATAAACGGACGCCGGAATGAGATTCGGGGTTGAATTTCGTGCTTAAAAATGGTGTTTTTCATAGCTTTTAAAAATCAAGATTTTTTTGGTGTCCGGGGAAGAAAATTCCTGATGCCGGGGTCAGAGAGTTTTGTGCCCAGGAGGTGAATTTTTCCCCCCCACCCAAATCTATAAACAGACGCCGGAATGAGATTCGGGGTTGAATTTCGTGCTTAAAAATGGTGTTTTTCATAGCTTTTAAAAATCATGAATTTTTTGGTGTCCCGGGGAGAAAATTCCTGATGCCGGAGTCAGGGATTTTTGTGCCCAGGAGGTGAAATTTTTTCCCACCCCCAAATCTAAAAACCGACACCAGAATGAGATTCGGGGTTGAATTTCATTCTCAAAAATGGTGGTTTTCATAGCTTTTAAAAATCAAGATTTATTTCGTGTCCGGGGAAGAAAATTCCTGATGCCGGAGTCAGGGATTTTTGTGCCCAGGAGGTGAAAAATTTTTTTTGACTTAAATGTAAAAACAGACACCCGAATGAGATTCAGGGTTGAATTTTGTCCTTTAAAATGGTGTTTATCATAATAAATTCCTGATGCCGGAGTCAGGGAGTTTTGTGCCCAGGAGGTGAAATTTTTTTCCACCCAAATGTAAAAACGCACACCAGAATGAGATTCGGGGTTGAATTTCATTCTCAAAAATGGTGTTTTTCATTGCTTTTAAAAATCAAGATTTTTTTGGTGTCTGGGGAAGAAAATTCCTGATGCCAGGGTCAGGGATTTTTGTGCCCAGGAGGTGAATATTTTTTTTGACCCAAATATAAAAACGGATGCCAGAATTAGATTTGGGGTTGAATTTTGTCCTTCAAAATGGTGTTTTTCATAGTTTTTAAAAATGAAGATTTTTTTGGTGTCCGGGGAAGATAATTCCTGATGCCGGAGTCAGGGATTTTTGGGCCCAGGAGGTGAATTTTTTTTTTTTGATTCAAATATAAAAACAGACACCCGAATAGATTCGGGGTTGAATTTTGTCCTTAAAAATGGTGTTTTTCATAATTTTTAAAAATCAAGATTTTGTTGGGAAGAAAATGCCTGATGCCGGAGTCAGAGATTTTTGTGCCCAGGAGGTGAAATTTTTTTTTCCACCCAAATCTATAAACGGACGCCGGAATGAGATTCGGGGTTGAATTTCGTGCTTAAAAATGGTGTTTTTCATAGCTTTTAAAAATCAAGATTTTTTTGGTGTCCGGGGAAGAAAATTCCTGATGCCGGGGTCAGAGAGTTTTGTGCCCAGGAGGTGAAATTTTTTCCCACCCCCAAATCTAAAAACCGACACCAGAATGAGATTCGGGGTTGAATTTCATTCTCAAAAATGGTGTTTTTCATAGCTTTTAAAAATTAAGATTTATTTCGTGTCCGGGGAAGAAAATTCCTGATGCCGGAGTCAGGGATTTTTGTGCCCAGGAGGTGAAAAAATTTTTTTGACTCAAATGTAAAAACAGACACCCGAATGAGATTCAGGGTTGAATTTTGTCCTTTAAAATGGTGTTTATCATAATAAATTCCTGATGCCGGAGTCAGGGAGTTTTGTGCCCAGGAGGTGAAATTTTTTTCCACCCAAATGTAAAAACGCACACCAGAATGAGATTCGGGGTTGAATTTCATTCTCAAAAATGGTGTTTTTCATTGCTTTTAAAAATCAAGATTTTTTTGGTGTCTGGGGAAGAAAATTCCTGATGCCAGGGTCAGGGATTTTTGTGCCCAGGAGGTGAATATTTTTTTTTCCAACCAAATCTATAAACGGACGCCGGAATGAGATTCGGGGTTGAATTTCGTGCTTAAAAATGGTGTTTTTCATAGCTTTTAAAAATCAAGATTTTTTTGGTGTCCGGGGAAGATAATTCCTGATGCCGGAGTCAGGGATTTTTGGGCCCAGGAGGTGAAATTTTTTTTTTGATTCAAATATAAAAACAGACCCCCGAATAGATTCGGGGTTGAATTTTGTCCTTAAAAATGGTGTTTTTCATAATTTTTAAAAATCAAGATTTTGTTGGGAAGAAAATGCCTGATGCCGGAGTCAGAGATTTTTGTGCCCAGGAGGTGAAATTTTTTTTCCCACCCAAATCTATAAACGGACGCCGGAATGAGATTCGGGGTTGAATTTCGTGCTTAAAAATGGTGTTTTTCATAGCTTTTAAAAATCAAGATTTTTTTGGTGTCTGGGGAAGAAAATTCCTGATGCCGGGGCAGAGAGTTTTGTGCCCAGGAGGTGAATTTTTTCCCCCCACCCAAATCTATAAACAGACGCCGGAATGAGATTCGGGGTTGAATTTCGTGCTTAAAAATGGTGTTTTTCATAGCTTTTAAAAATCAAGAATTTTTTGGTGTCCCGGGGAGAAAATTCCTGATGCCGGAGTCAGGGATTTTTGTTCCCAGTACGTGAAATTTTTTCCCATCCCCAAATCTAAAAACCGACACCAGAATGAGATTCGGGGTTGAATTTCATTCTCAAAAATGGTGTTTTTCATAGCTTTTAAAAATCAAGATTTATTTCGTGTCCGGGGAAGAAAATTCCTGATGCCGGAGTCAGGGATTTTTGTGCCCAGGAGGTGAAAAAATTTTTTTGACTCAAATGTAAAAACAGACACCCGAATGAGATTCAGGGTTGAATTTTGTCCTTTAAAATGGTGTTTATCATAATAAATTCCTGATGCCGGAGTCAGGGAGTTTTGTGCCCAGGAGGTGAAATTTTTTTCCACCCAAATGTAAAAACGCATACCAGAATGAGATTCGGGGTTGAATTTCATTCTCAAAAATGGTGTTTTTCATTGCTTTTAAAAATCAAGATTTTTTTGGTGTCTGGGGAAGAAAATTCCTGATGCCAGGGTCAGGGATTTTTGTGCCCAGGAGGTGAATATTTTTTTTGACCCAAATATAAAAACGGATGCCAGAATTAGATTTGGGGTTGAATTTCGTCCTTCAAAATGGTGTTTTTCATAGTTTTTAAAAATGAAGATTTTTTTGGTGTCCGGGGAAGATAATTCCTGATGCCGGAGTCAGGGATTTTTGGGCCCAGGAGGTGAAATTTTTTTTTTTTTGATTCAAATATAAAAACAGACACCCGAATAGATTCGGGGTTGAATTTTGTCCTTAAAAATGGTGTTTTTCATAATTTTTAAAAATCAAGATTTTGTTGGGAAGAAAATGCCTGATGCCGGAGTCAGAGATTTTTGTGCCCAGGAGGTGAAATTTTTTTTTCCACCCAAATCTATAAACGGACGCCGGAATGAGTTTCGGGGTTGAATTTCGTGCTTAAAAATGGTGTTTTTCATAGCTTTTAAAAATCAAGAATTTTTTGGTGTCCCGGGGAGAAAATTCCTGATGCCGGAGTCAGGGATTTTTGTGCCCAGGAGGTGAAATTTTTTCCCACCCCCAAATCTAAAAACCAACACCAGAATGAGATTCGGGGTTGAATTTCATTCTCAAAAATGGTGTTTTTCATAGCTTTTAAAAATCAAGATTTATTTCGTGTCCGGGGAAGAAAATTCCTGATGCCGGAGTCAGGGATTTTTGTGCCCAGGAGGTGAAAAATTTTTTTTGACTCAAATGTAAAAACAGACACCCGAATGAGATTCAGGGTTGAATTTTGTCCTTTAAAATGGTGTTTATCATAATAAATTCCTGATGCCGGAGTCAGGGAGTTTTGTGCCCAGGAGGTGAAATTTTTTTTTCCACCCAAATCTATAAACGGACGCCGGAATGAGATTCGGGGTTGAATTTCGTGCTTAAAAATGGTGTTTTTCATAGCTTTTAAAAATCAAGATTTTTTTGGTGTCCGGGGAAGAAAATTCCTGATGCCGGGGTCAGAGAGTTTTGTGCCCAGGAGGTGAATTTTTCCCCCCCACCCAAATCTATAAACAGACGCCGGAATGAGATTCGGGGTTGAATTTCGTGCTTAAAAATGGTGTTTTTCATAGCTTTTAAAAATCATGAATTTTTTGGTGTCCCGGGGAGAAAATTCCTGATGCCGGAGTCAGGGATTTTTGTGCCCAGGAGGTGAAATTTTTTCCCACCCCCAAATCTAAAAACCGACACCAGAATGAGATTCGGGGTTGAATTTCATTCTCAAAAATGGTGGTTTTCATAGCTTTTAAAAATCAAGATTTATTTCGTGTCCGGGGAAGAAAATTCCTGATGCCGGAGTCAGGGATTTTTGTGCCCAGGAGGTGAAAAATTTTTTTTGACTTAAATGTAAAAACAGACACCCGAATGAGATTCAGGGTTGAATTTTGTCCTTTAAAATGGTGTTTATCATAATAAATTCCTGATGCCGGAGTCAGGGAGTTTTGTGCCCAGGAGGTGAAATTTTTTTCCACCCAAATGTAAAAACGCACACCAGAATGAGATTCGGGGTTGAATTTCATTCTCAAAAATGGTGTTTTTCATTGCTTTTAAAAATCAAGATTTTTTTGGTGTCTGGGGAAGAAAATTCCTGATGCCAGGGTCAGGGATTTTTGTGCCCAGGAGGTGAATATTTTTTTTGACCCAAATATAAAAACGGATGCCAGAATTAGATTTGGGGTTGAATTTTGTCCTTCAAAATGGTGTTTTTCATAGTTTTTAAAAATGAAGATTTTTTTGGTGTCCGGGGAAGATAATTCCTGATGCCGGAGTCAGGGATTTTTGGGCCCAGGAGGTGAATTTTTTTTTTTTGATTCAAATATAAAAACAGACACCCGAATAGATTCGGGGTTGAATTTTGTCCTTAAAAATGGTGTTTTTCATAATTTTTAAAAATCAAGATTTTGTTGGGAAGAAAATGCCTGATGCCGGAGTCAGAGATTTTTGTGCCCAGGAGGTGAAATTTTTTTTTCCACCCAAATCTATAAACGGACGCCGGAATGAGATTCGGGGTTGAATTTCGTGCTTAAAAATGGTGTTTTTCATAGCTTTTAAAAATCAAGATTTTTTTGGTGTCCGGGGAAGAAAATTCCTGATGCCGGGGTCAGAGAGTTTTGTGCCCAGGAGGTGAAATTTTTTCCCACCCCCAAATCTAAAAACCGACACCAGAATGAGATTCGGGGTTGAATTTCATTCTCAAAAATGGTGTTTTTCATAGCTTTTAAAAATTAAGATTTATTTCGTGTCCGGGGAAGAAAATTCCTGATGCCGGAGTCAGGGATTTTTGTGCCCAGGAGGTGAAAAAATTTTTTTGACTCAAATGTAAAAACAGACACCCGAATGAGATTCAGGGTTGAATTTTGTCCTTTAAAATGGTGTTTATCATAATAAATTCCTGATGCCGGAGTCAGGGAGTTTTGTGCCCAGGAGGTGAAATTTTTTTCCACCCAAATGTAAAAACGCACACCAGAATGAGATTCGGGGTTGAATTTCATTCTCAAAAATGGTGTTTTTCATTGCTTTTAAAAATCAAGATTTTTTTGGTGTCTGGGGAAGAAAATTCCTGATGCCAGGGTCAGGGATTTTTGTGCCCAGGAGGTGAATATTTTTTTTTCCAACCAAATCTATAAACGGACGCCGGAATGAGATTCGGGGTTGAATTTCGTGCTTAAAAATGGTGTTTTTCATAGCTTTTAAAAATCAAGATTTTTTTGGTGTCCGGGGAAGATAATTCCTGATGCCGGAGTCAGGGATTATTGGGCCCAGGAGGTGAAATTTTTTTTTTGATTCAAATATAAAAACAGACCCCCGAATAGATTCGGGGTTGAATTTTGTCCTTAAAAATGGTGTTTTTCATAATTTTTAAAAATCAAGATTTTGTTGGGAAGAAAATGCCTGATGCCGGAGTCAGAGATTTTTGTGCCCAGGAGGTGAAATTTTTTTTCCCACCCAAATCTATAAACGGACGCCGGAATGAGATTCGGGGTTGAATTTCGTGCTTAAAAATGGTGTTTTTCATAGCTTTTAAAAATCAAGATTTTTTTGGTGTCTGGGGAAGAAAATTCCTGATGCCGGGGCAGAGAGTTTTGTGCCCAGGAGGTGAATTTTTTCCCCCCACCCAAATCTATAAACAGACGCCGGAATGAGATTCGGGGTTGAATTTCGTGCTTAAAAATGGTGTTTTTCATAGCTTTTAAAAATCAAGAATTTTTTGGTGTCCCGGGGAGAAAATTCCTGATGCCGGAGTCAGGGATTTTTGTTCCCAGTACGTGAAATTTTTTCCCATCCCCAAATCTAAAAACCGACACCAGAATGAGATTCGGGGTTGAATTTCATTCTCAAAAATGGTGTTTTTCATAGCTTTTAAAAATCAAGATTTATTTCGTGTCCGGGGAAGAAAATTCCTGATGCCGGAGTCAGGGATTTTTGTGCCCAGGAGGTGAAAAATTTTTTTTGACTCAAATGTAAAAACAGACACCCGAATGAGATTCAGGGTTGAATTTTGTCCTTTAAAATGGTGTTTATCATAATAAATTCCTGATGCCGGAGTCAGGGAGTTTTGTGCCCAGGAGGTGAAATTTTTTTCCACCCAAATGTAAAAACGCATACCAGAATGAGATTCGGGGTTGAATTTCATTCTCAAAAATGGTGTTTTTCATTGCTTTTAAAAATCAAGATTTTTTTGGTGTCTGGGGAAGAAAATTCCTGATGCCAGGGTCAGGGATTTTTGTGCCCAGGAGGTGAATATTTTTTTTGACCCAAATATAAAAACGGATGCCAGAATTAGATTTGGGGTTGAATTTCGTCCTTCAAAATGGTGTTTTTCATAGTTTTTAAAAATGAAGATTTTTTTGGTGTCCGGGGAAGATAATTCCTGATGCCGGAGTCAGGGATTTTTGGGCCCAGGAGGTGAAATTTTTTTTTTTTTGATTCAAATATAAAAACAGACACCCGAATAGATTCGGGGTTGAATTTTGTCCTTAAAAATGGTGTTTTTCATAATTTTTAAAAATCAAGATTTTGTTGGGAAGAAAATGCCTGATGCCGGAGTCAGAGATTTTTGTGCCCAGGAGGTGAAATTTTTTTTTCCACCCAAATCTATAAACGGACGCCGGAATGAGTTTCGGGGTTGAATTTCGTGCTTAAAAATGGTGTTTTTCATAGCTTTTAAAAATCAAGAATTTTTTGGTGTCCCGGGGAGAAAATTCCTGATGCCGGAGTCAGGGATTTTTGTGCCCAGGAGGTGAAATTTTTTCCCACCCCCAAATCTAAAAACCAACACCAGAATGAGATTCGGGGTTGAATTTCATTCTCAAAAATGGTGTTTTTCATAGCTTTTAAAAATCAAGATTTATTTCGTGTCCGGGGAAGAAAATTCCTGATGCCGGAGTCAGGGATTTTTGTGCCCAGGAGGTGAAAAATTTTTTTTGACTCAAATGTAAAAACAGACACCCGAATGAGATTCAGGGTTGAATTTTGTCCTTTAAAATGGTGTTTATCATAATAAATTCCTGATGCCGGAGTCAGGGAGTTTTGTGCCCAGGAGGTGAAATTTTTTTCCACCCAAATGTAAAAACGCATACCAGAATGAGATTCGAGGTTGAATTTCATTCTCAAAAATGGTGTTTTTCATTGCTTTTAAAAATCAAGATTTTTTTGGTGTCTGGGGAAGAAAATTCCTGATGCCAGGGTCAGGGATTTTTGTGCCCAGGAGGTGAATATTTTTTTTGACCCAAATATAAAAACGGATGCCAGAATTAGATTTGGGGTTGAATTTCGTCCTTCAAAATGGTGTTTTTCATAGTTTTTAAAAATGAAGATTTTTTTGGTGTCCGGGGAAGATAATTCCTGATGCCGGAGTCAGGGATTTTTGGGCCCAGGAGGTGAAATTTTTTTTTTTTGATTCAAATATAAAAACAGACACCCGAATAGATTCGGGGTTGAATTTTGTCCTTAAAAATGGTGTTTTTCATAATTTTTAAAAATCAAGATTTTGTTGGGAAGAAAATGCCTGATGCCGGAGTCAGAGATTTTTGTGCCCAGGAGGTGAAATTTTTTTTTCCACCCAAATCTATAAACGGACGCCGGAATGAGTTTCGGGGTTGAATTTCGTGCTTAAAAATGGTGTTTTTCATAGCTTTTAAAAATCAAGATTTTTTTGGTGTCCGGGGAAGAAAATTCCTGATGCCGGGGTCAGAGAGTTTTGTGCCCAGGAGGTGAATTTTTTTCCCCCACCCAAATCTATAAACAGACGCCGGAATGAGATTCGGGGTTGAATTTCGTGCTTAAAAATGGTGTTTTTCATAGCTTTTAAAAATCAAGAATTTTTTGGTGTCCCGGGGAGAAAATTCCTGATGCCGGAGTCGGGGATTTTTGTGCCCAGGAGGTGAAATTTTTTCCCACCCCCAAATCTAAAAACTGACACCAGAATGAGATTCGGGGTTGAATTTCATTCTCAAAAATGGTGTTTTTCATAGCTTTTAAAAATCAAGATTTATTTCGTGTCCGGTGAAGAAAATTCCTGATGCCGGAGTCAGGGATTTTTGTGCCCAGGAGGTGAAAAAATTTTTTTGACTCAAATGTAAAAACAGACACCCGAATGAGATTCAGGGTTGAATTTTGTCCTTTAAAATGGTGTTTATCATAATAAATTCCTGATGCCGGAGTCAGGGAGTTTTGTGCCCAGGAGGTGAAATTTTTTTCCACCCAAATGTAAAAACGCACACCAGAATGAGATTCGGGGTTGAATTTCATTCTCAAAAATGGTGTTTTTCATTGCTTTTAAAAATCAAGATTTTTTTGGTGTCTGGGGAAGAAAATTCCTGATGCCAGGGTCAGGGATTTTTGTGCCCAGGAGGTGAATATTTTTTTTGACCCAAATATAAAAATGGATGCCAGAATTAGATTTGGGGTTGAATTTCATCCTTCAAAATGGTGTTTTTCATAGTTTTTAAAAATGAAGATTTTTTTGGGAAGAAAATGCCTGATGCCGGAGTCAGAGATTTTTGTGCCCAGGAGGTGAAATTTTTTTTTCCACCCAAATCTATAAACGGACGCCGGAATGAGATTCGGGGTTGAATTTCGTGCTTAAAAATGGTGTTTTTCATAGCTTTTAAAAATCAAGATTTTTTTGGTGTCCGGGGAAGAAAATTCCTGATGCCGGGGTCAGAGAGTTTTGTGCCCAGGAGGTGAATTTTTTCCCCCCACCCAAATCTATAAACAGACGCCGGAATGAGATTCGGGGTTGAATTTCGTGCTTAAAAATGGTGTTTTTCATAGCTTTTAAAAATCAAGAATTTTTTGGTGTCCCGGGGAGAAAATTCCTGATGCCGGAGTCAGGGATTTTTGTGCCCAGGAGGTGAAATTTTTTCCCACCCCCAAATCTAAAAACCGACACCAGAATGAGATTCGGGGTTGAATTTCATTCTCAAAAATGGTGTTTTTCATAGCTTTTAAAAATCAAGATTTATTTCATGTCCGGGGAAGAAAATTCCTGATGCCGGAGTCAGGGATTTTTGTGCCCAGGAGGTGAACAAATTTTTTTGACTCAAATGTAAAAACAGACACCCGAATGAGATTCAGGGTTGAATTTTGTCCTTTAAAATGGTGTTTATCATAATAAATTCCTGATGCCGGAGTCAGGGAGTTTTGTGCCCAGGAGGTGAATTTTTTTTCCACCCAAATGTAAAAACGCACACCAGAATGAGATTCGGGGTTGAATTTCATTCTCAAAAATGGTGTTTTTCATTGCTTTTAAAAATCAAGATTTTTTTGGTGTCTGGGGAAGAAAATTCCTGATGCCAGGGTCAGGGATTTTTGTGCCCAGGAGGTGAATATTTTTTATGACCCAAATATAAAAACGGATGCCAGAATTAGATTTGGGGTTGAATTTCGTCCTTCAAAATGGTGTTTTTCATAGTTTTTAAAAATGAAGATTTTTTTGGTGTCCGGGGAAGGTAATTCCTGATGCCGGAGTCAGGGATTTTTGGGCCCAGGAGGTGAAATTTTTTTTTTGATTCAAATATAAAAACAGACACCCGAATAGATTCGGGGTTGAATTTTGTCCTTAAAAATGGTGTTTTTCATAATTTTTAAAAATCAAGATTTGGTTGGAAAGAAAATGCCTGATGCCGGAGTCAGAGATTTTTGTGCCCAGGAGGTGAAATTTTTTTTTCCACCCAAATCTATAAACGGATGCCGGAATGAGATTCGGGGTTGAATTTCGTGCTTACAAATGGTGTTTTTCATAGCTTTTAAAAATCAAGATTTTTTTGGTGTCCGGGGAAGAAAATTCCTGATGCCGGGGTCAGAGAGTTTTGTGCCCAGGAGGTGAATTTTTTCCCCCAACCCAAATCTATAAACAGACGCCGGAATGAGATTCGGGGTTGAATTTCGTGCTTAAAAATGGTGTTTTTCATAGCTTTTAAAAATCAAGAATTTTTTGGTGTCCCGGGGAGAAAATTCCTGATGCCGGAGTCAGGGATTTTTGTGCCCAGGAGGTGAAATTTTTTCCCACCCCCAAATCTAAAAACCGACACCAGAATGAGATTCGGGGTTGAATTTCATTCTCAAAAATGGTGTTTTTCATAGCTTTTAAAAATCAAGATTTATTTCGTGTCCGGGGAAGAAAATTCCTGATGCCGGAGTCAGGGATTTTTGTGCCCAGGAGGTGAAAAAATTTTTTTGACTCAAATGTAAAAACAGACACCCGAATGAGATTCAGGGTTGAATTTTGTCCTTTAAAATGGTGTTTATCATAATAAATTCCTGATGCCGGAGTCAGGGAGTTTTGTGCCCAGGAGGTGAAATTTTTTTCCACCCAAATGTAAAAACGCACACCAGAATGAGATTCGGGGTTGAATTTCATTCTCAAAAATGGTGTTTTTCATTGCTTTTAAAAATCAAGATTTTTTTGGTGTCTGGGGAAGAAAATTCCTGATGCCGGGGTCAGAGAGTTTTGTGCCCAGGAGGTGAATTTTTTCCCCCCACCCAAATCTATAAACAGACGCCGGAATGAGATTCGGGGTTGAATTTCGTGCTTAAAAATGGTGTTTTTCATAGCTTTTAAAAATCAAGAATTTTTTGGTGTCCCGGGGAGAAAATTCCTGATGCCGGAGTCAGGGATTTTTGTGCCCAGGAGGTGAAATTTTTTCCCACCCCCAAATCTAAAAACCGACACCAGAATGAGATTCGGGGTTGAATTTCATTCTCAAAAATGGTGTTTTTCATAGCTTTTAAAAATCAAGATTTATTTCGTGTCCGGGGAAGAAAATTCCTGATGCCGGAGTCAGGGATTTTTGTGCCCAGGAGGTGAAAAAAAGTTTTTGACTCAAATGTAAAAACAGACACCCGAATGAGATTCAGGGTTGAATTTTGTCCTTTAAAATGGTGTTTATCATAATAAATTCCTGATGCCGGAGTCAGGGAGTTTTGTGCCCAGGAGGTGAAATTTTTTTCCACCCAAATGTAAAAACGCACACCAGAATGAGATTCGGGGTTGAATTTCATTCTCAAAAATGGTGTTTTTCATTGCTTTTAAAAATCAAGATTTTTTTGGTGTCTGGGGAAGAAAATTCCTGATGCCAGGGTCAGGGATTTTTGTGCCCAGGAGGTGAATATTTTTTTTGACCCAAATATAAAAACGGATGCCAGAATTAGATTTGGGGTTGAATTTCGTCCTTCAAAATGGTGTTTTTCATAGTTTTTAAAAATGAAGATTTTTTTGGTGTCCGGGGAAGATAATTCCTGATGCCGGAGTCAGGGATTTTTGGGCCCAGGAGGTGAATTTTTTTTTTTTGATTCAAATATAAAAACAGACACCCGAATAGATTCGGGGTTGAATTTTGTCCTTAAAAATGGTGTTTTTCATAATTTTTAAAAATCAAGATTTTGTTGGGAAGAAAATGCCTGATGCCGGAGTCAGAGATTTTTGTGCCCAGGAGGTGAAATTTTTTTTTCCACCCAAATCTATAAACAGACGCCGGAATGAGATTCGGGGTTGAATTTCGTGCTTAAAAATGGTGTTTTTCATAGCTTTTAAAAATCAAGATTTTTTTGGTGTCCGGGGAAGATAATTCCTGATGCCGGAGTCAGGGATTTTTGGGCCCAGGAGGTGAAATTTTTTTTTTGATTCAAATATAAAAACAGACACCGGAAAAGATTCAGGGTTAAATTTTGTCCTTAAAAATGGTGTTTTTCATAATTTTTAAAAATCAAGATTTTGTTGGGAAGAAAATGCCTGATGCCGGAGTCAGAGATTTTTGTGCCCAGGAGGTGAAATTTTTTTCCCCACCCAAATCTATAAACGGACGCCGGAATGAGATTCGGGGTTGAATTTCGTGCTTAAAAATGGTGTTTTTCATAGCTTTTAAAAATCAAGATTTTTTTGGTGTCCGGGGAAGAAAATTCCTGATGCCGGGGTCAGAGAGTTTTGTGCCCAGGAGGTGAATTTTTTCCCCCCACCCAAATCTATAAACAGACGCCGGAATGAGATTCGGGGTTGAATTTCATGCTTAAAAATGGTGTTTTTCATAGCTTTTAAAAATAAAGAATTTTTTGGTGTCCCGGGGAGAAAATTCCTGATGCCGGAGTCAGGGATTTTTGTGCCCAGGAGGTGAAATTTTTTCCCACCCCCAAATCTAAAACCGACACCAGAATGAGATTCGGGGTTGAATTTCATTCTCAAAAATGGTGTTTTTCATAGCTTTTAAAAATCAAGATTTATTTCGTGTCCGGGGAAGAAAATTCCTGATGCCGGAGTCAGGGATTTTTGTGCCCAGGAGGTGAAAAAATTTTTTTGACTCAAATGTAAAAACAGACACCCGAATGAGATTCAGGGTTGAATTTTGTCCTTTAAAATGGTGTTTATCATAATAAATTCCTGATGCCGGAGTCAGGGAGTTTTGTGCCCAGGAGGTGAATTTTTTTTCCACCCAAATGTAAAAACGCACACCAGAATGAGATTCGGGGTTGAATTTCATTCTCAAAAATGGTGTTTTTCATTGCTTTTAAAAATCAAGATTTTTTTGGTGTCTGGGGAAGAAAATTCCTGATGCCAGGGTCAGGGATTTTTGTGCCCAGGAGGTGAATATTTTTTTTGACCCAAATATAAAAACGGATGCCAGAATTAGATTTGGGGTTGAATTTCGTCCTTCAAAATGGTGTTTTTCATAGCTTTTAAAAATCAAGATTTTTTTGGTGTCCGGGGAAGATAATTCCTGATGCCGGAGTCAGGGATTTTTGGGCCCAGGAGGTGAATTTTTTTTTTTGATTCAAATATAAAAACAGACCCCCGAATAGATTCGGGGTTGAATTTTGTCCTTAAAAATGGTGTTTTTCATAATTTTTAAAAATCAAGATTTTGTTGGGAAGAAAATGCCTGATGCCGGAGTCAGTAATTTTTGTGCCCAGGAGGTGAATTTTTTTTTTCCACCCAAATCTATAAACGGACGCCGGAATGAGATTCGGGGTTGAATTTCGTGCTTAAAAATGGTGTTTTTCATAGCTTTTAAAAATCAAGATTTTTTTGGTGTCCGGGGAAGAAAATTCCTGATGCCGGGGTCAGAGAGTTTTGTGCCCAGGAGGTGAATTTTTTTCCCCCACCCAAATCTATAAACAGACACCCGAATGAGATTCGGGGTTGAATTTCGTGCTTAAAAATGGTGTTTTTCATAGCTTTTAAAAATCAAGAATTTTTTGGTGTCCCGGTGAGAAAATTCCTGATGCCGGAGTCAGGGATTTTTGTGCCCAGGAGGTGAAATTTTTTCCCACCCCCAAATCTAAAAACCGACACCAGAATGAGATTCGGGGTTGAATTTCATTCTCAAAAATGGTGTTTTTCATAGCTTTTAAAAATCAAGATTTATTTCGTGTCCGGGGAAGAAAATTCCTGATGCCGGAGTCAGGGATTTTTGTGCCCAGGAGGTGAAAAAAGTTTTTTGACTCAAATGTAAAAACAGACACCCGAATGAGATTCAGGGTTGAATTTTGTCCTTTAAAATGGTGTTTATCATAATAAATTCCTGATGCCGGAGTCAGGGAGTTTTGTGCCCAGGAGGTGAAATTTTTTTCCACCCAAATGTAAAAACGCACACCAGAATGAGATTCGGGGTTGAATTTCATTCTCAAAAATGGTGTTTTTCATTGCTTTTAAAAATCAAGATTTTTTTGGTGTCTGGGGAAGAAAATTCCTGATGCCAGGGTCAGGGATTTTTGTGCCCAGGAGGTGAATATTTTTTTTGACCCAAATATAAAAACGGATGCCAGAATTAGATTTGGGGTTGAATTTCGTCCTTCAAAATGGTGTTTTTCATAGTTTTTAAAAATGAAGATTTTTTTGGTGTCCGGGGAAGATAATTCCTGATGCCGGAGTCAGGGATTTTTGGGCCCAGGAGGTGAAATTTTTTTTTGACTCAAATGTAAAAACAGACACCCGAATAGATTCAGGGTTGAATTTTGTACTTAAAAATTGTGTTTTTCATAATTTTTAAAAATCAAGATTTTGTTGGGAAGAAAATTCCTGATGCCGGAGTGAGGGATTTTTTTGCCCAGGAGGTGAAAATTTTTTTCCACCTAAATCTATAAACGGACACCGGAATGAGATTCGGGGTTGAATTTCGTGCTTAAAAATGGTGTTTTTCATAGCTTTTAAAAATCAAGATTTTTTAGGTGTCCGGGGAAGAAAATTCCTGATGCCGGAGTCAGGGATTTTTGTGCCCAGGAGGTGAATGTTTATTTTTACTCAAATCTAAAAACGGACACCAGAATGAGATTCGGGGTTGCTTTTTGTCCTTAAAAATGTCATTTTTCATAGCATTTAAAAATTAAGATTTTTTTGGTGTGCGGGGAAGAAAATTCCTGATGCCGGGGTCAGAGATTTTTGTGCCCAGGAGGTGAATTTTTTTTTCCACCTAAATCTATAAACGGACACCAGAATGAGATTCGGGGTTGAATTTCTTCCTTAAAAATGGTGTTTATCATAATTTTTAAAAATCAAGATTTTGTTGGGAAGAAAATTCCTGATGCCGGAGTCAGGGATTTTTGTGCCCAGGAGGTGAAATTTTTTTCCACCCAAATGTAAAAACGCACACTAGAATGAGATTCGGGGTTGGATTTCATTCTTAAAAATGGTGTTTTTCATAGCTTTTAAATATTAAGAATTTTTTGGTGTCCGGGGAAGAAAATTCCTAATGCCGAAGGCAAGGCAAGGCAAGGCAAAGCAAGGCAAGGCAAGGCAAATTTCAAATTTCAAATTTCAAATTTCAAATTTCAAATTTCAAATTTCAAATTTCAAATTTCAAATTTCAAATTTCAAATTTCAAATTTCAAATTTCAAATTTCAAATTTCAAATTTCAAATTTCAAATTTCAAATTTCAAATTTCAAATTTCAAATTTCAAATTTCAAATTTCAAATTTCAAATTTCAAATTTCAAATTTCAAATTTCAAATTTCAAATTATTTCAAATTTCAAATTTCAAATTTCAAATTTCATTAATTTTATTTAATTTAATTTAAAATCCCTCAGTCCAGGCCAGACAATTCAAACAACCAGGTTTTTAAGTCCCGGCGATTTTTGTGCCCAGGAGGTGAATTTTTTTTTCAACCCAAATGTATAAATAGACACCAGAATGAGATTCGGGGTTGAATTTCGTCCTTCAAAATGGTGTTTTTCATAGATTTTAAATTCAAGATTTTTTTGGTGTGCGGGGAAGAAAATTCCTGATGCCGGAGTCAGGGATTTTTGTGCCCAGGAGGTGAATGTTTTTTTTTTACTCAAATCTAAAAACGGACACCAGAATGAGATTCGGGGTTGAATTTCATCCTTAAAAATGGTGTTTTCATAGCTTTTAAAAATCAAGATTTTTTTGGTGTCTGGGTAAGAAAATTCCTTATGCTGATTTTTGTGCCCAGGAGGTGAAAAAAAATTTCTGACTCAAATCTTAAAACGGACACCAGAATGAGATTCGGGGTTGCTTTTTGTCCTTAAAAATGTCATTTTTCATAGCATTTAAAAATCAAGATTTTTTTGGTGTGCGGGGAAGAAAATTCCTGATGCCAAGGTCAGGGATTTTTGTGCCCAGGAGGTGAAATTTTTTCCCCACCCAAATCTAAAAACGGACACCAGAATGAGATTCGGGGTTGAATTTCATTCTCAAAAATGGTGTTTTTCATTGCTTTTAAAAATCAAGATTTTTGTGGTGTCCGGGGAAGAAAATTCCTGATGCCAGGGTCAGGGATTTTTGTGCCCAGGAGGTGAATAATTTTTTTGACCCAAATGTAAAAACGGATGCCAGAATTAGATTTGGGGTTGAATTTCGTCCTTCAAAATGGTGTTTTTCATAGTTTTTAAAAATGAAGATTTTTTTGGTGTCAGGGGAAGATAATTCCTGATGCCGGAGTCAGGGATTTTTGGGCCCAGGAGGTGAAATTTTTTTTTTTGACTCAAATGTAAAAACAGACACCCGAATAGATTCAGGGTTGAATTTTGTACTTAAAAATTGTGTTTTTCATAATTTTTAAAAATCAAGATTTTGTTGGGAAGAAAATTCCTGATGCTGGAGTGAGGGATTTTTGTGCCCAGGAGGTGAAATTTTTTTTTCCACCTAAATCTATAAACGGACACCGGAATGAGATTCGGGGTTGAATTTCGTGCTTAAAAATGGTGTTTTTCATAGCTTTTAAAAATCAAGATTTTTTAGGTGTCCGGGGAAGAAAATTCCTGATTCCGGGGTCAGAGAGTTTTGTGCCCAGGAGGTGAATTTTTTTTCCACACCCAAATCTATAAACAGACGCCGGAATGAGATTCGGGGTTGAATTTCATGCTTAAAAATGGTGTTTTTCATAGCTTTTAAAAATCAAGAATTTTTTGGTGTCCGGGGAAGAAAATTCCTGATGCCGGAGTCAGGGATTTTTGTGCCCAGGAGGTGAATGTTTATTTTTACTCAAATCTAAAAACGGACACCAGAATGAGATTCGGGGTTGCTTTTTGTCCTTAAAAATGTCATTTTTCATAGCATTTAAAAATCAAGATTTTTTTGGTGTGCGGGGAAGAAAATTCCTGATGCCGGGGTCAGGGATTTTTGTGCCCAGGAGGTGAATTTTTTTTCCCCACCCAAATCTATAAACGGACGCCGGAATGAGATTCGGGGTTGAATTTCGTGCTTAAAAATGGTGTTTTTCATAGCTTTTAAAAATCAAGAATTTTTTGGTGTCCAGGGAAGAAAATTCCTGATGCCGGGGTGAGGGATTTTTGTGCCCAGGAGGTGAATTTTTCGTTGTTGACCCAAATGTAAAAACGGATGCCAGAATTACATTCGGGGTTTAATTTCACGCTTAAAAATTGTGTTTTTTATACTTTTTAAAAATCAAGCATTTTTTGGTGTCCGGGCTAGTAAATTTCTGATGCCGGGGTCAGGGATTTTTGTGCCCAGGAGGTGAATTTTTCGTTGTTGACCCAAATGTAAAAACGGATGCCAGAATTACATTTGGGGTTGAATTTCACGCTTAAAAATGGTGTTTTTTATAGTTTTTAAAAATCAAGAATTTTTTGTTGTCCGTGAAAGAAAATTACTGATGCCGGGGTCAGGGATTTCATTTGCCTAGGAGGTGAACATTATTTTTTTGACTCAAATGTAAAAACGGACGCCAGAATTAGATTTGGGGTTTAATTTCATGCTTAAAAATGGTGTTTTCTATATTTTTTAAAAATCAAGGTTTTTTGGTGTCCGGGGAAGAAAATTCCTGATGCCGGGTTGAGGGATTTTTGTGCCCAGGAGGTGAATTTTTCGTTGTTGACCCAAATGTAAAAACGGATGCCAGAATTACATTCGGGGTTTAATTTCACGCTTAAAAATTGTGTTTTTTATACATTTTAAAAATCAAGAATTTTTTGGTTTCCGGGCTAGTAAATTTCTGATGCCGGGGTCAGGGATTTTTGTGCCCAAGAGGTGAATTTTTTTTTTGACCCAAATGTAAAAATGGACACCAGAATTACATTCGGGGTTTAATTTCACGCTTAAAAATGGTGTTTTTTATACTTTTTAAAAATCAAGCATTTTTTGGTGTCCGGGCAAGTAAATTTGTGATGCCGGGGTCAGGGATTTTTGTGCCCAGGAGGTGAAAAAGATTTTTTGACACAAATGTAAAAACCGAGTTCAGTATGAGATTCGGGGTTGAATTTCATCCTTAGAAATGGAGTTTTTTTATAGATTTTAAAAATCAAGATTTTTTTGTGTCCAGGGAAGAAAATTCGTGATGCCGGGGTCAGGGATTTTTGTGCCCAGGAGGTAATTTTTTTTTGACCCAAATGTAAAAACAGACACCAGAATTAGATTCGAGTTTTAATTTCATCCTTAAAAATGGTTTTTTTCATAGATTTTAAAAATCAAGATTTTTTGATGTCCGGGGAAGATAATTCGTGATGCCGGGGTCAGGGATTTTTGTGCCCAGGAGGTAAATTTTTTTTTTGACACAAATGTAAAAACCGAGGCCAGTATGAGATTCGGGGTTGAATTTAATCCTTAAAAATCTTTTTTTTCATAGATTTTAAAAACCAAGATTTTTTGGTGTCCGGGGAAGAAAATTCCTGATGCCGGAGTCAGGGATTTTTGTGCCCAGGGGGTGAAATTTTTTTTTTGACCCAAATGTAAAAATGGACACCAGAATTACATTCGGGGTTGAATTTCACGCTTAAAAATGGTGTTTTTTATAGTTTTTAAAAATCAAGAATTTTTTGTTGTCCGGGAAAGAAAATTACTGATGCCGGGGTCAGGGATTTTATTTGCCTAGGAGGTGAACATTTTTTTTTTGACTCAAATGTAAAAACGGACGCCAGAATTAGATTTGGGGTTTAATTTCATGCTTAAAAATGGTGTTTTCTATAGATTTTAAAAATCAAGGTTTTTTGGTGTCCGGGGAAGAAAATTCCTGATGCCGGGTTGAGGGATTTTTGTGCCCAGGAGGTGAATTTTTCGTTGTTGACCCAAATGTAAAAACGGATGCCAGAATTACATTCGGGGTTTAATTTCACGCTTAAAAATTGTGTTTTTTATACATTTTAAAAATCAAGAATTTTTTGGTTTCCGGGCTAGTAAATTTCTGATGCCGGGGTCAGGGATTTTTGTGCCCAAGAGGTGAATTTTTTTTTTGACCCAAATGTAAAAATGGACACCAGAATTACATTCGGGGTTTAATTTCACGCTTAAAAATGGTGTTTTTTATACTTTTTAAAAATCAAGCATTTTTTGGTGTCCGGGCAAGTAAATTTGTGATGCCGGGGTCAGGGATTTTTGTGCCCAGGAGGTGAAAAAGATTTTTTGACACAAATGTAAAAACCGAGTTCAGTATGAGATTCGGGGTTGAATTTCATCCTTAGAAATGGAGTTTTTTTATAGATTTTAAAAATCAAGATTTTTTTGTGTCCAGGGAAGAAAATTCGTGATGCCGGGGTCAGGGATTTTTGTGCCCAGGAGGTAATTTTTTTTTGACCCAAATGTAAAAACAGACACCAGAATTAGATTCGAGTTTTAATTTCATCCTTAAAAATGGTTTTTTTCATAGATTTTAAAAATCAAGATTTTTTGATGTCCGGGGAAGATAATTCGTGATGCCGGGGTCAGGGATTTTTGTGCCCAGGAGGTAAATTTTTTTTTTGACACAAATGTAAAAACCGAGGCCAGTATGAGATTCGGGGTTGAATTTAATCCTTAAAAATCTTTTTTTTCATAGATTTTAAAAACCAAGATTTTTTGGTGTCCGGGGAAGAAAATTCCTGATGCCGGAGTCAGGGATTTTTGTGCCCAGGGGGTGAAATTTTTTTTTTGACCCAAATGTAAAAATGGACACCAGAATTACATTCGGGGTTGAATTTCACGCTTAAAAATGGTGTTTTTTATAGTTTTTAAAAATCAAGAATTTTTTGTTGTCCGGGAAAGAAAATTACTGATGCCGGGGTCAGGGATTTTATTTGCCTAGGAGGTGAACATTTTTTTTTTGACTCAAATGTAAAAACGGACGCCAGAATTAGATTTGGGGTTTAATTTCATGCTTAAAAATGGTGTTTTCTATAGATTTTAAAAATCAAGGTTTTTTGGTGTCCGGGGAAGAAAATTCCTGATGCCGGGGTGAGGGATTTTTGTGCCCAGGAGGTGAATATTTCGTTGTTGACCCAAATGTAAAAACGGATGCCAGAATTACATTCGGGGTTTAATTTCACGCTTAAAAATGGTGTTTTTTATACTTTTTAAAAATCAAGCATTTTTTGGTGTCCGGGCTAGTAAATTTCTGATGCCGGGGTCAGGGATTTTTGTGCCCAGGAGGTGAAAAAGATTTTTTGACACAAATGTAAAAACCGAGTCCAGTATGAGATTCGGGGTTGAATTTCATCCTTAGAAATGGTGTTTTTTATACTTGTTAAAAATCAAGCATTTTTTGGTGTCCGGGCAAGTAAATTTCTGATTTCGGAGTCAGGGATTTTTGTGCCCAGGAGGTGACATTTTTTTTGACCCAAATGTAAAAACGGATGCCAGAATTACATTCGGGGTTGAATTTCACGCTTAAAAATGGTGTTTTTTATAGTTTTTAAAAATCAAGCATTTTTTGGTGTCCGGGGAAGAAAATTCCTGTTGCCGGGTTCAGGGATTTTTGTGCCCAGCGGGTGAAAAATTTTTTTTGACCCAAATGTAAAAATGGACGCCAGAATTAGATTCGGGGTTGAATTTCACCCTTGAAAATGGTGTTTTTCATAGATTTTAAAAATCAAGATTTTTTTGGTGTCAGGGGAAGAAAATTCATGATGCCAGGGTCAGGGATTTTTGTGCCCAGGAGTTGAATTTTTTTTTGTTGACCCAAATGTAAAAACGGATGCCAGAATTACATTCGGGGTTTAATTTCACGCTTAAAAATGGTGTTTTTTATACTTTTTAAAAATCAAGCATTTTTTGGTGTCCGGGCAAGTAAATTTGTGATGCCGGGGTCAGGGATTTTTGTGCCCAGGAGGTGAAAAAGATTTTTTGACACAAATGTAAAAACCGAGTTCAGTATGAGATTCGGGGTTGAATTTCATCCTTAGAAATGGAGTTTTTTTATAGATTTTAAAAATCAAGATTTTTTTGTGTCCAGGGAAGAAAATTCGTGATGCCGGGGTCAGGGATTTTTGTGCCCAGGAGGTAAATTTTTTTTGACCCAAATGTAAAAACAGACACCAGAATTAGATTCGAGTTTTAATTTCATCCTTAAAAATGGTTTTTTTCATAGATTTTAAAAATCAAGATTTTTTGATGTCCGGGGAAGAAAATTCGTGATGCCGGGGTCAGGGATTTTTGTGCCCAGGAGGTAATTTTTTTTTTTGACACAAATGTAAATACCGAGGCCAGTATGAGATTCGGGGTTGAATTTAATCCTTAAAAATCTTTTTTTTCATAGATTTTAAAAACCAAGATTTTTTGGTGTCCGGGGAAGAAAATTCCTGATGCCGGAGTCAGGGATTTTTGTGCCCAGGGGGTGAAATTTTTTTTTTGACCCAAATGTAAAAATGGACACTAGAATTAGTTTCGGGGTTGAATTTCGTCCTTAAAAATTGTGTTTTTTATACTTTTTAAAAATCAAGCATTTTTTGGTGTCCGGGCAAGTAAATTTCTGATGCCGGGGTCAGGGACTTTTGTGCCCAGGAGGTGAATTTTTTTTTGACCCAAATGTAAAAATGGACACCAGAATTACATTCGGGGTTGAATTTCACGCTTAAAAATGGTGTTTTTTATACTTTTTAAAAATCAAGAATTTTTTGTTGTCCGGGAAAGAAAATTACTGATGCCGGGGTCAGGGATTTTATTTGCCTAAGAGGTGAACATTTTTTTTTTACTCAAATGTAAAAACGGACGCCAGAATTAGATTTGGGGTTTAATTTCATGCCTAAAAATGGTGTTTTCTATAGATTTTAAAAATCAAGGTTTTTTGGTGTCCGGGGAAGAAAATTCCTGATGCCGGGTTGAGGGATTTTTGTGCCCAGGAGGTGAATTTTTCGTTGTTGACCCAAATGTAAAAACGGATGCCAGAATTACATTCGGGGTTTAATTTCACGCTTAAAAATTGTGTTTTTTATACTTTTTAAAAATCAAGAATTTTTTGGTGTCCGGGCTAGTAAATTTCTGATGCCGGGGTCAGGGATTTTTGTGCCCAGGAGGTGAATTTTTTTTTTGACCCAAATGTAAAAATGGACACCAGAATTACATTCGGGGTTTAATTTCACGCTTAAAAATGGTGTTTTTTATACTTTTTAAAAATCAAGCATTTTTTGGTGTCCGGGCAAGTAAATTTGTGATGCCGGGGTCAGGGATTTTTGTGCCCAGGAGGTGAAAATGATTTTTTGACACAAATGTAAAAACCGAGTTCAGTATGAGATTCGGGGTTGAATTTCATCCTTAGAAATGGAGTTTTTTTATAGATTTTAAAAATCAAGATTTTTTTGTGTCCAGGGAAGAAAATTCGTGATGCCGGGGTCAGGGATTTTTGTGCCCAGGAGGTAAATTTTTTTTGACCCAAATGTAAAAATAGACACCAGAATTAGATTCGAGTTTTAATTTCATCCTTAAAAATGGTTTTTTTCATAGATTTTAAAAATCAAGATTTTTTGATGTCCGGGGAAGATAATTCGTGATGCCGGGGTCAGGGATTTTTGTGCCCAGGAGGTAAATTTTTTTTTTGACACAAATGTAAAAACCGAGGCCAGTATGAGATTCGGGGTTGAATTTAATCCTTAAAAATCTTTTTTTTCATAGATTTTAAAAACCAAGATTTTTTGGTGTCCGGGGAAGAAAATTCCTGATGCCGGAGTCAGGGATTTTTGTGCCCAGGGGGTGAAATTTTTTTTTTGACCCAAATGTAAAAATGGACACTAGAATTAGTTTCGGGGTTGAATTTCGTCCTTAAAAATTGTGTTTTTTATACTTTTTAAAAATCAAGCATTTTTTGGTGTCCGGGCAAGTAAATTTCTGATGCCGGGGTCAGGGACTTTTGTGCCCAGGAGGTGAATTTTTTTTTGACCCAAATGTAAAAATGGACACCAGAATTACATTCGGGGTTGAATTTCACGCTTAAAAATGGTGTTTTTTATACTTTTTAAAAATCAAGAATTTTTTGTTGTCCGGGAAAGAAAATTACTGATGCCGGGGTCAGGGATTTTATTTGCCTAAGAGGTGAACATTTTTTTTTTACTCAAATGTAAAAACGGACGCCAGAATTAGATTTGGGGTTTAATTTCATGCTTAAAAATGGTGTTTTCTATAGATTTTAAAAATCAAGGTTTTTTGGTGTCCGGGGAAGAAAATTCCTGATGCCGGGTTGAGGGATTTTTGTGCCCAGGAGGTGAATTTTTCGTTGTTGACCCAAATGTAAAAACGGATGCCAGAATTACATTCGGGGTTTAATTTCACGCTTAAAAATTGTGTTTTTTATACTTTTTAAAAATCAAGAATTTTTTGGTGTCCGGGCTAGTAAATTTCTGATGCCGGGGTCAGGGATTTTTGTGCCCAGGAGGTGAATTTTTTTTTTGACCCAAATGTAAAAATGGACACCAGAATTACATTCGGGGTTTAATTTCACGCTTAAAAATGGTGTTTTTTATACTTTTTAAAAATCAAGCATTTTTTGGTGTCCGGGCAAGTAAATTTGTGATGCCGGGGTCAGGGATTTTTGTGCCCAGGAGGTGAAAATGATTTTTTGACACAAATGTAAAAACCGAGTTCAGTATGAGATTCGGGGTTGAATTTCATCCTTAGAAATGGAGTTTTTTTATAGATTTTAAAAATCAAGATTTTTTTGTGTCCAGGGAAGAAAATTCGTGATGCCGGGGTCAGGGATTTTTGTGCCCAGGAGGTAAATTTTTTTTGACCCAAATGTAAAAATAGACACCAGAATTAGATTCGAGTTTTAATTTCATCCTTAAAAATGGTTTTTTTCATAGATTTTAAAAATCAAGATTTTTTGATGTCCGGGGAAGATAATTCGTGATGCCGGGGTCAGGGATTTTTGTGCCCAGGAGGTAAATTTTTTTTTTGACACAAATGTAAAAACCGAGGCCAGTATGAGATTCGGGGTTGAATTTAATCCTTAAAAATCTTTTTTTTCATAGATTTTAAAAACCAAGATTTTTTGGTGTCCGGGGAAGAAAATTCCTGATGCCGGAGTCAGGGATTTTTGTGCCCAGGGGGTGAAATTTTTTTTTTGACCCAAATGTAAAAATGGACACCAGAATTACATTCGGGGTTGAATTTCACGCTTAAAAATGGTGTTTTTTATAGTTTTTAAAAATCAAGAATTTTTTGTTGTCCGGGAAAGAAAATTACTGATGCCGGGGTCAGGGATTTTATTTGCCTAGGAGGTGAACATTTTTTTTTTGACTCAAATGTAAAAACGGACGCCAGAATTAGATTTGGGGTTTAATTTCATGCTTAAAAATGGTGTTTTCTATAGATTTTAAAAATCAAGGTTTTTTGGTGTCCGGGGAAGAAAATTCCTGATGCCGGGGTGAGGGATTTTTGTGCCCAGGAGGTGAATATTTCGTTGTTGACCCAAATGTAAAAACGGATGCCAGAATTACATTCGGGGTTTAATTTCACGCTTAAAAATTGTGTTTTTTATACTTTTTAAAAATCAAGAATTTTTTGGTGTCCGGGCTAGTAAATTTCTGATGCCGGGGTCAGGGATTTTTGTGCCCAGGAGGTGAATTTTTTTTTTGACCCAAATGTAAAAATGGACACCAGAATTACATTCGGGGTTTAATTTCACGCTTAAAAATGGTGTTTTTTATACTTTTTAAAAATCAAGCATTTTTTGGTGTCCGGGCAAGTAAATTTGTGATGCCGGGGTCAGGGATTTTTGTGCCCAGGAGGTGAAAATGATTTTTTGACACAAATGTAAAAACCGAGTTCAGTATGAGATTCGGGGTTGAATTTCATCCTTAGAAATGGAGTTTTTTTATAGATTTTAAAAATCAAGATTTTTTTGTGTCCAGGGAAGAAAATTCGTGATGCCGGGGTCAGGGATTTTTGTGCCCAGGAGGTAAATTTTTTTTGAGCCAAATGTAAAAATAGACACCAGAATTAGATTCGAGTTTTAATTTCATCCTTAAAAATGGTTTTTTTCATAGATTTTAAAAATCAAGATTTTTTGATGTCCGGGGAAGATAATTCGTGATGCCGGGGTCAGGGATTTTTGTGCCCAGGAGGTAAATTTTTTTTTTGACACAAATGTAAAAACCGAGGCCAGTATGAGATTCGGGGTTGAATTTAATCCTTAAAAATCTTTTTTTTCATAGATTTTAAAAACCAAGATTTTTTGGTGTCCGGGGAAGAAAATTCCTGATGCCGGAGTCAGGGATTTTTGTGCCCAGGGGGTGAAATTTTTTTTTTGACCCAAATGTAAAAATGGACACCAGAATTACATTCGGGGTTGAATTTCACGCTTAAAAATGGTGTTTTTTATAGTTTTTAAAAATCAAGAATTTTTTGTTGTCCGGGAAAGAAAATTACTGATGCCGGGGTCAGGGATTTTATTTGCCTAGGAGGTGAACATTTTTTTTTGACTCAAATGTAAAAACGGACGCCAGAATTAGATTTGGGGTTTAATTTCATGCTTAAAAATGGTGTTTTCTATAGATTTTAAAAATCAAGGTTTTTTGGTGTCCGGGGAAGAAAATTCCTGATGCCGGGGTGAGGGATTTTTGTGCCCAGGAGGTGAATATTTCGTTGTTGACCCAAATGTAAAAACGGATGCCAGAATTACATTCGGGGTTTAATTTCACGCTTAAAAATGGTGTTTTTTATACTTTTTAAAAATCAAGCATTTTTTGGTGTCCGGGCTAGTAAATTTCTGATGCCGGGGTCAGGGATTTTTGTGCCCAGGAGGTGAAAAAGATTTTTTGACACAAATGTAAAAACCGAGTCCAGTATGAGATTCGGGGTTGAATTTCATCCTTAGAAATGGTGTTTTTTATACTTTTTAAAAATCAAGCATTTTTTGGTGTCCGGGCAAGTAAATTTCTGATTTCGGAGTCAGGGATTTTTGTGCCCAGGAGGTGACATTTTTTTTGACCCAAATGTAAAAACGGATGCCACAATTACATTCGGGGTTGAATTTCACACTTAAAAATGGTGTTTTTTATAGTTTTTAAAAATCAAGCATTTTTTGGTGTCCGGGGAAGAAAATTCCTGTTGCCGGGTTCAGGGATTTTTGTGCCCAGCGGGTGAAAAATTTTTTTTGACCCAAATGTAAAAATGGACGCCAGAATTAGATTCGGGGTTGAATTTCACCCTTGAAAATGGTGTTTTTCATAGATTTTAAAAATCAAGATTTTTTTGGTGTCAGGGGAAGAAAATTCGTGATGCCAGGGTCAGGGATTTTTGTGCCCAGGAGTTGAATTTTTTTTTGTTGACCCAAATGTAAAAACGGATGCCAGAATTACATTCGGGGTTTAATTTCACGCTTAAAAATGGTGTTTTTTATACTTTTTAAAAATCAAGCATTTTTTGGTGTCCGGGCAAGTAAATTTCTGATGCCGGGGTCAGGGACTTTTGTGCCCAGGAGGTGAAAAAGATTTTTTGACACAAATGTAAAAACCGAGTCCAGTATGAGATTCGGGGTTGAATTTCATCCTTAGAAATGGAGTTTTTTTATAGATTTTAAAAATCAAGATTTTTTTGTGTCCAGGGAAGAAAATTCGTGATGCCGGGGTCAGGGATTTTTGTGCCCAGGAGGTAAATTTTTTTTGACCCAAATGTAAAAACAGACACCAGAATTAGATTTGGGGTTTAATTTCATGCTTAAAAATGGTGTTTTTTATAGATTTTAAAAATCAAGGTTTTTTGGTGTCCGGGGAAGAAAATTCCTGTTGACGGGGTCAGGGATTTTTGTGCCCAGGAGGTGAATTTTTTTTTTGACACAAATGTAAAAACCTAGGACAGTATGAGATTCGGGGTTGAATTTCATCCTTAGAAATGGTGTTTTTTATAGATTTTAAAAATCAAGATTTTTTGGTGTCCGGGGAAGAAAATTCCTGATGCCGGAGTCTGGGATTTTTGTGCCCAGGGGGTGAAATTTTTTTTTTGACCCAAATGTAAAAATGGACACTAGAATTAGTTTCGGGGTTGAATTTCGTCCTTAAAAATTGTGTTTTTTATACTTTTTAAAAATCAAGCATTTTTTGGTGTCCGGGCAAGTAAATTTCTGATGCCGGGGTCAGGGACTTTTGTGCCCAGGAGGTGAATTTTTTTTTGACCCAAATGTAAAAATGGACACCAGAATTACATTCGGGGTTGAATTTCACGCTTAAAAATGGTGTTTTTTATACTTTTTAAAAATCAAGCATTTTTTGGTGTCTGGCCAAGTAAATTTCTGATGCCGGGGTCAGGGATTTTATTTGCCTAGGAGGTAAACATTTTTTTTAACCCAAATGTAAAAACGGACGCCAGAGTTAGTTTTGGGGTTTAATTTCATGCTTAAAAATGGTGTTTTTTATAGATTTTAAAAATCAAGGTTTTTTGGTGTCCGGGGAAGAAAATTCCTGTTGACGGGGTCAGGGATTTTTGTGCCTAGGAGGTGAATTTTTTTTTTGACACAAATGTAAAAACCTAGGACAGTATGAGATTCGGGGTTGAATTTCATCCTTAGAAATGGTGTTTTTTATAGATTTTAAAAATCAAGATTTTTTTGTGTCCAGGGAAGAAAATTCGTGATGCCGGGGTCAGGATTTTTGTGCCCAGGAGGTAAATTTTTTTTGACCCAAATGTAAAAACAGACACCAGAATTAGATTCGAGTTTTAATTTCATCCTTAAAAATGGTTTTTTTCATAGATTTTAAAAATCAAGATTTTTTGATGTCCGGGGAAGAAAATTCGTGATGCCGGGGTCAGGGATTTTTGTGCCCAGGAGGTAAATTTTTTTTTTGACACAAATGTAAATACCGAGGCCAGTATGAGATTCGGGGTTGAATTTAATCCTTAAAAATCTTTTTTTTCATAGATTTTAAAAACCAAGATTTTTTGGTGTCCGGGGAAGAAAATTCCTGATGCCGGAGTCAGGGATTTTTGTGCCCAGGGGGTGAAATTTTTTTTTTGACCCAAATGTAAAAATGGACACTAGAATTAGTTTCGGGGTTGAATTTCGTCCTTAAAATTGTGTTTTTTATACTTTTTAAAAATCAAGCATTTTTTGGTGTCCGGGCAAGTAAATTTCTGATGCCGGGGTCAGGGACTTTTGTGCCCAGGAGGTGAATTTTTTTTTGACCCAAATGTAAAAATGGACACCAGAATTACATTCGGGGTTGAATTTTACGCTTAAAACTGGTGTTTTTTATAGTTTTTAAAAATCAAGCATTTTTTGGTGTCTGGGAAAGAAAATTACTTTTGCCGGGGTCAGGGATTTTATTTGCCTAGGAGGTGAACATTTTTTTTTTTACTCAAATGTAAAAACTGACGCCAGAATTAGATTTGGGGTTTAATTTCATGCTTAAAAATGGTGTTTTCTATAGATTTTAAAAATCAAGCATTTTTTGGTGTCCGGGCAAGTAAATTTTTGATGCCGGGGTCAGGGATTTTTGTGCCCAGGGGGTGAAAAAGATTTTTTGACACAAATGTAAAAACCGAGGCCAGTATGAGATTCGGGGTTGAATTTCATCCTTAGAAATGGTGTTTTTTATAGATTTTAAAAATCAAGATTTTTTTGTGTCCAGGGAAGAAAATTCGTGATGCCGGGGTCAGGGATTTTTGTGCCCAGGAGGTAAATTTTTTTTGACCCAAATGTAAAAACAGACACCAGAATTAGTTTCGAGTTTTAATTTCATCCTTAAAAATGGTTTTTTTCATAGATTTTAAAAATCAAGATTTTTTGGTGTCCGGGGAAGAAAATTCGTGATTAGGGATTTTTGTGCCCAGGAGGTAAATTTTTTTTGACACAAATGTAAAAACCGAGGCCAATATGAGATTCGGGGTTGAATTTCATCCTTAGAAATGGTGTTTTTAATAGTTTTTAAAAATCAAGCATTTTTTGGTGTCCGGGGAAGAAAATTCGTGATGCTGGGGTCAGGGATTTTTGTGCCCAGGAGGTGAAATATTTTTTTTTGACCCAAATGTAAAAACGGACTCCAGAATTAGATTTGGGGTTTAATTTCATCCTTGAAAATGGTGTTTTTCATAGATTTTAAAAATCAAGATTTTTTTGTGTCCGGGGAAGAAAATTCGTGATGCCAGGAATTTTTATGCCCAGCAGGTAAATTGTTTTTTGACCCAAATGTAAAAGCAGACACCAGAATTAGATTCGAGGTTTAATTGCATCCTTAAAAATGGTGTTTTCTATACTTTTTATAAATGAAGATATTTTTGGTGTCCAGGGAAGAAAATTCCTGATGCCGGAGTCAGGGATTTTTGTGCCCAGGAGGTGAATGTTTATTTTTACTCAAATCTAAAAACGGACACCAGAATGAGATTCGGGGTTGCTTTTTGTCCTTAAAAATGTCATTTTTGATAGCATTTAAAAATCAAGATTTTTTTGGTGTGCGGGGAAGAAAATTCCTGATGCCGGGGTCAGGGATTTTTGTGCCCAGGAGGTGAATTTTTTTTTCCACCCAAATCTATAAACGGACACCAGAATGAGATTCGGGGTTGAATTTCGTGCTTAAAAATGGTGTTTTTCATAGCTTTTAAAAATCAAGATTTTTTTGGTGTACGGGGAAGAAAATTCCTGATGCCGGGGTCAGAGAGTTTTGTGCCCAGGAGGTGAATTTTTTTTTCCCACCCAAATCTATAAACAGACGCCGGAATGAGATTCGGGGTTGAATTTCGTGCTTAAAAATGGTGTTTTTTATAGCTTTTAAAAATCAAGAATTTTTTGGTGTCCGGGGAAGAAAATTCCTGATGCCGGAGTCAGGGACTTTTATTTATTTATTTATTTATTTATTTTAATTCCATTTATATCCCGCCCTTCTCCGAAGACTCAGGGCGGTTTACAAGCTTAGCAGTAGCCTTCATTCTATGTATATGCCTGCTTATTAGGGCTTTCACACACACCCCAAGCGGCATTATTACAAAGTCAGCTTAATTGCCCCCAACAATCTGGGTCCTTTTGTGCCCAGGAGGTGAAATTATTTTCCACTCAAATGTAAAAACGGATGCCAGAATTAGATTTGGGGTTTAATTTCATGCTTAAAAATGGTTTTTTCTATAGATTTTAAAAATCAAGGTTTTTTAGTGTCCAGGGAAGAAAATTCCTGATGCCGGGGTGAGGGATTTTTGTGCCCAGGAGGTGAATTTTTCGTTGTTGACCCAAATGTAAAAACGGATGCCAGAATTACATTCGGGGTTTAATTTCACGCTTAAAAATTGTGTTTTTTATACTTTTTAAAAATCAAGCATTTTTTGGTGTCCGGGCTAGTAAATTTCTGATGCCGGGGTCAGGGATTTTTGTGCCCAGGAGGTGAATTTTTCATTGTTGACCCAAATGTAAAAACGGATGCCAGAATTACATTCGGGGTTGAATTTCACGCTTAAAAATGGTGTTTTTTATAGTTTTGAAAAGTCAAGAATTTTTTGTTGTCCGGGAAAGAAAATTACTGATGCCGGGGTCAGGGATTTTATTTGCCTAGGAGGTGAACATTATTTTTTTGACTCAAATGAAAAAACGGACGCCAGAATTAGATTTGGGGTTTAATTTCATGCTTAAAAATGGTGTTTTCTATAGATTTTAAAAATCAAGGTTTTTTGGTGTCCGGGGAAGAAAATTCCTGATGCCGGGGTGAGGGATTTTTCTGCCCAGGAGGTGAATATTTCGTTGTTGACCCAAATGTAAAAACGGATGCCAGAATTACATTCGGGGTTTAATTTCACGCTTAAAAATGGTGTTTTTTATACTTTTTAAAAATCAAGCATTTTTTGGTGTCCGGGCAAGTAAATTTTTGATTCCGGGGTCAGGGATTTTTGTGCCCAGGGGGTGAAATTTTTTTTTTGACCCAAATGTAAAAATGGACACTAGAATTAGTTTCGGGGTTGAATTTCACGCTTAAAAATGGTGTTTTTTATAGTTTTTAAAAATCAAGAATTTTTTGTTGTCCGGGAAAGAAAATTACTGATGCCGGGGTCAGGGATTTTTGTGCCCAGGAGGTGATTTTTTTTTTTTGACTCAAATGTAAAAACGGACGCCAGAATTAGATTTGGGGTTTAATTTCATGCTTAAAAATGGTGTTTTCTATAGATTTTAAAAATCAAGGTTTTTTGGTGTCCGGGGAAGAAAATTCCTGATGCCGGGGTGAGGGATTTTTGTGCCCAGGACGTGAATTTTTCATTGTTGACCCAAATGTAAAAACGGATTCCAGAATTACATTCGGGGTTTAATTTCACGCTTAAAAATTGTGTTTTTTATACTTTTTAAAAATCAAGAATTTTTTGGTGTCCGGGCTAGTAAATTTCTGATGCCGGGGTCAGGGATTTTTGTGCCCAGGAGGTGAATTTTTTTTTGACCCAAATGTAAAAATGGACACCAGAATTACATTCGGGGTTGAATTTCACGCTTAAAAATGGTGTTTTTTATAGTTTTTAAAAATCAAGAATTTTTTGTTGTCCGGGAAAGAAAATTACTGATGCCGGGGTCAGGGATTTTATTTGCCTAGGAGGTGAACATTTTTTTTTGACTCAAATGTAAAAACGGACGCCAGAATTAGATTTGGGGTTTAATTTCATGCTTAAAAATGGTGTTTTCTATAGATTTTAAAAATCAAGGTTTTTTGGTGTCCGGGGAAGAAAATTCCTGATGCCGGGGTGAGGGATTTTTGTTCCCAGGAGGTGAATATTTCGTTGTTTACCCAAATGTAAAAACGGATGCCAGAATTACATTCGGGGTTTAATTTCACGCTTAAAAATGGTGTTTTTTATACTTTTTAAAAATCAAGCATTTTTTGGTGTCCGGGCTAGTAAATTTCTGATGCCGGGGTCAGGGATTTTTGTGCCCAGGAGGTGAAAAAGATTTTTTGACACAAATGTAAAAATCGAGTCCAGTATGAGATTCGGGGTTGAATTTCATCCTTAGAAATGGTGTTTTTTATACTTTTTAAAAATCAAGCATTTTTTGGTGTCCGGGCAAGTAAATTTCTGATTTCAGAGTCAGGGATTTTTGTGCCCAGGAGGTGACATTTTTTTTGACCCAAATGTAAAAACGGACGCCAGAATTACATTCGGGGTTGAATTTCACGCTTAAAAATGGTGCTTTTTATAGTTTTTAAAAATCAAGCATTTTTTGGTGTCCGGGGAAGAAAATTCCTGTTGCCGGGTTCAGGGATTTTTGTGCCCAGCGGGTGAAAATTTTTTTTTGACCCAAATGTAAAAACGGACGCCAGAATTAGATTCAGGGTTGAATTTCATCCTTGAAAATGGTGTTTTTCATAGATTTTAAAAATCAAGATTTTTTGGTGTCCGGGGAAGAGAATTCCTGATGCCGGAGTCAGGGATTTTTGTGCCCGGGAGGTGAGATTTTTTTTTGACCCAAATGTAAAAATGGACGCCAGAATTAGATTCGGGGTTGAATTTCACCCTTGAAAATGGTGTTTTTCATAGATTTTAAAAATCAAGATTTTTTTGGTGTCAGGGGAAGAAAATTCGTGATGCCAGGGTCAGGGATTTTTGTGCCCAGGAGTTGAATTTTTTTTTGTTGACCCAAATGTAAAAACGGATGCCAGAATTACATTCGGGGTTTAATTTCACGCTTAAAAATGGTGTTTTTTATACTTTTTAAAAATCAAGCATTTTTTGGTGTCCGGGCTAGTAAATTTCTGATGCCGGGGTCAGGGATTTTATTTGCCTAGGAGGTAAACATTTTTTTTTACCCAAATGTAAAAACGGATGCCAGAATTAGATTTGGGGTTTAATTTCATGCTTAAAAATGGTGTTTTTTATAGATTTTAAAAATCAAGGTTTTTTGGTGTCCGGGGAAGAAAATTCCTGTTGACGGGGTCAGGGATTTTTGTGCCCAGGAGGTGAATTTTTTTTTGACACAAATGTAAAAACCTAGGACAGTATGAGATTCGGGGTTGAATTTCATCCTTAGAAATGGTGTTTTTTATAGATTTTAAAAATCAAGATTTTTTTGTGTCCAGGGAAGAAAATTCGTGATGCCGGGGTCAGGATTTTTGTGCCCAGGAGGTAAATTTTTTTTGACCCAAATGTAAAAACAGACACCAGAATTAGATTCGAGTTTTAATTTCATCCTTAAAAATTTTTTTTTTCATAGATTTTAAAAATCAAGAATTTTTTGGTGTCCGGGCAAGAAAATTCCTGATGCCAGGGTCAGGGATTTTTGTGCCCAGGAGGTGAATTTTTTTTTTGACCCAAATGTAAAAATGGACACCAGAATTACATTCGGGGTTGAATTTCACGCTTAAAACTGGTGTTTTTTATAGTTTTTAAAAATCAAGAATTTTTTGTTGTCCGGGAAAGAAAATTACTTTTGCCGGGGTCAGGGATTTTATTTGCCTAGGAGGTGAACATTTTTTTTTACTCAAATGTAAAAACGGACGCCAGAATTAGATTTGGGGTTTAATTTCATGCTTAAAAATGGTGTTTTCTATAGATTTTAAAAATCAAGCATTTTTTGGTGTCCGGGCAAGTAAATTTTTGATGCCGGGGTCAGGGATTTTTGTGCCCAGGGGGTGAAAAAGATTTTTTGACACAAATGTAAAAACCGAGGCCAGTATGAGATTCGGGGTTGAATTTCATCCTTAGAAATGGTGTTTTTTATAGATTTTAAAAATCAAGATTTTTTTGTGTCCAGGGAAGAAAATTCGTGATGCCGGGGTCAGGGATTTTTGTGCCCAGGAGGTAAATTTTTTTTGACCCAAATGTAAAAACAGACACCAGAATTAGATTCGAGTTTTAATTTCATCCTTAAAAATGGCTTTTTTCATAGATTTTAAAAATCAAGATTTTTTGGTGTCCGGGGAAGAAAATTCGTGATTAGGGATTTTTGTGCCCAGGAGGTAAATTTTTTTTGACACAAATGTAAAAACCGAGGCCAATATGAGATTCGGGGTTGAATTTCATCCTTAGAAATGGTGTTTTTAATAGTTTTTAAAAATCAAGCATTTTTTGGTGTCCGGGGAAGAAAATTCGTGATGCTGGGGTCAGGGATTTTTGTGCCCAGGAGGTGAAATATTTTTTTTTTACCCAAATGTAAAAACGGACTCCAGAATTAGATTTGGGGTTTAATTTCATCCTTGAAAATGGTGTTTTTCATAGATTTTAAAAATCAAGATTTTTTTGTGTCCGGGGAAGAAAATTCGTGATGCCAGGAATTTTTATGCCCAGCAGGTAAATTGTTTTTTGACCCAAATGTAAAAGCAGACACCAGAATTAGATTCGAGGTTTAATTGCATCCTTAAAAATGGTGTTTTCTATACTTTTTATAAATGAAGATATTTTTGGTGTCCAGGGAAGAAAATTCCTGATGCCGGAGTCAGGGATTTTTGTGCCCAGGAGGTGAATGTTTATTTTTACTCAAATCTAAAAACGGACACCAGAATGAGATTCGGGGTTGCTTTTTGTCCTTAAAAATGTCATTTTTCATAGCATTTAAAAATCAAGATTTTTTTGGTGTGCGGGGAAGAAAATTCCTGATGCCGGGGTCAGGGATTTTTGTGCCCAGGAGGTGAATTTTTTTTTCCACCCAAATCTATAAACGGACACCAGAATGAGATTCGGGGTTGAATTTCGTGCTTAAAAATGGTGTTTTTCATAGCTTTTAAAAATCAAGATTTTTTTGGTGTACGGGGAAGAAAATTCCTGATGCCGGGGTCAGAGAGTTTTGTGCCCAGGAGGTGAATTTTTTTTTCCCACCCAAATCTATAAACAGACGCCGGAATGAGATTCGGGGTTGAATTTCGTGCTTAAAAATGGTGTTTTTTATAGCTTTTAAAAATCAAGAATTTTTTGGTGTCCGGGGAAGAAAATTCCTGATGCCGGAGTCAGGGACTTTTATTTATTTATTTATTTATTTTAATTCCATTTGTATCCCGCCCTTCTCCGAAGACTCAGGGCGGCTTACAAGCTTAGCAGTAGCCTTCATTCTATGTATATGCCTGCTTATTAGGGCTTTCACACACACCCCAAGCAGCATTATTACAAAGTCAGCTTAATTGCCCCCAACAATCTGGGACCTTTTGTGCCCAGGAGGTGAAATTATTTTCCACTCAAATGTAAAAACGGATGCCAGAATTAGATTTGGGGTTTAATTTCATGCTTAAAAATGGTTTTTTCTATAGATTTTAAAAATCAAGGTTTTTTAGTGTCCAGGGAAGAAAATTCCTGATGCCGGGGTGAGGGATTTTTGTGCCCAGGAGGTGAATTTTTCGTTGTTGACCCAAATGTAAAAACGGATGCCAGAATTACATTCGGGGTTTAATTTCACGCTTAAAAATTGTGTTTTTTATACTTTTTAAAAATCAAGCATTTTTTGGTGTCCGGGCTAGTAAATTTCTGATGCCGGGGTCAGGGATTTTTGTGCCCAGGAGGTGAATTTTTCATTGTTGACCCAAATGTAAAAACGGATGCCAGAATTACATTCGGGGTTGAATTTCACGCTTAAAAATGGTGTTTTTTATAGTTTTGAAAAGTCAAGAATTTTTTGTTGTCCGGGAAAGAAAATTACTGATGCCGGGGTCAGGGATTTTATTTGCCTAGGAGGTGAACATTATTTTTTTGACTCAAATGAAAAAACGGACGCCAGAATTAGATTTGGGGTTTAATTTCATGCTTAAAAATGGTGTTTTCTATAGATTTTAAAAATCAAGGTTTTTTGGTGTCCGGGGAAGAAAATTCCTGATGCCGGGGTGAGGGATTTTTCTGCCCAGGAGGTGAATATTTCGTTGTTGACCCAAATGTAAAAACGGATGCCAGAATTACATTCGGGGTTTAATTTCACGCTTAAAAATGGTGTTTTTTATACTTTTTAAAAATCAAGCATTTTTTGGTGTCCGGGCAAGTAAATTTTTGATTCCGGGGTCAGGGATTTTTGTGCCCAGGGGGTGAAATTTTTTTTTTGACCCAAATGTAAAAATGGACACTAGAATTAGTTTCGGGGTTGAATTTCACGCTTAAAAATGGTGTTTTTTATAGTTTTTAAAAATCAAGAATTTTTTGTTGTCCGGGAAAGAAAATTACTGATGCCGGGGTCAGGGATTTTTGTGCCCAGGAGGTGATTTTTTTTTTTTGACTCAAATGTAAAAACGGACGCCAGAATTAGATTTGGGGTTTAATTTCATGCTTAAAAATGGTGTTTTCTATAGATTTTAAAAATCAAGGTTTTTTGGTGTCCGGGGAAGAAAATTCCTGATGCCGGGGTGAGGGATTTTTGTGCCCAGGACGTGAATTTTTCATTGTTGACCCAAATGTAAAAACGGATTCCAGAATTACATTCGGGGTTTAATTTCACGCTTAAAAATTGTGTTTTTTATACTTTTTAAAAATCAAGAATTTTTTGGTGTCCGGGCTAGTAAATTTCTGATGCCGGGGTCAGGGATTTTTGTGCCCAGGAGGTGAATTTTTTTTTGACCCAAATGTAAAAATGGACACCAGAATTACATTCGGGGTTGAATTTCACGCTTAAAAATGGTGTTTTTTATAGTTTTTAAAAATCAAGAATTTTTTGTTGTCCGGGAAAGAAAATTACTGATGCCGGGGTCAGGGATTTTATTTGCCTAGGAGGTGAACATTTTTTTTTGACTCAAATGTAAAAACGGACGCCAGAATTAGATTTGGGGTTTAATTTCATGCTTAAAAATGGTGTTTTCTATAGATTTTAAAAATCAAGGTTTTTTGGTGTCCGGGGAAGAAAATTCCTGATGCCGGGGTGAGGGATTTTTGTTCCCAGGAGGTGAATATTTCGTTGTTTACCCAAATGTAAAAACGGATGCCAGAATTACATTCGGGGTTTAATTTCACGCTTAAAAATGGTGTTTTTTATACTTTTTAAAAATCAAGCATTTTTTGGTGTCCGGGCTAGTAAATTTCTGATGCCGGGGTCAGGGATTTTTGTGCCCAGGAGGTGAAAAAGATTTTTTGACACAAATGTAAAAATCGAGTCCAGTATGAGATTCGGGGTTGAATTTCATCCTTAGAAATGGTGTTTTTTATACTTTTTAAAAATCAAGCATTTTTTGGTGTCCGGGCAAGTAAATTTCTGATTTCAGAGTCAGGGATTTTTGTGCCCAGGAGGTGACATTTTTTTTGACCCAAATGTAAAAACGGACGCCAGAATTACATTCGGGGTTGAATTTCACGCTTAAAAATGGTGCTTTTTATAGTTTTTAAAAATCAAGCATTTTTTGGTGTCCGGGGAAGAAAATTCCTGTTGCCGGGTTCAGGGATTTTTGTGCCCAGCGGGTGAAAATTTTTTTTTGACCCAAATGTAAAAACGGACGCCAGAATTAGATTCAGGGTTGAATTTCATCCTTGAAAATGGTGTTTTTCATAGATTTTAAAAATCAAGATTTTTTGGTGTCCGGGGAAGAGAATTCCTGATGCCGGAGTCAGGGATTTTTGTGCCCAGGAGGTGAAAAAATTTTTTTGACTCAAATGTAAAAACAGACACCCGAATGAGATTCAGGGTTGAATTTTGTCCTTTAAAATGGTGTTTATCATAATAAATTCCTGATGCCGGAGTCAGGGAGTTTTGTGCCCAGGAGGTGAAATTTTTTTCCACCCAAATGTAAAAACGCACACCAGAATGAGATTCGGGGTTGAATTTCATTCTCAAAAATGGTGTTTTTCATTGCTTTTAAAAATCAAGATTTTTTTGGTGTCTGGGGAAGAAAATTCCTGATGCCAGGGTCAGGGATTTTTGTGCCCAGGAGGTGAATATTTTTTTTGACCCAAATATAAAAACGGATGCCAGAATTAGATTCGGGGTTGAATTTCTTCCTTAAAAATGGTGTTTTTCATAATTTTTAAAAATCAAGATTTTGTTGGGAAGAAAATGCCTGATGCCGGAGTCAGAGATTTTTGTGCCCAGGAGGTGAAATTTTTTTTTCCACCCAAATCTATAAACGGACGCCGGAATGAGATTCGGGGTTGAATTTCGTGCTTAAAAATGGTGTTTTTCATAGCTTTTAAAAATCAAGATTTTTTTGGTGTCCGGGGAAGATAATTCCTGATGCCGGAGTCAGGGATTTTTGGGCCCAGGAGGTGAAATTTTTTTTTTTGATTCAAATATAAAAACAGACCCCCGAATAGATTCGGGGTTGAATTTTGTCCTTAAAAATGGTGTTTTTCATAATTTTTAAAAATCAAGATTTTGTTGGGAAGAAAATGCCTGATGCCGGAGTCAGAGAATTTTGTGCCCAGGAGGTGAAATTTTTTTTTCCACCCAAATCTATAAACGGACGCCGGAATGAGATTCGGGGTTGAATTTCGTGCTTAAAAATGGTGTTTTTCATAGCTTTTAAAAATCAAGATTTTTTTGGTGTCCGGGGAAGAAAATTCCTGATGCCGGGGTCAGAGAGTTTTGTGCCCAGGAGGTGAATTTTTTCCCCCCACCCAAATCTATAAACAGACGCCGGAATGAGATTCGGGGTTGAATTTCGTGCTTAAAAATGGTGTTTTTCATAGCTTTTAAAAATCAAGAATTTTTTGGTGTCCCGGGGAGAAAATTCCTGATGCCGGAGTCAGGGATTTTTGTGCCCAGGAGGTGAAATTTTTTCCCACCCCCAAATCTAAAAACCGACACCAGAATGAGATTCGGGGTTGAATGTCATTCTCAAAAATGGTGTTTTTCATAGCTTTTAAAAATCAAGATTTATTTCGTGTCCGGGGAAGAAAATTCCTGATGCCGGAGTCAGGGATTTTTGTGCCCAGGAGGTGAAAAAATTTTTTTGACTCAAATGTAAAAACAGACACCCGAATGAGATTCAGGGTTGAATTTTGTCCTTTAAAATGGTGTTTATCATAATAAATTCCTGATGCCGGAGTCAGGGAGTTTTGTGCCCAGGAGGTGAATTTTTTTTCCACCCAAATGTAAAAACGCACACCAGAATGAGATTCGGGGTTGAATTTCATTCTCAAAAATGGTGTTTTTCATTGCTTTTAAAAATCAAGATTTTTTTGGTGTCTGGGGAAGAAAATTCCTGATGCCAGGGTCAGGGATTTTTGTGCCCAGGAGGTGAATATTTTTTTTGACCCAAATATAAAAACGGATGCCAGAATTAGATTTGGGGTTGAATTTTGTCCTTCAAAATGGTGTTTTTCATAGTTTTTAAAAATGAAGATTTTTTTGGTGTCCGGGGAAGATAATTCCTGATGCCGGAGTCAGGGATTTTTGGGCCCAGGAGGTGAATTTTTTTTTTTGATTCAAATATAAAAACAGACACCCGAATAGATTCGGGGTTGAATTTTGTCCTTAAAAATGGTGTTTTTCATAATTTTTAAAAATCAAGATTTTGTTGAGAAGAAAATGCCTGATGCCGGAGTCAGAGATTTTTGTGCCCAGGAGGTGAAATTTTTTTTTCCACCCAAATCTATAAACGGACGCCGGAATGAGATTCGGGGTTGAATTTCGTGCTTAAAAATGGTGTTTTTCATAGCTTTTAAAAATCAAGATTTTTTTGGTGTCCGGGGAAGAAAATTCCTGATGCCGGGGTCAGAGAGTTTTGTGCCCAGGAGGTGAATTTTTTTCCCCCACCCAAATCTATAAACAGACGCCGGAATGAGATTCGGGGTTGAATTTCGTGCTTAAAAATGGTGTTTTTCATAGCTTTTAAAAATCAAGAATTTTTTGGTGTCCCGGGGAGAAAATTCCTGATGCCGGAGTCAGGGATTTTTGTGCCCAGGAGGTGAAATTTTTTCCCACCCCCAAATCTAAAAACCGACACCAGAATGAGATTCGGGGTTGAATTTCATTCTCAAAAATGGTGTTTTTCATAGCTTTTAAAAATCAAGATTTATTTCGTGTCCGGGGAAGAAAATTCCTGATGCCGGAGTCAGGGATTTTTGTGCCCAGGAGGTGAAATTTTTTCCCACCCCCAAATCTAAAAACCGACACCCGAATGAGATTCAGGGTTGAATTTTGTCCTTTAAAATGGTGTTTATCATAATAAATTCCTGATGCCGGAGTCAGGGAGTTTTGTGCCCAGGAGGTGAAATTTTTTTCCACCCAAATGTAAAAACGCACACCAGAATGAGATTCGGGGTTGAATTTCATTCTCAAAAATGGTGTTTTTCATTGCTTTTAAAAATCAAGATTTTTTTGGTGTCTGGGGAAGAAAATTCCTGATGCCAGGGTCAGGGATTTTTGTGCCCAGGAGGTGAATATTTTTTTTGACCCAAATATAAAAACGGATGCCAGAATTAGATTTGGGGTTGAATTTCGTCCTTCAAAATGGTGTTTTTCATAGTTTTTAAAAATGAAGATTTTTTTGGTGTCCGGGGAAGATAATTCCTGATGCCGGAGTCAGGGATTTTTGGGCCCAGGAGGTGAATTTTTTTTTTTTGATTCAAATATAAAAACAGACACCCGAATAGATTCGGGGTTGAATTTTGTCCTTAAAAATGGTGTTTTTCATAATTTTTAAAAATCAAGATTTTGTTGGGAAGAAAATGCCTGATGCCGGAGTCAGAGATTTTTGTGCCCAGGAGGTGAAATTTTTTTTTCCACCCAAATCTATAAACGGACGCCGGAATGAGATTCGGGGTTGAATTTCGTGCTTAAAAATGGTGTTTTTCATAGCTTTTAAAAATCAAGATTTTTTTGGTGTCCGGGGAAGAAAATTCCTGATGCCGGGGTCAGAGAGTTTTGTGCCCAGGAGGTGAATTTTTCCCCCCACCCAAATCTATAAACAGATGCCGGAATGAGATTCGGGGTTGAATTTCGTGCTTAAAAATGGTGTTTTTCATAGCTTTTAAAAATCAAGAATTTTTTGGTGTCCCGGGGAGAAAATTCCTGATGCCGGAGTCAGGGATTTTTGTGCCCAGGAGGTGAGATTTTTTCCCACCCCCAAATCTAAAAACCGACACCAGAATGAGATTCGGGGTTGAATTTCATTCTCAAAAATGGTGTTTTTCATAGCTTTTAAAAATCAAGATTTATTTCGTGTCCGGGGAAGAAAATTCCTGATGCCGGAGTCAGGGATTTTTGTGCCCAGGAGGTGAAAAAATTTTTTTGACTCAAATGTAAAAACAGACACCCGAATGAGATTCAGGGTTGAATTTTGTCCTTTAAAATGGTGTTTATCATAATAAATTCCTGATGCCGGAGTCAGGGAGTTTTGTGCCCAGGAGGTGAAATTTTTTTCCACCCAAATGTAAAAACGCACACCAGAATGAGATTCGGGGTTGAATTTCATTCTCAAAAATGGTGTTTTTCATTGCTTTTAAAAATCAAGAATTTTTTGGTGTCCCGGGGAGAAAATTCCTGATGCCGGAGT